>NC_135817.1:4177895-4527091 GCF_964213995.1 Mustelus asterias | reverse complement strand
TCATCCATGTCAACCTATGCCCCTTACACCATGCCAATCTATGACCCTGTACCCATCCTGATGCCCCCTCATACCCATTATACTAACCTATGTCTCTCTGCCTACCCCAATGGTTCTCTAGCCCCTATGCCAACTTAGTGTCAATTCATATCCCAGCAACCACCATTTTGCCTTATACATACCACACCAACTCACCCAGTATCCATCATGAGCAGACATCAGGACCCATGCTGAGATTAAATAAAATTCTAAAGTGTCTATTAAAATGAATTCATTAATTCCAGAGAAAATCTAATTAACAAAAACCTAATCGCTGTATTTAACTTCCTTTAATCTGTTATAAAAACAAACATTGGAATTTATAGTCCCACTTCACAGACTTTATAACCATTTGGAGCTCTCAATCAAACTCTGAACCTTTCACATGAGACCCTGACAGCCAACAGAAAGAGATGTTTGTGCCTGTGTTAATAAATATGTCAAAAACAGTCACTGTCTTAGCCAAGATTAAATCTTCAACCAACATCAAAACAGATTAACTGGCCGTTTATTTTGCTAACTACAAGCATGCTCGTTGTAAAGTGGTTGCTTGCTTTGTTTAACTAACAGAGGTTTTGGGGTGAGTGTTCATTCGTATTTTTGAGAAGAAGGTTATGAAGCATATCAATCTGAAACTTGGTAAGCTTGTCCCTCTGTGAGATCCCTGACTGACCCAACCTCTTAGTCCAGGCACCAGTTTGTGAAATGGTAGCCCCCTTATCCATTTTATACGCACGGCCAAAAATATATATGTAAGAAAATGTAATTGGTTGCAGTTCCTAAACATTGGATCAGTAAATTACATCACAATATTTAGGCTGGATTTTTATTTTCAAATTAATAATATGGTGGTGTGGTGCGAAATTACAAATGTGTTTTAATTTAGTCACTATTTGCAAGCAGAGAATTGAGATCTATCTTATGCGGTTGGAGATAATGTTACCCTCATTCTGTCTCATCCTTGCACTTGCTGAATTGCCACTAATTGCCCAGAGAGACTCTCACGAGGCTGAAAAGCTAGGCTGATGGGTGTAGAAGGACAATTGTTGTTGATAGCTTTAGCTTCTCAAGAAGCTTATTGGTGGATTGGTCCTTCTACTTAGAGCATCACTGATGGGCTGATTTTGCTTCATTGACTGGAGTTTTATGGGTACAGGTGGGTGGATCCGTAAATTAGGGCACTGTGCCATCAGCAGCCTGTCTGCCAACAGTGCCCCCACCCCATCCCCAGTACGAATGGCAGGTGAGACCTTGGGTGCACCGCTTTACCCAGGCCCAATTAAGGCCCTTAACTGGGTAATCAATGCCCAGTTAAGGACCACTGCTCTGATTTAATGGGCAGCGGGAGAGGCCTATGCCTGATGTGTATCCCAGCAGGTTTAACTGGAAGCTGCTGCTCAGTGAAAGCAGGTGGTGGGTGCCTCCTTCCCCAGATCCCTGTGCCAATTGGAGGCCCCCCCCCCCTACAGTTTTGCCTCCCTAACTCCACCCGTCTCCCCCTGTCCTGTCCAACATGCTCCCAATCCACTCCCTAGGGCTTGCCAATTCAGCCCCGGCCAGTTTTGGACTTACCTGGGTTTTGGGACATCCAAGGTTCCTATTCTTCCCTGACCTTCTGCAGTGCTAGCTGTGGCCACTGATCCCGCAAAGCTGCTGCCCTCTGATTGGCTGGCCGCTCTATGAGGTGGGACTTCTTACTGGAGATGGACAGAAGTCCTACCTCATACTCATTAAAGGGCCATCATCTGGAACAACAAAGTGAGGGAGCCAGGCTGACCCTTGATATTCATATTGGGGTGTGGGGAGCTCGCCCTCAGCATATAATCCTGCCTTGGGTGTTGTTCCCTGGTGATTCACTGATAGGCTGACTTCTCCAAATAGAACATTATTCCAGAGAGTCAGTAGTGAGTTGGCTTCCTTTGGTGACTAAAATTCCAGTGGTTAGGAGTGGGCAGATTGCTGAGGGAATTGGGATTTTGGGTGGATCCTTGTTTCTGTTCTGTTTGAATTCTCTTGTGAGAGGAATGGTTGTATTCTCTGCTGCCCTACATCCAGAAACCTTTTTGGGATAATTCCCAGGTTATCCCAGGTATTCCACCCTTTATTTCCTCCCATTATTCCCAGCGAGATGTGTGCCATCTGATCTAGACCCAGTAGAGGGCTTTGCTGCGGTCGCCAAAACATTTCTTCTGGGAACAGTATTTTATCTCAGAACAGACCAATCATTCCTCTAAATATGGTCAAGAGAACCTCAGGAATATTTAAAATAAAACTACCCTTTTCTCTTTGACATTCCTAATGACCATGAGCATCTGACAGCTTTGCTCCATCCTCTTTCAACCAACAGACACAATTTTGGGCTTCTTTATCATTTTCTTCCCTTGTGCCCCTCCCTTACTTTGAGAGAGCAGGGTTCTTTACTGCGATGGTCTATATTGATGGGAAGAGGTGCAAAGAACAAAGGAAAATACAGCACAGGTACGGCCCTTCAGCTCTCCAAGCCTGCGCCGATCATGATGCCTGTCTAAACTAAAACCGTATGCACTAATGGAGTCCATATCCTTCCATTCCCATCCTATTCATGTATTCGTCTAGTTGACCCTTAAATGCTGCTATCGTACCTGCTCCCACCACCTCCCCAGGCAGCGCGTTCCAGACATTCACCACCCTCTGTATAAAAAAACTTGCCTCGCACATCTCCTCTAAACTTTTCCCCACGCACCTTAAACCTATGTCCCCTAGTACTTGACTTTTCTACCCTAGGAAAGAGTATCTGACTATCCACTCTGTCCATGCCACTCGTAATCTTGTAAACCTCTATCAGGTCACCCCTCAACCTCCGTTGTTCCAGTGAGAACAAACCGAGTTTATCCAACCTCTCCTCATAGCTAATACCCTCCAGACCAGGCAACATCCTGGTAAATCTCTTCTGTACCCTCTCCAAAGCATCCACATCCTTCTGATAATGTGATGACCAGAATTGTACACAGTATTCTAAATGAGGCCTAACTAAGGTTCTGTACGGCTGCAGCCAATTTTTATACTCAATGCCCCGACCGGTGAAGGCAAGTATGCCGTATGCCTTCTTGACTACCTTATCCACCTGTGTTGCCACTTTCAGTGATCAATGGACAGATCTCTCTAACTCTCTGCCTCTCAATATTCCCAAGGGTTCTACCATTTACTGTGTACTGATGGGTTCAATATTGACGCAGTTCAATGGAAAACCGCAGCCTTTTGGGGGAGAGCGTTCTGGATTTCAGCGACATTTTATGTGAAAATCCGCTTTCTGCTTTTTACTCCTGACTAGCGAGAATGGCCAGAAAAAAAACCATCAAATGGGATGATGCAGCCTCATCAGGGCTTTCCACTTCCTGCTTCACCAGTAATTAGGGACACAAGAATAGAGTTTATTCTGAAAGTGTTACAATCGCACCCAAACATCAAAGGCGTTTATTAGCAAAAGCAGCATCAATAAAAGCAAAGTACCATGGTTGCTGGGAAATCTGAAATAAAAACAGAAAACGCTGGACAAAACCTTAGCCGGTCCTGTCAGCAGTTTGTGATCAAATTGGCACTCAATTAGCAAATTTGTTTTCCGATGTGTGCCGTTATCTGAGAATCTCAGACGTTGCTTCAGCTTGGCTTTTGCCTCCATCGGATTGCTGTGACTGGGTTATAAGTCAGTTCAAATCGAACGGTACCGAAACTCTTCAGTGTGGTCTCAATCGCAACGAATGACCTGTCACAAAAGACTGTTTTTGCAGCTGTTGACTGCTTATTGGTGAATATCTACCAGAGCACGACGGCTGTTGCATGTGAAGGTTTCCTTGTGGTTCAGTGGAACTGAGAGTGTGGAGGGGGGGGAGGGGAGGGGAGGGGATGGGAGCAATCTTTTTGTTCAATTTTGCTTTGTGGTCAGCGAGTTGCAGGTTTAGCAAACCCTGCCCATATATATTTCAGACCTGTTTTGAAGACGGGTGGTTGCATTTCAAATCTGATTTTCTTTTTAGAAGAAAAGGCACGAATTGTGTACACAAGTGATAGGTCTGAATGCTGCAACTTCAAACTGAATCAGTTCTGCTCTGTTACTGACCTCAGCAACAGGGGAACACTGTTCTGAAAGGTGGGGGTGGCAGGGCGATGGGAATGCTATTTGTACAATGATGCCACACTTGCACCACTGAGGAACTGCACATGCAGGTAGCATGTCTGAGACCCTTTTGGTAGCTTCTATCCCGAGGCCATGTGCTCCCATCGAGCCTGACTGAAATTGGTGAATTCACTCGAAATGTACATTGCAATGCGATGCACTTCTTGAACTTGATGCTGAGGGCCCAATTTTACCATCGTGTAAACTCCCCGCCGGTTCCCCCTTTACCAAGGCCCGAAAATGGCCGCGATAGGGACCGCACCCGAAACGGGTGCGACGGCCATTAAAATGCATTTGCATGCATTTCAATTGACTGAATGGGCTGCACGTCCAACTTTACTGGCACTTCCCCCTTTACCACTGCATTCGCCCATCCAGAATTGGTGTGAAACAGACATGCTCCGTCGAAGTCCAGTTCGGGTGCTCCAGTTGGTGAGGAGGTAGGTGCCGAGCGTCAGACGGCTCTCTGCTTGAAATCAGTGGTGGGGGGAGGGGGGGGGAGTGAGTCTGCTGCCACTCTGCATGAGATGGGTGGGGGGCAAGGGGAGTCCGCTGCCACTCTACCTGAGATCGGTGGAGGGAAAGGGTGGTCCACTGCTACTCTGCCTGAGACTGGTGGGGGCAAGAGGGTGAGGGGCCCGCGATCAGTCTGGGTGGCTGGGGGGATAAGGGGGTCAGTAATGTTGGGGGGGTTGGGGCAATGTCTGTGGGGAGGCATTATCCGACCCGGGAGGGATGTGGCAGGGGAGCAGCATTCTATTACTTTCTTTCTGCACATGCGCAGTTGGAGGCGCCGATCGGAGATGCAGGGTTTTGGGCGCATTAAGCCCCGCCCACAGGCTTCTGCAGCGCGATTCAGAATCGCTGATATTTTTTCAGGCAGAATGCGTAGGGGGGGTGTCTCAGAACAGATCTAAAAGTTTAATCTGAAACAATCCGTTTCAAGTCCACCCAGCACTTAGAATCAAAATAGTGTCCATTGTCTGACATTAAGGGGTCTGAAAATGGGGTGAGTAGTTTTACCCCACCGTCACTGTTGGTAATGCGGCTGACTCCATTTTGAAAAGGGGCCTACTGTAGGGTGTCCAAAGCACCTGCCTGTTCCATGCTTTGGCCCCAGATAGCTTGTAAATGGGGCTACTGCAATAGATTCAGAGATGATTCCAGCACAGATGGAGGCCGTTTGGCCCATCATATCCATGCTGGTCTGGTTGCACTGGTCCCACTTTCCAGCACTTGGCCCATCGCCTTGGAGGTTATGGCAGCACAAATGAATATCTAAATACTTCATAAATGTTACAAACGTTTCTAACCCAACCACCCTTTCGGGCAGTGAGTGCCAGACTGCCACCAAAAGTTTCTCTTCAACTCCCCTCTTAGTTTTCCAGCACTTAGCTTAAATATATGCCCACTGACCCCTCTACTAGTGGAAAAAGATCCTTCCTAACCATCCTATCTATGCACCTCATAATCATATGCACCTCTATCAGGCATCCTCTTAGTCATCACTCCTCCAAGGAAAAGAGTCCCAGCCTATTCAATCTGTCCACATAGCTCAGATCCTTCCAGCCCAGGTAGCTGCCTGGTAAATCTCCTCTGCACCCTCTCCAATGCAATCACAGTCTTCCTATAATGTGGTGACCACAACTGCACGCAATACTCCAGATGTGGCCTAACCAACGTTTCATACAAATCTAGTATGACTTCCCTCCCCTATGCCTCGGCTAATAAAGACAAGTATCCCATATGCCTTCTTAACCACCTTATCTATCTTTTTTTAATCCATTCATGGGATGTGGATGTCACTGTCTGGGCCAGCATTTATTGCCCATCCCTGATTGCCCTTGAACTAAGTGGCCAGCATTTAAAAGTCAACCACTTTGTTGTGGGGTCTGGACTCGCATATAGGCCAGATCAGGTAAGGCAGCAGATTTCCTTCCCTAAAGGATATTAGTGAATCGGATGAGTTTTTTTTTACAACAATTGACAATGGTTTCATGGTCATTAATTCCAGACTTAATTGGATTTATATTTCAGCATCTGCCAGGGTGGGATTTAAACCCTTGTCCTTAGAGCATTACCCTGGGTCTCGAGATGACTGTTCCAGTGACCATAAGACCATAAGACATAGGAGCCCATCAACTCTGCTCCGCCATTCAATCATGGCTGATATTTTTCTCATCCCCATTCTCCTGCCTTTTCCCCATAACCCCTGATCCCGTTATTAATCAAGAACCTATCTATCTCTGTCTTAAAGACACTCAATGACCCGGCCTCCACAGCCTTCTGCGGCAAAGAGTTCCACAGATTGTGGAAATAAATAAACTTCCATTTATTGTCCAGTGACAATATCACTAGGACACCTGCAGGAATCTACGGTCTAAGTAGGATATTGCTAACAATACAGGGTTGGAACGATTGGAGTTTGTGCAGTGTGCAATCCAACGTGAAGTGAAGGGCTCAGCCAAAGGTAAGAGCTCACTTACTTTTGAGGGTCCAGTAGGGCAGGTCAGCTCCAGGGCCCAGCCATGCAAAGGTAAAACTCAAAATAGTGCCATCAAATCTGGAGGGATTTTGTTCAAAGACTTGTGGTAGCTTTTACAGCATCGAAGGGGTTAAATAAAATGTAGAGGTTTGTTGTCTGAAGCTTATCTTGTGCTCCAATCTATAGTGCAGCTCCCCTTATGAGTCAGATATGCTAGCAGTCAACCTTCAACAAAGGTCACAGAAACTTTGGTCTGGTATTGAACACTAAAACTCACACTGCAGAGAGTTCTAATCAGGAGATGACAGCCCACACAAACACAGGAGTGATTCCTCCCAAATACAGATAACATCCTCATATCACACACTCCTTTAAATCTGACATTTTCAAACCAGCGCCTGAGCTCAATTCTAGCATATGACTCATAGGCACATGCTTTCATCAATTTTAAAAATTGAGCTGAAACCTTTGACTTGTCAACAGGATTTGGATCTCACTCAGAACTGACACTCTATAAACTATGTACAAACGAATATGTATTTCTAGTTTTTCCACTAGCTCATGTTTTCTAAGCAAAAATTCCAGATTCCACCTAATGTCTTTTAGCCAGGATGCAATGCGTGTTTGAAATGCACTCTGTGACTAACATTGATGGCAGGTAGAAATTGTACTCCCACTGTCACAGTGACAAACATACACTGCCTATGATCAATGTCTTTACCAATCACGAATGGGGCTAATAGATGTAATAAAAGAAGGAAATGACCTGCATTTATGGGGCACCTTTCACATCCTCAGAGCGCCCGACAGCATTTAACAGCTAAGGAAGCTGTTTGGTGGGGAGATGTGGCAGTCAATTATGTACAGCAAGATCCCACATGAACTGAAGTACTTGCATTTATCTCACACTTTTCGCAACCACTGGATCACTCAAAGTGCTTCTTAGCCAGTGAAGCATAATCACCGTCGTAATGTAGGAAATGTGGCAACTAATCTGTGCACCCCAAGCAGTACTATGATAATGACCAGATAATCTGTTTTTTGGGATGAGGAGGATCGCAACAGACATCTCCAGACGCTGAAAGATGCCTTCATAAGAACAGGATATGGCGCTCGACTCATCGATCAACAGTTCCGATGCGCCACAGCGAAAAACCGCACCGACCTCCTCAGAAGACAAACACGGGACACGGTGGACAGAGTACCCTTCGTCGTCCAGTACTTCCCCGGAGCGGAGAAGCTACGGCATCTCCTCCGGAGCCTTCAACATGTCATTGATGAAGACGAACATCTCGCCAAGGCCATCCCCACACCCCCACTTCTTGCCTTCAAACAACCACGCAACCTCAAACAGACCATTGTCTGCAGCAAACTACCCAGCCTTCAGGAGAACAGTGACCATGACACCACACAACCCTGCCACAGCAACCTCTGCAAGACATGCCGGATCATCGACACGGATGCCATCATCTCACGTGAGAACACCATCTACCAGGTACACGGTACATACTCTTGCAACTCGGCCAATGTTGTCTACCTGATACGCTGCAGGAAAGGATGTCCCGAGGCATGGTACATTGTGGAAACTATGCAGACGCTACGACAACGGATGAATGAACACCGCTCGACAATCACCAGGCAAGACTGTTCTCTTCCTGTGGGGGAGCACTTCAGCAGTCACGGGCATTCAGCCTTGGATCTTCAGGTAAGCGTTCTCCAAGGCGGCCTTCACGACACACAACAGCGCAGAGTCGCTGAGCAGAAACTGATAGCCAAGTTCCGCACACATGAGGACGGCCTAAACCGGGATGTTGGATTTATGTCACATTATCAGTAACCCCCACAGCTTGCCCCTGGTCTTGCATAATCTCACCAGCTGTTCTGTCTGGAGACAATACACATCTCTTTAACCTGTGTTTAATGTTCCCTCCAACCACATTATCTGTACCTTTTAAGACCTGGCTGGCTGTAGAGATTTGCATTCTAATTAGTATTCTGAACTTGATTTCTGTGTCTGTGCACTGTTGGAGAACAGAGACCACTCCATCTGACGAAGGAGCAGCAAGCTCCGAAAGCTTATGGTATTTGCTACCAAATAAACCTGTTGGACTTTAACCTGGTGTTGTGAGACTTCTTACTTTGGGATGCTGCCAGGCCAACAGGGAGAATGCCCTTCTTCTTTGAAATGGTGCCATGGAATATTTTACATCAACCCGAGTGGGCAGATGAAATCTCAGTTTGATGTCTCGCTCGGGAAACCACAGCCCTGCCGACTGCAGTGGAGTGTCAGCTTTGATTTTTGTGCGCAGGCCCCAGAGAGAGATTTGAACCTGGAACCTCGTGATTCAGAGGTGAATGTGTTACTGACTCAGGCATGGGAACTCTTTTTCACCCTTGACTAATATCATGGGATTTACAGCATAGAAACATAAAAAAATAGGAGCAGGCCCTTCGAGCCTGCAACACCCTTCAACATGGTCATGGCTGATCCTCGATCTCAGCGCCATACTCAGTGCTCTTCCCATACACCATTAGAGTCTAGAAATCTATCTATTTCCTTACTCATATTCAGTGATTTGGCCTCCTCAGCCTTCTGTGGTAGAGAATGCCCTCTGAGTAAAGAAATGTCTCCTCACCTCAGTCCTAAATGGCCTTCCCCATATCCTGAAATTGTGACCCCTTGTTCTAGACCTCCCAGGCAGAGGAAACAATATTCCTGCATCCAGTCTGTCCAGCCCTGTCAGAATTTTATGTTTCAATTAGATCTCATCTCATTCCTCTAAATTCCAGTGCACACATAGCATTGCTGCTTCACAGCGCCAGGGACCCGGCTTCAATTCTCGGCTTGAGTCCCTGTCTGTGTACAGTTTGCACATTCCCCCCATGTCTGCGTGGGTTTCCTCCGGGTGCTCCGATTTCCTCCCACATTCTGAAAGACGTGCTGGTTAGGTGCATTGACCCGAACAGGTGCCAGAGTGTGGCGACTAGGGGAATTTCACAGTAACTTCATTGCAGTGCTAATGTAAGCCTTACTTGTGACTAATAAATAAACTTTACTTTGCTTTATGGGCTTAATTGACCCAATCTTACCTCATACAACAACCCTGCCAACCCAGGAATCAGTCTGTGGAGATACACAGGGCTTCAGTTTAATGCCTCATCCAACAGACAGCATTTTCAACACTGCAGCTTTCCATCAGTACCACACTGAAGGGTCAGCCTGGATTATGTGCTCATACATGGAGTGAGGCTTGAATCTACAACCATCTGGTTCAGAGATGAGAGTGCCAACTGAGATCAGATCCAGATGACAAGTTCCATTTCACACGCCAATGCAAAAGCAGAGAGCAACATTATTGGTAACACATTTGCCTCTGAGTCACAAGATTCATGTCCCACTCAATGCTTGAGTGCAATAAGCTAGGCTAACACTCCAGCTGAGGGAGTGCTGTATTGTTGGAGGTGCTGTCTTTTGAATAAGACCTCTCACAGTTCTAAAGACATGCTGGTTAGGTGCATTTGCCATGCTAAATTCTCTCTCTGCACCGGAGTGTGGCGACTAGGAGATTTTCACAGTAACTTCATTGCCATGTTAATGTAAGCCTTACTTGTGACATTAATAAATAAACTCCAACTTAAACTGATGTCCATCTGCCTGCTCAGGTGGATGTAAAAGATCCCACTTTGAAGACGAGCAGGGGAATTATCCTGTGTCCTGACCAATATTTATCCCTCAATCAATCGCCCCCAAAAATGATCCCACCATTATCACATTGCTGTTTGTGGGAGTTTGCTGTCTGCAAATTGGCTGTTGCTTTTCCTACATTACGACAGTGACTTCAAGAGTACATCACTGGCTGTAAAGCACTTCGAGACATTTGGTGTCTGTGAAAACCACTGTATAAATGCAAGTCTTTTTTTTCTTTTGATGCCTTTTGATGCAAAGGGATATATACCAGGGCAGCACTGAGTCATACAGAGTAGAAGGCCTTTCTGATACATCCTACTGTTCACACAGTCTCACACACACCCTACTGTTCTGGAGCAGCAATAGAAAATGTGTGAGGTTGTCTGTCAGCATTTCCAGACACACTACACGCCATTCGAGAGAGATTAAAGCAAACTGCCTGAATGTGAATGTCACAATATCTCCAGCCTTAGCGGTGATACAACAGGGAAGGTTCCAGACTAGCAAACCAGAGGCATAAATTCAAATCCCACCAAGACAAGGATTTAAACTCAATTAATTAATATATAATTCATATTGATGATCATTAAGTTAGCAGATTGTGGTAAAAACTCATCAGGTTCATTAATGTCCTTTAGAAAATGAACCATCTTTACTCAGTTTTACCTATATGTGACTCCAAATGCGCAGCGACGTGGTTGATTTTTGAATGGCCGAGCAAGCAACTCAGTTGTTCAGATCATTCTGTAAAAGTTAAATATGAAGAAAATGGGAATTTGGCCGAGCCATTGGAAATGTAAAAAAGAACAATGTGGAAAAGTGTGAGGTTATGCACTTTAGAAGGAGGAATGGAGGCATAGACTACTTTCTAAATGGCAAAATGCTTAGGAAATCAGAAACACAAAGGGACTTGGGAGTCGTTGTTCAAGATTCCCTTAAGGTTAACGTGCAGATTCAGTCGGCAGTTAGGAAGGCAAATGCAATGTTAACATTCATGTTGAGAGGGCTAGAATACAAGAGCAGGGATGTACTTCTGAGGCTGTATAAGGCTCTGGTCAGACCCCATTTGGAGTATTGTGAGCAGTTTTGGGCCCCATTTCTAAGGAAGGATGTGCTGGACTTGGAAAGAGTCCAGAGGAGGTTCACAAGAATGATCCCTGGAATGAAGAGCTTATCATATGAGGAACAGTTGAGCACTCTGGGTCTGTACTCATTGGAGTTTAGAAGGATGAGGGGGGATCTTATTGAAACTTACAGGATACTGCGAGGCCTGGATAGAGTGGACGTGGAGAGGATGTTTCCACTGGTAGGAAAAACTAGAACCAGAGGGCACAACCTCAGGCTAAAGGGACACTCCTTTAAAACAGAGATGAGGAGGAATTTCTTCAGCCAGAGAATGGTGAATGTGTGGAACTCTTTGCCGCAGAAGGCTGTGGAGGCCAGGTCATTGAGTGTCTTTAATACAGAGATAGATAGGTTTTGATTAATAAGGGGATCAGGGGTTATGAGGAAAAGGCAGGAGAATGGGGATGAGAAAAATATCAGCCATGATTGAATGACGGAGCAGACTCGATGGGCCGAGTGGCCTAATTCTGCGCCGATATTTTATGGTCTTATGGTCTGACACTCAGCCAAGTCAACCCCACAAAGACATTCCTCCTTGCCAACATCTGGGGCCTTGTGCCAAAATTGGGACAGCTGTCTCTCAAACTAGTCATACACACCGGATCATCCTTTACACCTAATGTCTTGGACTCCTCTATTGCCACCCCTGTGTATGTCATGTCCCACTGACAGGCCAGCGCCACTGGAGAGGGCAACATCTAATATACATGTAGGAGGGAATAGCCATCGGAGTTCTCAGCACTGACTCCATTGATTCTGGACTCATGTCATCAGCCCAAATATGGGTAAGGAAACCCCTTGCTGATTAGCACTTAACGCTCCCTCCCTCAATTGATGAATCAGTGCTCCTTCATGTGGAACACCACTTGCAAGAGGCACTATGGCAGTAAAGGCACAGATTGTACTCTGTGTGGAGACTTCAGTGTCCATCACCAAGACTAGCTCAGTAGTGCAGCTAGTGAATGAGTTAGCTAAGTCCTGAAGGAAATATCTGCTAAACCAGGCCTGCAGACGGTGTTGAGAGAATCAACTCGTGGGAATACCCTATTTGACTTTTTTCTCACCAATCCACCTTTGCATGCGTGTCTACCATGACAATATTGGTAGGGATGCAGGCTGCACAGTCCTACAGATGGTAGTCATGATGTGGAGATGCCGGCGTTGGACTGGGGTAAACACAGTAAGAAGTTTAACAACACCAGGTTAAAGTCCAACAGGTTTATTTGGTACCATAAAGTCCAACAGGTTTATTTGGTAGCAACTGATAGCCAAGTTCCGCACACACGAGGACGGCCTCAACTGGGATATTGGGTTCATGTCACACTATTTGTAACCCCCACAGCCTGCCTGGACCTGCAGAGTTTCACTGGCTGTCTTGTCTGGAGACAATACACATCTTTTTAGCCTGTCTTGATGCTCTCTCCACTCATGTTGTTTGTATCTTAAAGACTTGATTAGCTGTAAGTATTCGCATTCCAACCATTATTCATGTAAATTGAGTCTGTGTCTTTATATGCCCTGTTTGTGAACAGAATTCCCACTCACCTGAAGAAGGGGCTTGGAGCTCCGAAAGCTTGTGTGGCTTTTGCTACCAAATAAACCTGTTGGACTTTAACCTGGTGTTGTTAAACTTCTTACACTCCTACAGAGACAGAGTCTCTTCTTTGTACTGAGGAAACCCTCAGTATTTGTCGCTACCGTTGTGCTAAATGGGATAGATTCTGAATAGATCTGTTATCTCAAAACTGGGCATCAATGAGGTGTGTGGGCAGAGGAGTAAAATTAAAGTGAAAGGAAATCAGGAGAAAGACTGTCCACTGGTTGGAGTTATACCCAGCACTAAGAAAGGCGGGTATGGTTGTTGAAAGCCAATGATTTCAGCCCCATGTCGTCATTGCCGCAGGAATTCCTTAGGCCAGTGTCCTCAGTTCAACTACCGTAGCTGCTTCATCAGTGACCTTCCTTCCATCACAAGATCTGAAATAGGGATATCCGCTGATGACTGCAAAATATTCAGTTCAATTCATAACCCTCCAGGTAATGCAGCAGCCCATGCCCACGTGCAACAAGGCCTAGTCAACCGCCAAAATCTTGATGGCGCTCACGCTGACGGGGTCTTGCCAATGGTGAACCCCCATCCCGGCGGCAAGGGGTGCATTCAACACAATGGGCCAAAGGGCCTCTTTCTCTGTTGCAAAGTAGGAATATGATGGAATGCTCCCCACTTTCTTAGATGCGTGCGGTTCCAACAACTCTCAAGATGCTCAGCAACACTCAAGACAAAGCTGCCCATGGGTTAGCACCCCGTCCACCACTGTCAACAATGACTCTCTTCACCACTGGGGCTCAGTGGCTGGATGGTTTGTAAGGTGCATTTGCAGTAACTCAGCAAGGCAGCTTTGCCAGCACCATCCAACCAGAAGGACTGGGCAGTGGGTGCGTGGGAACACGACCACTGGCACATTCCCCTCACGCCAGCCTGACTTGGAAATACATTGCTGTTCTTTCCTATTTGCTTGGTCAAATGGGGAATTCCCTCCCTAACTGCACTGTGGATGTACCTACACCGCATGGGCTGCAGCGATTCAAGAAAGTGGCTCAACAACACCCCTTCAAGAGCAATTAAAGTTTTAAAGTCTATTTATTAGTCACAAGTAAGGCTTACATTAACACTGCAATGAAGTTACTGTGACAATCCCCCGAGTCGCCATACTCCGGCGCCTTTTCGGGTCAATGCACCTAACCAGTACATCTTTCAGAATGTGGGAGGAAACCGGGGCACCCGGAGGAAACCCACGCAGATACGGGGAGAATGTGCAAACTCTACACAGACAGTGACCCAAGCCAGGGATTGAACCCGGGTCCTTGGCGCTGTGAGGCAGCAGTGCTAACCACTGTGCCACCATGCCGCCCCAAGGATGGGCAATAATTGCTGGCCTTGCCGGCGATACCCTCATCACATGGACGAATAATGAAAGACAAAAGAAGTTTCTTATGAGCCTTCCGGCCCAGTTTTGAAAGTAAAAAACGTGTGTCAGAGCTTCCCTATACATTACAGAGTGTACAGTACCACAGGAAAGGCTCTTTCATTAAAAACACATACACACACAATTCTGAGAGCTATTTCATCACTTGCACTGACCATCTGTATTTGTTGAAACAACTAATGGCAATGTTCTGCAAAAGAAATGAGGTGAGATTAGATTTCATTTCAACTGGAATATAAGTGCTTGCGGCATTCTTAAATTTCTTCAGAAAGTTGAACTGACAAGAGCAAAGTTAACAATGCTGAATCGGGACTTTTTTTTGCATGTATTATAGGGAAAGCCCTGTCCCTCGTCGTTGGCTGCAGAGGAGTTGGTAGCCCTCCCTCTGTACCTGTAATTAACTGTCAGCACCAGTGTGAGGTGTCACTGCATTGAAAGAGTGTGCTTGAGGTAAGTGTAAGAACAGCACGGCCTGTAACAGAGTGTTCTGTACTGGCAGATCAGTGTTTGTCAAATAGACTGGAAAAAGTAATTAGTTACGGCTTTTGCCTTTATTGCAGATGGTATATTTAGATCTAGATTTGTTCAAGGGGAAATACTCCACTCTTAAATCAGATTTGTCCCAACTCTGTAGTTAAAATATTTGTTTTATACATAGAAAACCTACCCATATTTGTAATATATCATTTTACATGCAACATGCACTTCCTATGTCAAATTAACTCCCTTTGCACTATTTCCATCACGCAATTTTGGCTCATGCTGTTCTGTATACGTCACGCTCACATTACCTGTCTCTTATGCCTGGTTGGAAGGCGTTGTGGCACGGTAGTAGCATCCCTCCCACTGGACCCTAAGCTCTGGGTCCAAGTCCAACTTCAGGACTTGATGGCCGTGGAAGTTGTGTTTACAGTGTGGTCAGACAGATTGATCATAAGCCCATTAATCCTTCCAGTACATCGGATGGCAGGTGGTAAGAGTGGGAGAGTTTTGTGGTCTGCCATACAGTGGAAGGTAACAGCAAACCACTGCAGTACCTGCCATTCATAATCATGGGCTAATCAAATGGAAATCCATGGTTGCCATAGCCTACCGAGGGCATGGTACCTGGAGGAGGAGGAGGGAGGTCTGGTGGTGCTGCTGCGTACTTACTTAGTTCAGACCTGCCATATCTGTCCCTAAGGCTCGGGATACTGTAGGGCCATGGGTCACAGAGTGGCTGCTCTGTAGCTTCTAGAATCAGCCCACAATCCAATGCTGCCTTTCCCTGTTATTCTCTCATTACCAGAGCCTGACCCCCTACTTCCTCCTCAAACAGATTAATCTTCAATAAACGTCAGGGGCTGAGGCCTTGTATATTGGAAAGCTGTAATCTGGCCTTTACTGGGAACAGCCTGAAGTTCTTTAATCGATTTCATGTGCTGTTAAAATATTTTAAAAGCACCTTTCCAAACATTTCTCACCATGAGAGAGAACATGTTTTCAAAAGGTTTCTCCAACAGTGACCTGGCCAAACTTGCATTGTTAAATCGATACTGCTGAAAGTGTATGCTACTGTAGGTCGATGCTGCCTATTCCTTTATTCATTAAAATACCCCATAAACAGTACCTTCATTTAAATAATAAAAACCTGTACCATCCTTTTACTTCCACTCCCTGTGTTCACCCCCCTCTTCTTCCCCTTCCACTCTCGCACTCTGGTGGATATCAACTGAAGTCTGGTACTTTCCAACAATTACGGTTTAGAATCACAGTTAGCAATGTACTTATGAGCTGAATCATCGGGTCATTTCATAGAATCATAGAATCCCTATTGTGCAGAAAGAGGCCATTTGGCCCATCGAGTCTGCACCAACCACAATCCCACCCAGGCACTATTCCCGTAACTCCACATATTTACACTGCTAATCCCCTGAAACTAGGGTCAATTTACCATGGCCAATCAACCTAACCTGTACATCTTTGGACTGTGGGAGGAAACCATGCCGTACTATATCAAAGTTTATTTTGACGGTCAAATTAATCTCAAATTTTAATCAGGACTGTCTGAGTGATGTATAATGAGCTGCAATTTCTAAAAGGTAAAGTTTATTTATTAGTCACAAGTAAGGCTTACATTAACACTGCAATGAAGTTACTGTGAAATTCCCCGAGTCGCCACACTCCGATGCCTGTTTGGGTCAATGCATGTCTTTCGGACAGTGGGAGGAAACCGGAGCACCCGGAGGAAACCCATGCACACATGGGGAGAACGTGCAAACTCCACACAGTCAGTCACCCAAGCCAGGAATCAAACCCAGGTCCTGGCGCTGTGAAGCAGCAGTGCTAACCACTGTGCCACAGTGCCGCCCCTTTTATAATCATGCCTATTGGTTGATCATGTAAGCTCATGGCGAATTAACGGTATAATTATTTGGAAAAAGTCCAGCAATTTATGGTGAGAGATATGTCATGAGCCCAGGTTCTCTACAAGTTAGTGGACAATTTGCAAACTCCTCTGTTTGCCTTGACAACAGTGAAAATATTGCAACTCCACCATAAGCCTTCCCATTGAAATGAGCTGCCTGTCATCAAAATGCTGGATTTATGCAGTTAATGCAAGTGAACGCAATGCCATTTACAGCTGATAGTTCGCATCATACGAACCTTGTCAATGATGTGATTTATGGTTCGGACATGATATTCATCCTTACATGCTAGAAAAGGAGTCTCATTCAGCACGTAGTGTGTGGTTCCTCGAAGGGTTTCTGTAACTTTTTATCTGTCTTGTCAGGATCTTGTCTGGATCTTGGTGCCAGTCTTGTGCCACCCACACTTCTGTGAGTCTCAGAAGGCAATTGCTTACAGCATACTGCTTCGACACTCAGAAATGCAGAATAGATAGACTTCTTTCAAAAAATAATTTTGGGAAGCAGCATCTGAGTAATTTGAGACATGGGGTGGTGAGTTAGTATGCTTGGCAGGAAAAGGAAATGACCTGTGGTTCCCAAAGCCTTCTACCACTAGAGTTTTCCTTGTGTCACGTCTGGGTCTGTTGTAGACCAATTGATTGCTATGGTTAATCCATTATCATTGTCCCATGCCTTTATCAGGATGGTAGAAAGCAATAACCAAATGGGCCTTGGTCATTTCTTTTCAAGGTCAATACATTCTATACAAGAATGTTTGTACATTTCAGATACCTAACTGTTATTAACTTCTCAGGGATCAATCAACCAATTCCCAAATGTAACTGGCTTAAAATATCCTCTCACCCCCTTCTTTCTTTGAAAATGTTCTTGTACTTTTACCGGTGGCACAGTGGTTAGCACTGCTGCCTCACAGCTCCAGGGACTCAGGTTCGATTCCCGGCTTGGGTCACTGTCTGTGCGGAGTCGGCACGTTCTCCCTATGGTCTGCGTGTGTTTCCTTTGGGTGCTCCGGTTCCCTCCCACCGTCCAAAAGATGTGCTGGTTAGGTGCATTGGCAATGCTAAATTCTCCCTCAGTGTACCCGAACAGGCACTGGAGTGTGGCGACTAGGGGATTTTCACAGTAACTTCATTGCAATGTAAGCTTACTTGTGCCCGGGAATGTACCTCCCCCCCCGGGGGCTATACCTACCTTGGCGCCCCCCCAGCAGGCTCTCCTCAACATTCTTATCTTGCTGTTGTAAACCTCACTGACATCACGTTGGCGAGGTATGACTATTTAGCGAGGGGGGGATCATGTGGCTGGGAAGCTTTTTAATTGGATGCAAATTTATTATAATGTATGGGGATGAGGTTCCCACCCTTTGTGGGCAGGAACCTCATCACGTCACCAGCAAGGGGGTGGGGAAATTGGGAAACAAGATCTCGCTGGCAAGAATCTTGATTCTCAACTCTCGTGGGATTACACACCAGCATCCCTGGGTGTGTTCACAGCACACAGGCACAAAATTTCTTGTCTGTTCTGAAGGGTGAGCTGAGGTCCAAATTGTGGGATGTGCCATTTGAGCAATTTGTAACACAATAGTGTGAGCAGAAGCATCAGTTGATGAAGTGCTTAAAGTATAATTCTGTTACTAAGACTATTTGAGTTCAACAAGGTAAAGGCAAGATAAAGTCTAAAAGCTTCTGACTTTATACAAAATCTGTTAGCAGCTTCAGAAAGTTAGTGCAAGCATCATAAAATAGGGGCATGGAGTAATAAAGCATTCATTCCATATGAATATGGATCAGCATTTCACAATGTGAAGCTTGTTCCCAGTGGAGAACTCAAATAAGGAACTGCAATGAAGATTGATTGGGTTGCACTTGCTTTTCAAAAATAAAACTTTACTATAGAAAGGTCCCTAATTAATAAAGGTCACAAACCTCCTTGTCTGGTAACTGCAAATAAGAGAATTGCCAATTTAACCCTAAAAGCACATTGGCCCTTTCAGAGTAATCTCATTTTTCTAATTCCTAAACCCCGCATGTAATTTCGAGCACACAGCATCTAAAATTACTGTGAGCTAATCTACCAAATATTGAATATGATGATTATAGGAAAGGAACACAACCCTGGGATATAGAATCTCAGTAAGAAGTCTCACAACACCAGGTTAAAGTCCAACAGGTTTATTTGGTTGCAAAAGCCACACAAGCTTTCGGAGCGCTGCTTCTCTATCAGGTGAGTGGGAGTTCTGTTCACAAACAGGGCATATAAAGACACAAACTCAATTTACAAAATAATGGTTGGAATGCGAGTCTTTACAGGTAATCAAGTCTTAAAGGTACAGACAATGTGAGTGGAGAGAGGGTTAAGCACAGGTTAAAGAGATGTGTATTGTCTCCAGCCAGGATAGTTAGTGAGATTTTGCAAGCCCAGGCAAGTCGTGGGGGTTACAGATAGTGTGACATGAACCCAAGATCCCGGTTGAGGCCGTCCTCATGTGTGCGGAACTTGACTATCAGTCTCTGCTCAGCGACTCTGCGCTGTCGTGTGTCGTGAAGGCCGCCTTGGAGAATGCTTATCTGAAGATCAGAGGCCGAATGCCCGTGACATCTCCAATATAGAATCCCTACAGCCATTTGGCCCATCGAGTCTACACCGACAACAATCCCACCTAGGTCCGATCCTCGTAACCCCATGGATTTACCATGCTAATCCCACTGACACAAAGGGGCAATTGAATATGGCCAATCAACCTAACCTGCACATCTTGGGCGGCACAGTAGCACAGTGGTTAGCACTGCTACTTCACAGCTCCAGGGTCCCGGGTTCGATTCCCAGCTCGGGTCACTGTCTGTGTGGAGTTTGCACATTCTCCTCGTGTCTGCGTGGGTTTCCTCCGGGTGCTCTGGTTTCCTCCCACAGTCCAAAGATGTGCGGGTTAGGTTGATTGGCCAGGTTAAAAATTGCCCCTTAGTCCTGAGATGCGTAGGTTAGAGGGATTAGCGGGTAAATATGTCGGGGTAGGGCCTGGGTGGGATTGTGGTCAGTGCAGACTCGATGGGCCGAATGGCCTCCTTCTGCACTGTAGGGTTTCTATGATTTCTATGATCTTGAAGGGCGGCACAGTAGCACAGTGGTTAGCACTGTTGCCACATAGCTCCAGGGACCTGGGTTCAATTCCTGGCTTGAGTCACTGTCTGTGTGAAATTTGCACGTTCTCCCCATGTCTGTGTGGGTTTCCTCCGGGTGTTCCTGTTTCCTCCCACAGTCTAAAGATGTGTGGGTTAGGTGCATTGGCCATGCTAAATTGCCCCTTAGTGTCCCGGGATGCGTAGGTTAGAGGGATTAGCGGGGTAAATATGTGAGGTTATGCGGATAGGCCCTAGGTGGGACTGTTGTCGATGCAGACTCGATGGGCTGAATGGCTTCTTTCTGCACTGGAGGGATTCTATCTTTTCGAGTGTGTGATGAAACCAGAGAACCCGAAGGAGACTCATATACAGGCACGGGGGGTGCCGACTCCACACAGTTACCTGAGGCCGGAATTGAACCTGGGTCCCTCGCACTGTGAGGCAGCAGTGCTAAGCTGCCATGTATATCTGTAATTACTGAATAAATGCACTTTGTCACATTCCTGATTCTGTTCGAGAAACATTAAAATCCAGGATCACAAACTTCATTGATGAGGTGCTTTGACATTAGGTAGACCAGATCTGGATGGAGACAGATGTTGGGGGTGATTTTCCAACAACAGTTCTCTAATTTAAATTTTATAGTGCTCTTGATATATTAAAACCTCCCAAGGTGCTTTGCAGGAGCATTAGAAAGCAAAAATTGGCACTGAGCCACATAATGTGATATCAGGGCAAATGGCCAAACATTTGGTCAAAGAAATAGGATTTGAGGAGCGTCTTATCAAAACTGAGGTAAAGAAATGGGGAAGTTTTGGGAGAGAATTCAAGAGCTTAGGGCTGAGGCAACTGAAGGCATGGCTGTGATTGGTGGAGCAACTTTTATTTATTCTATCTTGGGACTTGGACAAGGTCAGCATCCCTAAATTGCCCTTGAACCAAGTGGATTTGAGGCCATTTCAGAGGTCAGTTGAAAGTCAACCACATTTTGTGCTCTGAAGTAACATGTCAGCCAGATCAGGTAAGGGTGGCAGATTTCCTTCCCTAAAGGATATTGGTAAACAAAATGGGTTTTTATGACCATCAATGATAGTTTCATGGCCATCATCGCTGAGACTAGCTTTCAATTGCTATTATTAATGGAATTCAAATTCTACCAGCTGCTGTGGTGGGATTTGAATCTATGCCTTCCGAGCACTAGTCCAGTGACATTACCAATATGCCACCATCGTCCCTTAAATAAATTTGGAGATGCTGATGAGGCTGGAATTAGAGGAGCACAGACATCTCAAGGGGTTGTGGAGTTGAAAGAGATTGCAGAGGTAGGTTGGGATGAGGCCATGGAAGGATTGAAAACAAGGATAAAAATGATAAAATCAAGACACTGCTTAACTGGGAGCCAATATATATCAGGCAGCATAGGGGTGATAGGTGATTTTCCACTGATCCCTAAGGGCCTCAGGGATCAGTGCTGGGCCCACTGTTATTTGTCATTTATATTAATGATTTGGATGAGAATATAGGGGGGATGGTTGTAAGTTTGCAGATGACACCAACATTGGTGGCATAGTGGACAGTGAAGAAAGTTATCTCCAATTGCAACGGGATCTTGATCAATTGGGCCAGTGGGCTGACAAATGGCAGATGAAGTTTAATTTAGACAAATGCGAGGTGATGCATTTTGATAGATTGAACCAGGGCAGGACTTACTCAGTTAATGGTAGGGCGTTGGGGAGAGCTACAGAACAAAGAGATTGAGGGGTACATGTTCATAGCTCCTTGAAAGTGGAGTCACAGGTGGACAGAGTGGTGAAGAAGGCATTCGGCATGCTTGGTTTCATCGGCCAGAACATTGAATACAGGAGTTGGGATGTCTTGTTGAAGTTGTACAAGACATTGGTAAGGCCACACTTGGAATACTGTGTGCAATTCTGGTCACCCTATTATAGAAAGGATATTATTAAACTAGAAAGAGTGCAGAAAAGATTTACTAGGATGCAACTGGGGCTTGATGGATTGAGGCTGAATAGACTGGGACTTTTTTCTCTGGAGCGTAGGAAGCTGAGGGGTGACCTTATAGAGGTCTATAAAATAATGAGGGGCATAGACAAGGTAGATAGTCAATATCTTTTCCCAAAGGTAGGGGAGTCTAAAACTAGAGGGCATAGGTTTAAGGTGAGAGGGGAGAGATACAAAAGTGTCCAGAGGGGCAATTCTTTCACACAGAGGGTGAGTGTCTGGAACAAGCTGCCAGAGGTATTAGTCGAGGCAGGTACAATTTTATCTTTTAAAATGCATTTAGATAGTTACATAGGTACGATGGGTATAGAGGGATATGGGCCAAATGCGGGCAATTGGTATTAGCTTAGGGGTTTTTAATAAAAAAGGGCGGCATGGACAAGTTGGGCCAAAGGCTTGATTCCATGCTGTAAACCTCTATGACTCTATGATTGAGACTTGGATATCAGATGTCCTCAGTAGAACATGGGAAGCAAGCCAAGAGCGTGTTAGAATAGTCACGTCTTGAGTAATAATGGCATGGATAAAGGCGGCAGCAGCAGTTGAAGTGAGGGAGGAGTGGATGTTACAGAGATACATAGGCAGTCTTAGTGATGGCGTGAATATGTGATTGAAAGCCCATCTCTGCTGTGAACAGTCTGGTTCAGCCTCAGACAGTTGTCAACGACAGGGAAGCAGCTTGTGGCTAGCGAATGGCATTCACTGCCATAGAGTTTGTCCTGCTCATCAGCCTTTACTGCCATAGAATAATGGAAAGCCCAGAAATGAGCATAAACAGAGCTAGCATTGTTTCTCTGCAGTTTCTGTAACTTTTCATCAGTCTACAGCTAATGTAAAAGGGAGCCCTGGGGAAATTAACCACCATTATGTTTTCCTATTCTGTAAAATGACAAAAAGAGAAGGAACTTGCATTTCATAGCATCTTTCAAAACCTCAAAATGTCCCAAGGCATTTTACAGGCAATTAAGTACTTTTGACATGTAGTTACTACTGTAATGTCTGAAACATCGTCATCAGTTTGTGCATAGCAATGTCCTGTAAACAGCAATGTGATAATGACCAGATATTCTGTTTTTATTACTATTGCTTGAGGAATAATCAGGTTATGTGCTAAATCTCTAGAGAGGTGCTTCAACCCACAAACTTTTGACTTATAGGTGGGTGTGCTACCACTGAATCATGGCAGAAAGTCATTACTACTGTTTCTTATATCCTTCTGGGGAAGTGGGTGAAACAAGAAAAGCTGATATTTACTGTCTGGCTCCAGATCCCATGTGGCGGTTCCTACCCTCCTAATATGGATGGAGAGCCCATCCTCTGGTTATTAATTGGCTACTGCAGGGATAATCTGACACACATTTCAAAGTTTATTTATTAGCACCACATTAACACTGCAATGAAGTTACTGTGAAAATCCCCTAGTCGCCACTCTCCGGCTCCTGTTCGGGTACGCTGAGGGAGAATTTAGCATGGCCAATGCACCTAACCAGCACGTCTTTCAGACTGTGGGAAGAAACCAGGGCACCTGGAGGAAGCCCACGCAGACACGGGGAGAATGTGCAAACTCCACACAGACAGTGAACCAAGCCGGGAATCGAACCTGAGTCCCTGGCGCTGTGAGGCAGCGGTGCTAACCACTGTGCCACCGTGCCACCCAGCATGATGGCAGAATTCAGAAGCTCATAGGGAAAGATCTGCTCCCAAAATCTGTCGTATTTCAGCTTTGAACACAATGGATGGAGCATCCACAACCCCCTGCGAGTTCCCCATTAACTGAGTGTCAGTTCAGGGACAATGGCGTGAGCTGGAGTCACATACAGCATCAACATCACAAAGACAACAATGTTTGCTTCCCTAAGGAACATTGGTGAATTCAACAGCTTCATTGTCAAGTTTACTTTTTTAAGTAGAGGTTTTTTAAAAATCTGAATTCAAATTCTCAAACTGCCAGAGTAGAATTTAAACTCATTCTCAGGATTATTAGTCCAGGGTCACTAGTCTTTTTCAGTAACCAGTGGGTTTTTATACCCTGTGGCTCATACATCACTATCATGATTGTTACTGTTGTGATCTAGTTTTCATGGTAACATTTTCTCTTTCACTGAGATCATGGTATTTGCAATAGAATGCAGATGCTCTCTGATCTGTGTGACTTCAGGTTGTGAGATCAGGGGGCTTAGTAATTACCACATTTGCAATAAATCACATAAGTGAATCAATGTAGGATCGCCCTATGTATTCAGTTGCCTTGATCTGTAGAATATTAAAGATCTGGGCCCTGACCGGCTAAGATAACTATTGGAATTTATTTACAAACTGAAGACCACAAACAAACAACAGCAAAAATAAAAGACCAGGGAAGGTATGAGAGTACAACAAGTAATGACAAATTGTCTTAGAAATGTCAACAAGGGATTAATTAACCTTCTGAAACCCTTAATGACATCAAGGGCCCGATTTTACCATTGCGTTGCGCCCGTTTTTGGGCGTGAAAACTTGGTAAAGTCGGGCATGAGGTGAGTAGCGTGATCTGCGCCCGCCTCCACGCTGGTTCACCCTTTACCAAGGCCCGAAAATGGCTGTGATCGGGACCGCGCCCGAAACGGGCGCGACGGCCATTTAAATGCATTTGCATGCATTTAAATTGACTTAATGGGCTGTACGTCCAACCTTACCGGCACTTCTGCCTTTACCACTGCGTTCGCCCATCCAGAATCAGCACGAAATAGAAGTCCGATTCGGGCGCTCCAGTAAGTGAGGAGGTAGGTGCCTAACATCCAACTGGCTCTCTGCCTGAGATCAGTGAGGGGGAAAGGGGGGTCCGCTGCCACACTGCCTGAGATCAGTGAGGGGGAAGGGGGTGTCAGCTGCCACACTGCCTGAGATCAGTGAGGGGGAAAGGGGGGGGTCAGCTGCCACACTGCCTGAGATCAGTGAGGGGGAAAGGGGGGTCTGCTGCCACACTGCCTGAGATCAGTGAGGGGGAAGGGGGTGTCAGCTGCCACACTGCCTGAGATCAGTGAGGGGGAAGGGGGGGGTCAGCTGCCACACTGCCTGAGATCAGTGAGGGGGAAAGGGGGGTCCGCTGCCACACTGCCTGAGATCAGTGAGGGGGAAGGGGGGTCCGCTGCCACACTGCCTGAGATCAGTGAGGGGGAAGGGGGGTCCGCTGCCACACTGCCTGAGATCGGTGGGGGGGGAAAGGGGGGTCCGCTGCCACTCTGCCTGAGATTGGTGGGGGGGGGGAGGGGGGTCCGCTGCCACTCTGCTTGAGATCAGTGGGAGGGAATGGGGAAAGGGGGGTCCGCTGCCACTCTGCTTGAGATCAGTGAGGGGGAAGGGGGATCCACTGCCACTCTGCCTGAGATTAGTGGGGGGGGTAAAGGGGGGTCCGCTGCCACTCTGCCTGAGATCGGTGGGTGGAAGGGGGGGAGGGGCCTGCGTTTGGTCTGGGTGGCGGATGGGGTGGGGGAATAAGGGGGTCAATAATGTTGTGGGGGTGGGGCAATGTTGTGGAGGCCAGGGGGGGAGGCATTATCTGGCCTGGGAGCAATGTGGCACAGGAGTTGCATTCTATCATTTTTTTTCTGCGCATGCGCAGTTGGAGGCGCTGATCAAAGCTGCAGGATTTTGGGCGCATTAAGTCCCACCCACAGACTTCTACAGCGAGATTTAGACTCGCTGATATTTTTTCAGGCAGAGTGTGTATGGGGGTGCCTGAGAACAGGTCTAAAAGTCAGATCCGCCCAGCACTTAGAATCAAAATGGTAAAATAAGGCCCGAATTTTCTCTTTTGTCCTCTCTTATAAATTATTTCATCAATTATCATTTCCTCCTGGGCGGCACGGTAGCACAGTGGTTAGCACTGCTGCTTCACAGCTCCAGGGTCCCGGGTTCGATTCCCGGCTCGGGTCACTGTCTGTGTGGAGTTTGCACATTCTCCTCGTGTCTGCGTGGGTTTCCTCCGGGTGCTCCGGTTTCCTCCCACTGTCCAAAGATGTGCGGGTTAGGTTGATTGGCCATGCTAAAATTGCCCCTTAGTGTCCTGAGATGCGCAGGTTAGAGGGATTAGTGGGTAATTATGTAGGTATATGCGGGTAGGGCCTGGGTGGGATTGTGGTCGATGCAGACTCGATGGGCCGAATGGCCTCTTTCTGTACTGTCGGGTTTCTATGATTCTATGATTTCTCCCTCATTGTGGATGGGGCCATATTTTCAATTTGCCACCCTAAGTGTTAAAAAGACACAATGGTGGCTTGGCTGCAAAATATTCAAAGGTTGGAGTGCAGGCACCTTCATTTTGAAATGCATTCTCACCCTCACTCCTCCTCCCATTGAATCCTGCTGCTGCTTTCAGGCCTAAGGACCTCTGACAACCTCCAGCTTTAAAAGTCCACCCATCGTTCTTAAATGGACGGAGAGCCCATCCTCTGGTTATTCATTGGTTACTGTAAGGATAATCTGACACATATCTCAGCACGATGGCAGGATTCAGAAACCCACGGGGAAAATTCTGCCCCCAAAATCTGTCTATCGCAGCCTTGAACACACTCAATGATGGATCATCCACAACCCTCCGGGAGAGAGAGAGAGTTCCAAAGATTCACATCGCTCTGGCTTTATATTCCAAATTTTATTAATTGAATTTAACTTCCACTAGCTGCTGTGGTGGGATTTGAACCATGTCCCCAGATCATTAGCCTGGGCCTCCGGATTACTAGGCCAGTGATGCTGCCGTCTGCCCTTAAATTCTGGACACCTCTATGAAGAAACTCCCATGTCCTACGTCATCATAGGTGAGTTGCCTGATAAAGGAGCAGCGCTCTGAAAGTTCGTGCTACCAAATAAACCTGTTGGACCTTAACCTGGTGTTGTGGGATTTCTTACTGTGTTTACCCCAGTCCAACGCCGGCATCTTCACCTCATGTTTTTATTTCAGATTGACAGCATCTACAGTATTTTATTTTTGGGTTTTGCAGAATTCAATTGTATTAAGATTTCATTTTCCTGGGAATCTTTCACCCTGACATTACCAATTAACCCTGCCTCATTACACAATACTAAGTCTAAAGTAGCTTTGTCTTGGAAGCACATGTAGATCATTGCTATGACATTATTCAGCAAACACAGCTGCTGATACCTGGAAATGGTTCAAATTTCAAATGGAGTCTCTTACAAAAGCTTCCAGCTGACCTGAATCCAGGTGGCTTCTTGGATTTAAATCTCCAGGGCAGCATGTAGTTTAAAGAGTAGACAAGACTGTTAGAGGACATACCTTCAACAGTCATCACATTTAACACTTTCACTTACCTCTCAGTACCTATGCTGCATTAGTGAATCAACTGTGCAACAAAAAGATGCTGTAGACTAACTATAATCAAATAAGTCTCTATGTGTGTGTTTCTCTGTTTGTGTCTCTGTGTCTGTGTCTCTCTCTCTCCTGCCCAGTTTTTTAAAAATCATTAGTGGGACATGGGGGTTCTGGCTGTGGAGATGCCGAACTCACGTTATTTGTATCTTAAAGACTTGATTAGCTGTAAGTATTCGTATTCCAACCATTATTCATGTAAATTGAGTCTGTCTCTTCATATGCCCTGTTTGTGAACAGAATTCCCACTCACCTGAAGAAGGGGCTTGGAGCTCCGAAAGCTTGTGTGGCTTTTGCTACCAAATAAACCTGTTGGACTTTAACCTGGTGTTGTTAAACTTCTTACAGCATTTATTGCCCATCCCAGTTGCCCTTGTTCAGAGAGCAGTTGAGAGTCAACCACATTTAAGGGGACATCAGATCTCAGAAGCACTTGCTCATTTAATCCATTGCCCCTCCAATATCATAGAAGAATTATAAAATTGCTACAGTGCAGAAAGAGGCCATTCGGCCCATCGAGCCTGCACCAACAACAATCCTACCAAGGCCTTATCCCCATTACCCCACGTATTTACCCCACTAATCCCCCTGACACAAAGGGTCAATTTAGCATGGCCAATCAACCTAACCCGCAAATCTTTGGACTGTGGAAGGAAACTGGAGCACCCGGAGGAAAACCCACATGGACACGAGGAGAACATGCAAACTCCACACAGTCACCCGAGGACGAGTCAACCCCGGGTCCCTGGTGCTGTGAGGCAGCAGTGCTAACCACTGTGTCACCGTGCTATCTGTGAGTACTGTGTTACAATGTCATTGAGTTTGGTTTGTTGAATTGGGAGTGAGCTTACTTGACTGCTTTTTAAGGGAAGGCTGACATCTGTGAAAAATGTTGCTCCGTATTATCGGTCTCACATACTTCATTTTGGGGAAGTGTTTCTAACGGATAGGCCATCCCATTGCTCTTGTTTACATCTGTAAAAGCCATGAAGACTACATTTCCCTTCAGGATACCTGAAGGAATTTTCCATTCATGCTGCAGATCTTCCTGAGCGAGTGTTTAGCCGATTCAGGAACACTTTGTGTGGAGAATCTATCAGAAGCTATTTACCCTTTATGACTGCCATTTTGTTATGCCCATAGCACGGGCCCGAACTCACCTCCTGAGATTGTCAGATTAGAAAGAGTAGCCAAGGTGCTTTCCGGTTGCCTTTCTCATGCTTTTTATCTTCGGAGTACCTTCTCTACTTTCTCTTAACTTGGGCTGCAACCAAGGCTGAAGAGCCCCATCTACACTTTACAATGTGATGAAAGAGGCAAGAGTGGTTACCAGCATCCAGCAGACTAACTATCCCCAGTATTCGATCCAGTATTCAGAGTCAACAATCAGAACAACAGTAGGATCCCTGTCTGTCCAAGCCCATCCAATCTATCCTCACTGGGGCTGTCTGTAGTAAGGCCTAAACCCAACTCTTTTGACGGAGGTGAAAATATTGCCCTGAGCTATAGTAGTCAGTCTATCTGGGCTCGTGTACCATGCTGGATGTCATTGGGGTGATATTGTAGCTTCCACTCAGTGCATACAATGGTGCTCGAATCTTTCACCTTTCCACAGCCGTGGACCTGCCACCACCAGGCCAAAGGCTTGTTCCTTCCACCATGTAATCTGCATAAAGAAAGAAACGATAAATGGCTAAAGGCCAGGATTCTCCCAAAACAAAACTAAGTGACCAACGGGCAGAAAAACGGGAGTACTTCCCGTTCGTTTTTTGGCCGTCTTTACCAGAATGAATCTCTGACACAGAGCAATGCAGAGTGCCTCAGGCCTATTCCCGCCTGAGAGGCCGGCAGCTGAGTGGGACATTGCGCATACGCTGTTCTGTCGGTGGGAGATTAGCGCATGCACAATGCCCCCATCCCCCGACAATTGCCTGCCTCCCGAATGCTGGCCTCCTGATCGCTGGGAATTCAGAACAGCCCATGATCACAGGCCTCCAACATCACCCCCCGAACCAGCCCTGATCTCCCCCACCCCCCGCCGTCTTCCAATGGCCAGCCCCGATCTACCCTCCCCTCCCAATGGCCAGCCACGATTTCTCCCTCCCCAACCCCGAATTACCACCTCCCCACCCCCGGGCCACCCCGATCTACTCACCCCACCAATGCCCCCACCCGACCATGGGCAGCCCGACCCTCCCGCCCACCCCGATGACCAGGCCCAACACTCCCCTCCGATGACCAGCCCCGATCGCCTCCTCCCCCCCCAACCGATACCAGTGCAGAGTGGCAGTGGGTTGTCCCCCCCATAGGGCCCCCTTCTAGCCCTGCCCCCTTTGGCACTACCTGGTGGCCACTGGGAAGTGTCAAGTTGCCTGGTGGGACATGCCAGGGTGCCAGGCTGGCATTGCCAGGTTTGCACTGCTCCCAGGAAGGCCTTAATGGCTCCTGACCCCACTAGTAGGGTGAGGATGCCGGTACCCCGTTAGTGGGGAGCAGTTGTAAACCCCACTGTTGGGAACCACTCCCAGGGGGTGGGGGATACGCAGACGAGCCCGGAGAAAACCGTCCTGGACCCGCTAATCAAATGGGAATGACAATTTCAGTGACATTTCCATATGATAATCAGCTCCACGCCAATTTCCAATGTGGAGTTGATTGTGCTAAAAAAAAGCGCTTGGGAGACTCGCGAGCGGTTGGACGCTGGTTGCGCATCTTGTGAAATGCCCCCGGAGCAGTGGGCTGGGAGAATCCCAGCTAACATCTTATAATGTCCCTGGTGGCACAGTGGTTAGCACTGCAGCCTCACAGTGCCAGGGACCCGGGTTTGATTCCCAGCTTGGTCCACTGTCTGTGCGGAGTCTGCACGTTCTCCCCGTGTCTGCGTGTGTTTCCTCTGGGTGCTCCGGTTTCCTCCCACAGTCTGAAAGATGTGCTGGTTAGGGTGTATGGCCTGAATAGGCGCCGGACTATGGCAACCAGGGAATTTTCACAGTCACTTCATTGCAGTGTTAAGGTAAGCCTTACTTGTGACTAATAAATAAACTTTAACTTTTAAAATTGTTTTACAGCTATTGGTTTATTTTGGAGATGTGGTCTTTTTTTTATGAAGGCAAATCTAACAGCCAAGTTGAATGTAGCAAGGTCCTACAAACAACAAATGAATGAAGGAAACAGCAAAGAAAGGATGAATATTGACCACGGCATTAGGAGAACGCCCTTCTTTCCATCAGTGGTGCCCTGTAATTCTGGCACAGCGGTTAGCACTGCTGCCTCACAGCGCCAGGGACCCAGGTTCGATTCCCGGCTTGGGTCACTGTCTGTGTGGAGTTTGCACGTTCCCCCCGTGTCTGCGTGGGTTTCCTCCGGGTGCTCCGGTTTCCTCCCACAGTCTGAAAGACATGTTGGTTAGGTGCATTGACCATGCTAAATTCTCCCTCAGTGTACCCGAACAGGAGTGTGGCGACTATGGGAATTTCACAGTAACTTCATTGCAGTGTTAAATGTAAGCCTACTTGTGATTAATAAATAAATAAAAGAAACTTGGGTAAGCTGAAAAGGCCACAGATTAACATCTCATCCATAGGAAGGCCCCTTTAACACTCCTACGTCACTGCTGAGTCATTATCAGTTTAAAATCAGCCCCAGTTTAGTATCGGTCCCGATTGTGGGTATGAATTCCTACAGAGAATCTCCAGCTCCCCTGTCTGGACTTCAATGCAAACCCCTGACAATTTTCGAGTAAGAAGTTCCACAACACTGGGTTAAAGTCCAACAGATTTATTTGGAATCACGAGCTTTCAGAGCGCTGCCCCTTCATCAGGTGAATGATGAAGGAGCAGTGCTCCAAAAACTCGTGATTCCAAATAAACCTTTTTTAAAGTTTATTTATTAATCACAGGTAAGGCTTACATTAACACTGCAGTGAAGTTACTGTGAAATTCCCCACACTCCAGCGCCTGTTTGGGTCAATGCACCTAACCAGCACGTCTTTCAGAATGTGGGAGGAAGCTGGAGCACCCGGAGGAGACCCACGCAGACACGGGGAGAACATGCAAACTCCACACAGACAGCAATCGAACCCAAGTCCCTGGTGCTGTGAGGCAGCAGTGCTAACCACTGTGCTACCGTGCTGCCCCAAACCTGTTGGACTTTAACCTGGTGTTGTGGGATTTCTTACTGCGGCCCACTCCTGTCCAATGCTGGCATCTCCACCTCAAATCTTCGAGTGTGTTTGCTGTTGTGGCAAGCAGTCAGGAGATGTTCCCCCAACCACGTGTACTGTAGGGTTTGAAGTGAGAGTGAGACCGACTGAAGCAAGTTGGCACCCTGGAGTTGAAACTGAATTGCAATGTGGGCAATCATTAACCAGCAGCCTGTTTTATACCCTCTGATTTTATATTTTGAAGACTCCCCCACCCCCAGTCCTCAATAAGACCAGTTACAGGCCCACAATGTAATATGCTGCATCACATACATTCTAATTTTGATGGTCTGTCTTGGACTGTGAAGTCCCTTCTCTGACAGTCCATCTGACAGTTGCCAGTCCAAAAACCCACACCTATTTTAATCTCCAAATTGGGATTCCCAAGGCTGTAACTCAACAATCTGCAATTGCCAGCCATAAGGCAGCGCATCGTTGAAGTGGTGTAAATAGTTCAAAGATTATAATGGTAACAGTTCAGAGTGATGGGACATTGGATTAATGAACTGTTGCAGATCCTGACTGTGCGCACAAAAGCATTCTTTACTACTATTGTTCCTTGAAAGTTGACGGTTATATTTTGAGTCTGCAGTATTTACAGCCATGTATTTTTGATCCTGCACATCTCCCATGTCTGAAGCTATTTTATTCCATTCATGAACAGAGCAGGGTGGATTTGCACCCGACCCAATGATACATTCCATTGATTTTACTTGAACCTGCCCCTTTCTGTCAAGCGGGTTACATAGGAACAGGAGTGGACTGTCAGTCTCTCCAGCAAGGTTATGCCATTCAGTTGGACCATGGCTGATCTGTATCTCAGCTCTATTTTCCTGCATTTGCTTCATTCCACTCCGTGGGAATGGCCTGAGAAATTTCAGCTTCCAATGGGCAATTTCCCTGCTCCAGAGATCCTCCACGGAGACTTCAACTCTGAGCTAGAGACACTTTGGATGGCTCCACAGTACTTATCTGAAAATTTACCCAGGGCATGTTACACAGATTATAACCTATGCCAAGATTTCTCCACCCTGTTGCGGCAGGATTTGCTGTGGTGGATCTGCTGATGCATTCAAATCCTTGTTGACTTTGGCAGGACTGGAAGGTCCTGCCAGCCAGAGGGCCTGAAAACTCCAACTCCTAGTCTATCTCCTGGGCTGACTCCCATTCACCCCCTGACTACCTACCCTACTCACCCCCAACCCAATTACTCCACTCAACTAGTCCCTCTCCTCTGACCCGCCTACTATCACCCAACCACTCGATCATCCCCAACCAAACCTGACCAATTCCAACTCACCCAACTATGCTCCCTCCCACCCCCACCCACCCAAACCCTAACTACTCCCCCAGGCCAGAGCTGACTACTCCCCGACCTGACAAACTCTCCCAACACAACTACCCCGCCTGACCATCCAGTTAACCACCCCCAACCAGATCTGAGTAGCCCCACCACCCCCGACCAGAACTGTCTACCCCTGAGCTGTAGCCCCTTGACCGGAACCAACTACCCCATAACCACCCTGCCCACTCAACCACTTACCCATTCAACCTACACACTTACCCACCTCACTTACCTACCCAACCTAGTCACCCGCCACCCTACCCATTCACCCACTCATCCATCCATTCATCTCTTCACCTGTCCATTCATTAACATTAAAAAAAAAATTTAATCTCACCATGCGACAACTGGTATTTTAAAGGGGGTTGGGGGGAGGTGGTGGTTGCTTTGTCTGCTTCCAACTCTGCTCCAAGCAGATGGATTTCCCAGATTGGACCTGACTGTTTATTGGTGTTTTAGAAGTATCCTCAGCATCATTTGGCAGCACCAGTTCCCCAACTCAGAGGTCCTGGAGCATGCTAATTCCATCAGCATGACTCAAAGTCAAAGATGCCTGTGCTGCTCAGCCACATTTGTCAGATAAATGATGGCCATGTTCCCAATGACCATCTATACGGAGAACTAGCCTCTAGGTCACGACCTCGTGACAAACTTCCACCACAAGAACCCAGGTTCAATTCCAACCGCGGGTGACTGTGTGGAGTTTGCACATTCTCCCCGTGTTTGCGTGGGTTTCCTCCGGGTGCTCCGGTTTCCTCCCACAGTCCAAAGATGTGCGGGTTAGGTGGATTGGCCATGTTAAATTCTTCCTCAGTGTCAGGGGGACCAGCGAGGATAGGGCCCGGGTAGGATTGTGGTCGGTGCAGACTCAATGGGCCGAATGGCCTCCTTCTGCACTGTAGGTATTCTATGATTCTATTTCATTTCCATTTCTGGGAAAGCCAGGCTCAGATGATCCCAGAAGAAATGTGGAATAGCGTCGGATCAGAGATATTTACTTGCGTAACGGCAAACCGATGATCATTGCTGCTGCTTGGAAGATCTGGGCCAATATTTTATCATTTAAAACACACTGGTCAGATCAGGATTCCATCTTCAATCCTGAGGCAAATAAAAACCAAGTTTATTCAACTTGTCCTCATATTAATTATGTCCTCATATTAACTATATCATTCTGGTAAATCTCTCTGGAAGGCCAATATGTCTGTCCTAAGGTGCATTGTCTCGAACTGAAAGCAGTACTCAAGACAGGGTATGAGCAAAACTACAATGGGTTACATTATAATTGGGACTATTATTTTGTCATCAAGATAAAATGCAGAAAATGTTCTTCACACAAGTAGACACATTTTATTATCTAGGAAGTTTTAAAAAATTTATTAGTCACAAGTAAGGCTTACATTAACACTGCAATGAAGTTACTGTGACATTCCCCTAGTCGCCACGGTCCAGCGCCTGTTCGGGTCGATGTACCTAACCAGCACGTCTTTCAGAATGTGGGAGGAAACCTACACAGACACGGGGAAAACATACAAACTCCACACAGACAGGAGCCGAAGCCGGGGATTGAACCCGGGTCCCTGGCACTGTGAGGCAGCAATGCTAACCACTGTGCCACTGTGCCACCCCATGTTAATGTTGGACAAAAGTGAGACCAAGAAATAAAAAAGGATTGGAATGGCTAAAGATGCATTTCAAAAAAATGAAAAAGATTATGATTCAATTCAAAATCAGTTATGAAAACAAAACTGAAAATCATGGAATGCTACATCACAAAAATTTTGACAATCCGTGAATCATTGCAGGGAAGAATTGAGGCTGCAAAGTAGTGGTTTTTCATAGAAATCATAGAAACCCTACAGTGCAGAAGGAGGCCACAATCCCACCCAGGCCCTACCCCCACATATTTACCCGCTAATCCCTCTAACCTACGCATCCCAGGACTCTAAGGGGCAATTTTTAACCTAATCAACCTAACCCGCACATCTTTGGACTGTGGGAGGAAACCGGAGCACCCGGAGGAAACCCACGCAGACACAAGGAGAATGTGCAAACTCCACACAGACAGTGACCCGAGCCGGGAATCAAACCCGGGACCCTGGAGCTGTGAAGCAGCAGTGCTAACCACTGTGCTACTGTGCCGGCGGTCAAATATTTTTGAGTCAAATATAAAGATATCTTGGACAAATCATGCTGCCAGTGAAGAGGTGCTAGTAAAATCTGAGGCCAGAAAAACTCTGTTTAATATTTATTTATTAGTGTCACAAGTAGACTTACATTAACACTGCAATGAAGTTACTGTGAAAATCCCCTAGTTGCCACACTCCGGTGCCTGTTCGGGTAACACTGAGGGAGAATTTAGCATGGCCAATTCACCTAACCAGCACGTCTTTCAGACTGTGGGAGGAAACCGGAGCACCCGGAGGAAACCCATGCACACACGGGGAGAATGTGCAGACTCCAAACAGACAGTGACCCAAGCCGGGAATCGAACTCAGGTCCCTGGCGTTGTGAGGCAACTGTGCCACCGTGCTGCCCCATGTTAACATTGGACAAATGCATGACCAAGAAATAAAAAAGGATTGCAATGGCCAAAGATGCACCACCATGCCGCCTTGATCTGCTGACCAAGATCAGGAAGACAAGATTGGAACTTCTTGGGCACGTAACAAGAAACCCTGGCCTGAATTTTTAGGATTGTGGAGGCTTGGCCCCTGCCATCTGAAGAGTTGGCAGATATAACTCTGAGAGCCCTGCTACCATTTTACGCTCCAATGAGCACTATTTGACGTAAGGGCGGACATCCGTCCCTCAGTTGGGAAGATGTGCTGCATTGGAGAACTGCCAGCCCCTCCAGCAAGAGCACTGCAGTGGCTGGAAGAGGCACTGCACAGAGCTGTCAAAGTCCCAGGAACCGCAGACCCAGGTAATGTGTGACATTGTTGTGCCTTTGAGAAAGGTATTTTAAGCATGTTCTCTGCAATTATAGGTAGCTCTGTTTTTTTTTCATTGTGGCACCAGCTGCCTGATTAGATGTCTTGTATTGCTGCTTAAATGGTTTAAATGGGGTTTTGTTTATTTTTAATCTGGGCCTAATATATTGTCTGGGAGTTTGCGACCTTCTGAATTGTTGGGGGAAGGAATGATTGACAGGTCGGGTGGGACAGATGTTTCTTCTCACAAGAGTTACCACAGCCCTCAAGCAATCATTGATTGGGGCCTCAACTGAGACAAAGGCAGGCTTCCCATTTTAGGGCTCTGCCCACCCCAGCATAAGTCACTTTGAGGTCGGAACCTGGGGGGAACCCCATCCACACCATTTCATTTTTGCTGATGAGGAAGAGTTGGAGGTAGATTGATGGTAACAGAGATCGAGGAAGATAAAGAACGATCTTACCTCGCAAACTGGATAATGTACAGCCAATGAAGATGATCCACGGCTCTAGAGCAAGAATAACATGGTGGTCTGGGATTGCCAACACCCTCTTAGGGACTGGTATCTGAAGAGGGAGAAAGATCTGTCATGGATGTAGGTCCATCCACTGATACTTTTAGCTTACAGTCAGAACATTAATAAACATGCCTTCCCTTTACAACTACAGACTGACTTGCAGTTCATTTCTACATTTCAGTGTTTTATTCCCAGATTTCTAACATTCACAATTTTTGTATTGTTATTTATACTCTTTAAACTTTACCCAAACCATTCTGAAGGCTTCCAATGCTCTGAAGTAGTCTTTTCAAATTCTAAATTATTTTCAGTGAACAGAAGAACAAATTAATAATCATAGAATCCCTACAGTGCAGGAGGAGGCCATTCGGCCCATTGAGTCTGCACCAACCACAATCCCACCTAGGCCCTATTCCCATAACCCCATGCATTTACCCTAGCTAATCCTCCTGACACGAGGGTCAATTCATTATGACCAATCAACCTAACCAGTACATCTTTGGACTGTGGGAGGAAACCAAAGCACCCGGAGGAAACCCACACAGACACGGGGAGAAAGTGCAGACTCCATACAGATGGTGACCCTAGGCCGGAATTGAACCCGGGTCCCTGCTCTGTGAGGTAGCAGTGCTAACCACTGTGCCACCATGCTGCCCCCAGAGGCGCAGTGGTTAGTGAATAAGTTCAAACAAATAATAGATTTTCATGAGTTAGTAACAAACCAAAATTTACTGTGGGAATGACATGAATTTAACGACAGTAAACTCAAAGAGGGCAGTTCACATTGGCGTAAAGTCGAAAAACACAATCGAATAATTAGCTGTTGATTTTTGAAGTGTTTAGCTCATTTTACACATGTCATGTGATATAACTCATCGTGGAGTTGGAGAGATTCTGGTTCATGGTTCCGAGGGCTCTACAGGGATGGTTATTATGGAAAAGTGCTGCGTCTTCAAATAGCCAAAACTAGTAGTTGGGACTAGTGTCAAGGAGGATGGCCTCATTATTATTTAGTCTCGAGGAATCAGTGCGCTAAAAATATTCAATCAGTTCTTTTCTAGCGCTGCAGTACAACCTCATGCCTGACAAGAAAGACATTGATTAATGTTACTTTATTAAACAGCTCAGACATGGCAGGGAGAATGAAGAAAGCGGGGGAGTATTGCTTCGAAGAGTTTTATATTCTTAGTCTCTCGAAAAAGAATGTTTTTTTTCTGTGCCTAGACTGATTCCTACACTGTCCCATTGTCTGGAGCATAATGATATTCGGACAGCAGTTACTGACTCAGTGCCAACGTTGTTAATGAGCATATGTTTCCAATAACACTGTGACTACTTATAGTGCTTGATGGCAGGGAGCCAGTCATTTAATGGTGACTGGACATCAAATTGGTGAGGCAAGTACCATCCTATCAGTTAATTCAAGACCAATGTAGCCAGAAAACTGTAATAAGTCTCAGAAAATGCAGAGAATCAAACAGAATCAACTTAACTGCATTAAAAAAGACAACATGAGAAAGAAAACTTGTCAATGGAACCCTGCAAAAGAAATGTGCGTTTATAATAATGTATACCGGAAGATAGAGACACTCTGGCTGCAAACCAAAAAAGTAAAATGAAATAATTCCAGAGCTTTCCCATTGACATGCTGCCTCCTGCTGATATCAGCAAACTGTTCAGCATGGAGTAAGGCTCTCCAAATATGCAGAAGCCACTATTTCTAGTTGTTCATAGAATCATAGAATCCCTACAGTGCAGAAGGAGACCATTCAGCCCATCGAGTCTGCACCGACCACAATCCCACCCAGGCCCTATCCCCATAACGCCATGCATTTACCCTAGCTAGTCCCCCTGACACTTAGGGGCAATTTAGCATGGCCAATCCACTGAACCCGCGCATCTTTGGACTGTGGGAGGAAACCAGAGCACCCGGAGGAAACCCACACAGTCTCAGGGAGAACATGCAAATTCCACACAGTGACCCAAGCTAGGAACCGAACCCAGGTCCCTGGCACTGTGAGGCAGCAGTGCCAACCAATGTGCCACCATGCTACCCTCTGACAACAGCCTTGAAATCACACTTACCAAAGTGTTCTTTTACTCCTTGACTGACGTCAAGTTATGAGTACACCAGACTCCGAAATAACATTAACATTAAGCTCCCTGATTCAGCACACACTGTGGCACCATGATGACACAGTGGTTAGCACTGTTGATTTGATTTCTGTGTCTGTGCCCTGTTTGAGAACAGAGACCACTCCATCTGACGAAGGAGCATTGCTCCGAAAGCTTATGGTATTTGCTACCAAATAAACCTGTTGGACTTTAACCTGGTGTTGTGAGACTTCTTACTGTGCCTCACAGCGCCAGGGACCTGGGTTTGATTCCCGGCTTGGGTCATTGTCTGTGTGGAGTTTGCACATTCTCCCCGTGTCTGCGTGGGTTTCCTCCGGGCGCTCCGGTTTCCTCCCATAGTCTGAAAGATGTGCATGTTAGGTGCATTGGCCATACTAAAATTCTCCCTCAGTGTGCCCGAACAGTCGCTGGAGTGGCGACTAGGGGATTTTCACAGTAACTTCATTGCAGTGTTAATGTAAGCCTACTTGTGACACTAATAAATAAAACACTCCAGCCTAGATGCACAACTTTAACTCCTTTGCCTCTGGGTGCTTCCTTATGTGGACTCCCAACAATTACAAACTTTATTTACCCTAATAAAGATGCAACATTCTGCATCTTACTTCTTACTCCCATCTACACCATCATCATCTCCAACCTTGTCTTTTCCAATGCTGTCCACGTTGGCCTCCTAGGACCCCTCCAACTTGAACTGTAACTTTCTCAAAAGTCAAGATCTACTGCCACTTATCCCCACTCCAAAAAACTGCTCTTTTTCATGACCTCTTTCATCAAATTCTAATGCCTTCCCAACTTACAATGCATTGGAAATTTGAAATGCTCATCCTCATTGATAAATTACTCCATGTTTCTGCCCTCGCTCTGACTCTGAAAGCTCCTCTATTATTGTGTACGAGCATGTACCTTTCTCTCTTCTAATGTTTGCCCCTTTGCACTCACCTCTCCCTCTTCTGTAATGTTGGAGGCAGAGTGTTTATACATTTTGGCCACACACTTTAGAACTTGCCCCTTAAACATTTTTATCTTGTTGCCTATCTTTTTCACCCTCAGAAACTGACTCAAAATATGCCACGTATGCTGTCACCTCCTCCAACACTTGTTCTATTACCTCTCAACATGTCCTTGTCTACATTTAAGTGACTTGAGATAAGACCGTAAGAGCAGAGTTAGGCCACTCAGCCCATTGAGTCTGCTCCGCCATTCAATCGTGGCTGATATTTTTCTCATCCCTGTTCTCCTGCTTTTTCCCCATAACCCCTGATCCCCTTACTAATCAAGAACCTATCTATCTCTGTCTTAAAGATATTTATCTCAGATATTCTCAGATATTTATCTCAGAACGCTACAGCGGAGAAGGATGGTTTGGATCTGTGATCCTCTACTGCCTGACAACCAATCAGCCTTTCAACTTAATGAGTCGTGCCCTTCAATTTGGCAGGAACTCAGCATTTCTGGGTTTCCCAACTGCAAACATGTGCCTCACTCCGTCTCCTTAAATATCAGGGCCAAGATCTCCACTGTGCAGTTAGCATAATCTCCAACTGGGGGAACATGGGATCAGCAATAAAAGTGGATGCAACGCAGAGTCTGACGAAGTTTATGAGCCTTCTTCAAAGCTAAAACCTACCTCTGGCCTTGGTTTTCATTGATTGAATTATAGTGATGCACAGAACACAAACGTTCATCTTACAATAGAATAACTGAATTCATGGCAGAAATAATGTAAGTGCTTGCTTCAAAGCTAACCCTTCAATTATAAAGAAACTAATGCATAAAATTGAAGGTAAATTTATGGGTGACCTCAGAAGTTAATGCGGCTTCTTGAGTATGATGCTTTACCTCTTAAAGACCATCCTTTCAAGCCATTTTTTGTATTGAATGGAATTGCATTCCCCTGTGTCAGTACGAATCTGGTTTGTCTTAGTGTCTTTCTTTTTCCCTTTTGAACGCTCCTTGAGATGACAACCATTTTGCTTTCAAGATGATGCCAAGATAGTTAAAAGGAAATTACTGGTATAGTGTGTCTTTTTTATCATGCTGGCTCCCCACAATATTACTACCAGTTGTATCTTACTGCGGAAAACAGTGTCTTTTTTGTGATGCTTGAGATTTTTTTTTCTATCTGTTCTTGTTGCAGATTATGCCAACGGCAATGTTGGTAGGTTTCTGGACTCCGAGGCAATCAAGAGATATGGGGTCTTATTGAATGATGTGGAGATGCCGGCGTTGGACTGGGGTAAACGCAGTAAGAGTTTGAACAACACCAGGTTAAAGTCCAACAGGTTTATTTGGTAGCAAATACCATTAGCTTTCGGAGCACTGCTCCTTCGTCAGATGGAGTGGAAATCTGCTCTCAAACAGGGCACAGAGACACAAAATCAAGTTACAGAATACTGATTAGAATGCGAATCTCTACAGCCAACCAGGTCTTAAAGATACAGACAATGTGAGTGGAGGGAGCATTAAGCACAGGTTAAAGAGATGTGTATTGTCTCCAAACAGGACAGCCAGCAAGTCCAGGAGGCAAGCTGTGGGGGTTACTGATAGTATGACATAAACCCAAGATCCCGGTTTAGGCCGTCCTCATGTGTGCGGAACTTGGCTATCAGTTTCTGCTCAGCGACTCTGCGCTGTTGTGTGTCGTGAAGGCCGTCTTGGAGAACGCTTACCCGAAGATCAGAGGCTGAATGCACGTGACCGCTGAAGTGCTCCCGCACAGGAAGAGAACAGTCTTGCCTGGTGATTGAGAACACCATCTACCAGGTACTCGGTACCTACTCTTGCAACTCGGCCAACGTTGTCTACCTGATACGCTGCAGGAAAGGATGTCCTGAGGCATGGTACATTGGGGAAACCATGCAGACGCGATGACAACGGATGAATGAACACCGCTCAACAATCACCAGGCAAGACTGTTCTCTTCCTGTGGGGGAGCACTTCAGTGGTCACAGGCATTCAGCTTCTGATCTTCGGGTAAGCGTTCTCCAAGGCGGCCTTCACGACACACGACAGCGCAGAGTCGCTGAGCAGAAACTGATAGCCAAGTTCCGCACACATGAGGATGGCCTAAACCGGGTTGTTAAAACTTTTACTGTCTTATTGAATAGCAGAGACAGTTTGAGGAGTTGTGCAGCCTACTCTGCTCCTGTTGCCTATGGTCTAATGTTCTTACTATGAAGATTTTACTCCCAGTTTTCGCTCCTGATTTCACTGGCATTTTCAGCCTAGTTGTGATAAAATATTCATTTATTGCATTGTCAGTCATCTTGCAAATTGAAAGGATTGCAGGTGGCATGGTGGCACAGTGGTTAGCAGTGCTGCCTCACAGTGCCTGGTACTTGGGTTCAATTCCCGGCTTGGGTCACTCTCTCTGTGGAGTCTGCACGTTCTCCCCGTGTCTGCATGGGTTTCCTCCGGGTGCTCCGGTTTCCTCCCACAGTCTGAAAGACGTGCTGGTTAGGTGCATTGGCCGTGCTAAATTCTCCCTCAGTGAACCCGAACAAGCGCCGGAATGTGACGATTAGGGGAATTTCACAGTAACTCCATTGCAGTGTTAATGTAAGCCTATTTGTGACACTAATAAACTTTTAAGTGCTGTATCAGTATCCTCTGAAACTACATAATTGGATGTAGTGAGGATGTGGATAGCATTTGAGGAGGGGGAGGAATTATAGCATTCAGTTACCATTGTCATCACCCCGAAGATCAGAATCCAATGAACAATAAGGCTTATGACAGATTCTTCCTGCCCATTCTCAGCTCCCTGCCAAGGGTGAATCTCAGTTTTTACAATGAGTAATGCCACCTAAATGAACAGAACTGTGTAAGAGCTTTATTATATATAAGCATCGTGTAGTTTGCAATGGTGTGATGGGCAGGGTCAGGAGCTTACAACCAGAATATCAGCCCCATGGACTCCATCTAAACCTTTCATTAGTTTACTTTGTTTCCTCACCCATGCCCCTGTGTCCTCAATAAGATTTGTCAACTGTGGTTTGGCATACTCCTTGAGTTGTGATCATGTAGCATTTGATCGAATGGCATTCAATCACATGGTACTCACGTGATGCTAAATCACATGACATTTTATCACATGACATTTGCCACTCTTTGCAAATGTTAATTGTTCATTATCACCGAGGACCGAATAAAACATTGGGCTTTCTGTTTTAGTGAGATGAATCACATAGGGCAGAATTTTACGCTACCCACCCCCCCTTCCCCAGTGGGTTCTGAGGTGGTTGTAGAATTGCATGGACAGGATTCCCTCTGGGATCCTGCCTGCCCTGACCCAGATGCAATTTTACGGTGGAGTGGGCAGGGCCTTGGATGGAAAGACCACCCATGTCTCTATTAAGGCCTTTAAGCTGAAGTTAAGAAGGTTCCTTCAGATTTGGACCGCTCTCCCATCAGGGATTTGTGAGTTCTTGGCCCTCCCTCCCCTCCTGGCCTAACCCCCCCCCAACAGTGAGATCACTGACATCCTGACCCCCTCCCCCCGGTCACCATCGACCCTTCCACCCCCAGGACCTCTGAAGTGCAGTCGCAGAACCTCGGCTCACGCACAGTACTGCAGTACCTCTTCTGGCCACTGCGGCGCTGTGCCTGGAGAGCTGTCGGCCAATTAGATTGTCAAACAGCACTCCAAGGTGGGGCTTTGTCCAAGGAAAGACCAAGGTGGTGCCTGTTGCTAGTCAATGCCCAATTGAGTGTAAAATGGCTGTGAGCCAGTTAGAGTTGAGCTTTGCTCCCCCCTCAGTCTTGCCATCCTAAAAATTCAGGCCATAAATTATAAATCAAAGATAGAACAAAAAATTGAAAAGTTTAAGGATAAGTAATATTTAAGCAAAAGCCATGCAATTATCATTGATTCAACAAAAACTTGATTAATTGTAAGTTTACTTTCAACTTTTCTCCGGGTGCTCCGGTTTCCTCCCACATTCTGAAAGACGTGCTGGTTAGGTGCATTGACCCGAACAAGCGCCGGAGTGTGGCGACTAGTAACTTCATTGCAGTGTTAATGCAAACCTTACTTGTGACTAATAAATAAACTTTAACTTTTTTTTAACTTTAACTCTCCCTCCTTCTTCCTCCTCAATTTGCATTTCTCTCAAGTAGGGTAAAGGACAGTGAGGGGCAAGGGTTCCTAGCACGTGTTCAGGGAAATTTACCACAGCACTGTGTTTCCAGTCCATTGCAAAATAAGGCACAGCTGGGCCTGGTCCTTGAGGTGGGCCAAGTTGATCAAATATCAGCAGGAGAACATTTAGGGAACAGTGATCATTGCATCATAAGGTTTAGGATGACCAGTTTCCCATCTTTTATCCTCTCTAAACTTGAGCTCATAAAAAGCAAAATACTGTGGATGCTGGAAATCTGAAACATTTTACAGTGGCATAGTGGTTAGCACTGCTGCCTCACAGTGCCAGGGACCTGGGTTCGATTCCCGACTTGGGTCACCGTCTGTGCGGAGACTGCACGTTCTCCTCGTGTCTGTGTGGGTTTCCTCCGGGTGCTCCGGTTTCCTCCCACAGTCCGAAAGACATGCTAGTTAGGTGCATAGGCCATGCTAAATTCTCCCTTAGTATACCCGAACAGGCGCTGAAGTGTGGCGACTAGGGGATTTTCACAGTAACTTCATTGCTGTGTTAATGTAAGCCTACTTGTGACTCGAATAAATAAACTTTAAACTAAAAACAGTAAATGCTGGAAAAGTTCAGCAGGTCTGGGAGCATCGGAGGACAGAGAAACAGAGTTAACATTTTGAGCCCATATGACTCTTCTTCAGACCTGTCCTGTCATTATAGTTTATGAGGTGCTATTTTGAGTCCTGCCTTTAAAGAATGTAGTGGAGACATTTGCAATGAATTTCTTTGCTAACCTGGCTTCATTCTTACTCGGTGCAGACGGTCTTAATCTGACTTCATCCAAAGTTCAACTTCCACATGACTAAAACTTTGTCCCTTATCCCGATTATTTGTTCTCGTCTTTCACCCTGAGAGAGGCGAGCTCGCCTTAGACCATGTATGAGATACTGGCACAGAAGGACGGGGGGGGGGGGGGGGGGGGGGGGGTGGGGGATGGAGGGGGGGAACTCATCCCTGATTTTTTTTTTGGCATCCGCTCCACCGCAGTGCATACAAATGTTCTGAATTGCATAGATTGGTTTACACCAAATGCCCGTTTGAGCCCATTTAATAGCCTGAACAAATGCTGAATTATCACTATTGTGGTTTGAGTAGCTAGATCTCTCTGTGCATGCTGAAATTAATCCCCTTTCCCCCCAAAAAATTGACACACCGAAAATTGTGTGGTCTTGTAGTTGTGGAGTTTCATGAAGTGCCATGATCTTATTAAATGGTGGCCTAGGCTCGAGGGGCTGAATAGCCTGCTCCTGCTCCTTGTGCATAGCACGGGTGGCACAGTGGTTAGCACAGCTGCTTCACAGCACCAGGGACCCAGGTTCGCTTCCCGGCTTCGGTCACTGCCTGTGTGGAGTCTGCACGTTCTCCCAGCGTCTGCCTGGGTTTCCTCCGGGTGCTCCAGTTTCTTCCCACAGTCCGAAAGACGTGCTGGTTAGGTGGATTGACCCGAACAGGCGCCGGAGTGTGGCGACTAGGGGAATTTCACAGTAACTTCATTGCAGTGTTAATGTAAGTCTTACTTGTGACTAATAAATAAACTTTAAAAAAATGTCTTTAATATGTTCGTAAGCAAATTGATTGCACTATGTCTACTGAGGAATTCCAATATGTTGAGTGAACCGTAGTAATAAAAAAGCATCCAGAAATTAATCACCATCAGGAATGTAACAGCTCAATTTGGGGTTTATAGAATATCAGACGTTATTTTAGTGAGTCGTGATAAAACAATCACTACGATGATAGAATTCCCAATTTTACATTTGTTTTGGCATTTATCATTGAATCTACATGGAAGGGGAACTTGAAGGAATGATTAGTGCATATCTGGCATCCTGTTAATATAGGGATGATTAACTGACTAATCGCTGCTCACAATGTATATAGAAAGGTCAGTTTTGCATCTCTAGGGTATAATATGTTGTGCTGTATTTGTCTTGTTCAAGTTTCCGGTATTAATCAACCTAATTAAAATTATTAAAATGTACACAGCCAACAACTTGAATACATTGCAGTGTTGGTCTATAGTGCCATTGCACAATCTAATTGGCCGATAGCTCTCCAGACACAGCGCTGCAGTGGCCAGAAGAGGTACTGCAGTACTGTGCGTGACGTTCCAAGTGTCAAACCTTCTTCCGTCGGGAAAAAGATCCAAAAGTCTGAGGTCACGTACCAACCGACTCAAGAACAGCTTCTTCCCTGCTGCCATCAGACTTTTGAATGGACCTACCTTGCATTAAGTTGATCTTTCTCTACACCCTAGCTGTGACTGTAACACTACATTCTGCACTCTCTCCTTTCCTTCTCTATGAACGGTATGCTCTGTCTGTACAGCACGCAACAAACAATACTTTTCACTGTACGCTATGTGACAATAATAAATCAAATCAAATCATTTAACTCTTGGCTTACTAGGCTTCGAATCGGACAGTTATAGGTTCAAGTTCTAGTCCAATGATTGCAAAATCTTACACTGAGGAAGTGCTGCAGGTGCTGCTAGATATTAAACCGAGGCCCTGGCAGCCTTCTCAAGCGGAAATTTTCAAAATTCCACTGACACACTTTCAAAGAAGACCAGCGGAATTGTCTTCCCAGTGTCCTAATCAATTTTGAGCAATCAAATGGTGTGGCCATTAACACATTGCTGTTGGTGAGATTTTACTGTGTGCAGGTTGACTCCTGTGTTTCCTGTATTATAACAGCAACTACTCCTCAAAAGGACTTCTTTGGCTGTCGAGTCCTTTGGAATGTCTTGAGGTCATGGAGGGGGTTTATTTACACAAATCTCTTTTATTCTTCCTCTTGGAAACATAGGGTACAATTTCTTAAAGGATTCTATTCTCCCACCATAACTTTGACATGAGCATTTCACGATTTACTTTGTTGATGGCTTAACTGGGGTACAGTAAGGTTTAAAAAAAGAATGTCAACTGTTACCTCAGGGAAGGCTGTGGTGTAATGGTATTGTCACTGGACTAATAACCCAGAGACCAAGGTAATGTTCCAGGGTCATGGGTCTGAATCCCACCATAATAGATAGAATCCCGACAGTGCCAAAGAGGTCATTCGGCCCATTGAGTCGGCACTAACTCTCTGACAGAGTACCTTACCTAGGCCCTTGCCCTATCCCCATAACCCCACACATTTCCCATGGCGAATCCATCTAACCTACACATCTTGGGACATTAAGGGGCAATTTAGCATGGTCAATTCACCGAACTTGCATATCTTTGGACTGTGGGAGGAAACCGGAGCACCCGGAGGAAACCCACGCAGACACGGGGAGAACGTGCAAACTCCAAATAGACAGTCACCCAAGGCCGGAATTGAACCCGGGTCCCTGGAGCTGTGAGACAGCAGAGGTTCAAATTCACTTCACTTCAAATTCAAAGAAAATCTCGAGTTACAAATCTAATGATGACAATGAAGCCCTTGTCGATTGTTGTAAAAATTCATCTGGTTCACTGATGTCCTTTAGGGATGAAAGTCTGCTGTCCTTACCTGGTCTGGCCTACATATAACTCTAGACCCACAGCAATGTGGCTGACTCTTAACTGCCCCCACAAGGGCAATTAGGAGATGGGCAACAAATGTTGGCCTTGTTAGCACACCCACATCCCATGAATGAATAAATACAAAAAACCTTCTCTTCCATTCTCCCAGCTTTGAATTGCTCAGGAGCTCCACGACATTCTCTCTCTAAGTAATCAGTTATCTTGTCCTTTACAGCGAATGCAAAATGTACGAATGCTGTCTGATTGACAAGAAATGCTGTGCAATTCAGATACCAACATGCAGATAATGAGATTGTGCATTAGCCAAGTACTTAAAGGAGGTTTTCAGTAAGGTGAATGCACACAAGAGCATTTTTCAGCTGAAGGCAGAGTGGGATATAAAGGTCTTCTATACCATAAGACATAGGAGCAGAATTAGGCCACTCGGCCCATTGAGTCTGCTCCGCCATTCAATCCTGGCTGATATTTTTCTCATCCCCATTCTCCTGCCTTTTCCCCGTAACCGCTGACCTTAATCAAGAATCTATCTCTGTCTTAAAGACATTCAATGACCTGGCCTCCACAGTCTTCTATGGCAAAGAGTTCCACAGATTCACCACTCTCTGGCTGAAGAAATTCCTCCTCATCTCTGTTTTAAAGTATCGTCCTAGACTAAGAATACTGTGATGAGGAATTGGATATCAATGGCTGCCGGTTGAGAAACTGACTGAATCTAGTTTAACTCTGGTTTCACACCCCAAGCCAATCTCACTCACCATTGACATCATCAACTGCAACATAAACACTGGAATAGATCTGATGGGCCAAATGGCCTCTTTCTGTGCTCTAGGTTCATTCTTGAATGTATGGCCAATTCCTCTTACCTTGTCTGGTCTTGTTAGGCCATTAAGCCTTTTAGTGCCATGCAGTCAGCATTCACTACCCTGGCCATGTCCTTCTACTGAATCAGAGAATCCTACAAGACAGAAAGCAGCCATTTTGCTCACCATGCCCATGTCCATTCTTTGCAAAAACGATTCAATTAGACCCATGGCCCCACACTTTCCCCAGAGCCCTGCAATTTTGTTTTCAAATCTCCTTCCACAAACCTTTCAGGCAGTATGTTCCCTGTTAGAATAATGTGCTTTGTAAAACAATGTCTTCATCTCAATGCTGGTCCTTTTGCCAATGATCTTGAATCTCTGATCATTGACACTCCGACCAGTTGAAACATTTTCTCCCTATCTACTTTATAAAAGCCTTCATAACTGTAAGCATCTCAATTAAATCTCCCTTAATCTTCTCTAGAACGGAGAACATGTTTTTGGAGAGGGAGTGGGTCCAACGCACCTAGACCAATAGTGTTCAGAGAACCGGAGTATTCTGTGTCTCTGAGCCAATATATTAGTCACTAATACAGTCTCTTCTCCCAAGTGAATTTTCCCTTTAAACTACTGCAGACATTCAGTTGTGCAGCATATGAATTGGTGAGTTTCCAATTAGAGGTGTATAGAGCTCAGGCTCAATATTATAATTAAATTCATCTTGTAATGTTTAGTGATGTTGGTCATAGTGTGACAGAGAAGGCCGACCACATCACACATCTGGTGGGCATCAGAGAATCTGGATGATAAATGTCATGGTGCTAAATTGTCATTGAGCATATGGACCTAATAGCTTTTCCTGTTCCACCATTAGGGACTTTTCTTTATTCATTCATGGGACATGTTTGTCGCTGGCTGGCCAGCATTTATTGCCCATCGCCAGTTGCCCTTGGAGGGCAGTTCAAAGTCAACCACATTGCTGTGGGACTGGAGTCACATGTACGTCAGACCGGATAAGGACGGCAGATTTCCTTCCCTAAAGGACATTAGTGAACCAGATGGGTTTTTTCGACAATGGTTTCATGATCATCAGTAGATTCTTAATTGCAAATATTTTTTCTTGAATTCAAATTCTACCATCTGCCGTGGCGGGATTCGAACCCGGGTCCCCAGAACATTAGCTGAATTTCTAGATTAATAGTCTAGCGATAATACCACTAGGCACTCACCTCCCTCCGTCCATGAGGAATAATTATGTTCTTCATGCATTGACATTGTAGAATTACATGCCAGCCCAGTGATAAAGTACCTGAAGCCCTGGAGTCCTAGAGGCATGTCTCGTCACAAGAGTTCTCCACGTTTGTGCAAATTTCCAATCTCAACCTGCCCCCCCTCACTGCCCACCACCCCCCCTCCACAGAACACCAAACCACCTCCCCCACCGATTGACCACTCAATCCACACTCCCAGCTAATCCCCACCTGACCAACCACCCTGCCGCTGACTTTCTGGTGCCCCCCCCCCCCCCACCTCTTGACCACCTGATATGCTCCACCCCCTCATTCTACACACTTACAAACCTACCTTCTCTGAAAGTAGCTGTACTTTTAAACTTAGCGACTTTATTGCGGCATATGACATTAAAAGGCGGCCTGGCTTCCATACTTCCAACTTTCCAGCCCTCAACTGAAGGCCTCAGGAGCATCCAACTCTACATAGTTCTCCCCCTTCCTGGGTCAAAAGAATCATAGAATCCCTACAGTGCAGAAAGAGGCCACTCAGCTGCACCGACCACAATCCCACCCAGGCTCTATTCTTCTAACCCCACACATTTACCCTGCTAATCGGGCAGCACGGTAGCACAGTGGTTAGCACTGCTGCTTCACAGCTCCAGGGACCTGGGTTCGATTCCCGGCTTGGGTCACTGTCTGTGTGGAGTTTGCACATTCTCCTCGTGTCTGCGTGGGTTTCCTCCGGGTGCTCCGGTTTCCTCCCACAGTCCAAAGATGTGCGGGTTAGGTTGATTGGCCATGCTAAAAATTGCCCTTAGTGTCCTGAGATGCATGGGCTAGAGGGATTACTGGGTAAAACATGTAGGGGTGTGGGGTAGGGCCTGGGTGGGATTGTGGTCAGTGCAGACTCGATGGGCCGAATGGCCTCTTTCTGTGCTGTTGGGATTCTATTCTATTCTAATCCCCCTGACCATCGGGTCAATTTAGCATGGCCAATCAACCTAACCCGCACATCTTTGGACTGTGGGAGGAAACCGGAGCACCCGGAGGAAACCCACGCAGACACAGGGAGAACGTGCAAACTCCACACGGACAGTGACCCGAGGCTGGAATTGAAGCTGGATCCCTGGCGCTGTGAGGCAGCAGTGCTAACCACTGTGCCACAGGCAAGGTCAGGCAAGAAAGGATCATCTGAATTTTGAGGCAGGAAATGTGGAGTGAGGGTGGCAATCCGATTCTGATTACCACTCTGCCATAGTTCAGCCCATGGTGCCACAGAGACCTAGTCAATGCAGCTAAAAATCATCTGGCAGATTGACTGGCTCACATGCCACAGGACATGAAAGTTTCTATTTATTTGCAAGCCCTTTCTTTGCCCTTTTACTTGTTTTACTTCACTTCAAACTATTGGCATTAAAACACACCTTCAACTGGACACAGTGATGCTGGGCATCTTCTCAAGCTAATACTTAAATATTACATGAGAAACTCCCATGAATGATGTAACCATGTGATCTTTACACATCCCAGTGCCTGGGCGGCTAATAAGCTAGTTCTTTTGAACTGGTTTTTAGTCAGCTAGGGGTTCATTTGCTAGGTTCACCTAAACCTAAACCTAGGCTGATTCCGGGGATGGCGGGACTGATGCATGAGGAGAGATTGACTAGTTTAGGATTGTTTTTGCTGGAGTTCAGACGAATGAGGGGGGATTTCTTAGAGACTTATAAAATTCTAACAGGACTAGACAGGGTCGATGCAGGGAGGATGTTCCCGATTGTGGGGGAGTCCAGAACCAGGGGTCACAGTCTGAGGATTCAGGGTGGACCATTTAGAACAAAGAACAAAGAACAATACAGCACAGGAACAGGCCCTTCGGCCCTCCAAGCCAGCACCGCTCCCTGGTCCAAACTAGACCATTCTTTTGTATCCCTCCATTCCCACTCCGTTCATGTGGCTATCTAGATAAGTCTTAAACGTTCCCAGTGTGTCCGCCTCCACCACCTTGCCCGGCAGCGCATTCCAGGCCCCCACCAGCCTCTGTGTAAAATACGTCCTTCTGATATCCGTGTTAAACCTCCCCCCCCTCACCTTGAACCTATGACCCCTCATGAACGTAACCACCGACCTGGGAAAAAGCTTCCCATCGTTCACCTTATCTATGCCTTTCATAATTTTATACACCTCTATTAGGTCACCCCTCATCCTCCGTCTTTCCAGTGAGAACAACCCCAGTTTACCCAATCTCTCCTCATAACTAAGCCCCTCCATACCAGGCAACATCCTGGTAAACCTCCTCTGCACTCTCTCTAAAGCCTCCACGTCCTTCTGGTAGTGTGGCGACCAGAACTGGACGCAGTATTCCAAATGCGGCCGAACCAACGTTCTATACATCTGCAACATCAGACCCCAACTTTTATACTCTATGCCCCGTCCTATAAAGGCAAGCATGCCATATGCCTTATTCACGACCTTCTCCACCTGTGACGTAACCTTCAAGGATCTGTGGACTTGCACACCCAGGTCCCTCTGCGTATCTACACCCTTTAGGTGTAATTTAGGTGTAATTTAGGACGGATTTGAGGAGACATTTGTTCACCCAAAGAGTGGTGAGTCTGTGGAATTAATTACCACAGGAAGTAGTTGATGCTAAAACATTGAATGTATTCAAGAGGCGACTGGATATAGCACTTGGGGCGAATGGGATAAAAGGTTGTGGGGAAAAATGCAGGATTCGGCAATTGAGTTGGATGATAACGAATGGTGGAGCAGGCTTGATAGGCCAAATGTTTCTATGTTTGCCTCAGCTTGTTTGAATTCATGAAAGAGTGCACCAGAGCCCAAAGGCCCGAGACCAGTTGTGGCTCCAGGGGCCAGTTATCAGATTTGACCTGGACCAATTGGTGCGTTGCTTCAGTAACCTTTGGGAGGTCATGGAAGGGGAGGGATGACGCAACGGGTGTTGGCATCTATTATGGCTACATTGCAAGGCATGCTGGGAAAAGAACCCCCGCTGCACCTGGCTTCCCCTGCTGGTAAAATAAAGATGGAGAACTCACCATTTTGTTGGCGGCCATTGGTTAGGCAGCTGTAATCCCTGGAAAAACCTTAGGTTTTAGGTGTTTGCCGCTGACCCGTAGGGTTCTTGTTACCGTAGTTATAACACTGACTTGTAACCCTGAGGTTTTAAGTTCAAATCCTGCTATGACAAACTGTGAAAGTAAATTTAATAAAATCAACCAATAAACACTGAAAGCATTGTCCTAAATTTCCAACCGGTTCACCAATGTCTTTCAGGGATGACAAATGCATCTTAATGTGTTAACTGGAATTCTACTGGCCTCAAAATTCACTTAGTTGTCTAAACAATGACCCCTGAATGAGGTCCACAACCATCTTCTCAGAGCAAGCTAGGATGAGTAATAATGATGGCCTTGCCTCTACTGCCCACACCCTAAAAGCGAGCGTCTTTGTATATTTATTCGTTCAAGGGATGTGAACACTACTGGCTAGGTCAGCAATTGCCCTTGAGGAAGTGTGAGTGAGCCGCCTTCTTGAACTGCCCCAGTCCCACCTGCAGTGCTATCAGGAAAGGAATTCTAGGATCTTGACCCAGCGACCCAGCGACAGTGAAGGAATGACGATACTGTTCCAAGCCAGGGTGTAGCTCGGAGAGGAATGTGCAGGCAATTGTGATCCCATGCATCTACTGACCTTGGTCCTTCTAGGTGGTAGAGATCAGGGGTTTAGAAGGTGCTGTCGAAGGACCCTTGGTGAGTTGCTGTAGTGCATCTTGTAGCTGGTGCTCGCTGCTGGAACTGTGCATCGGTCATGGAGAGAGTGAATATTGACTGTGGTGATGGAGTAAAAGGAAAGTAAGATTAATTATATTAACAACTGACCTCGTGGGGAGGCGATGGCCTTATGGTATTATCATTGGACGGTTAATCCAGAAACTAATATTCTGGGGGCCCGTGTTTGAATCCTGCCATGGCGGAATTTGAATTTAATAAAAAGTATCTGGAAATAAGAATCTACTGATGACCGTGACATTGCCGATTGTTGGAAAAGCCCATCTGGTTCACTAATGTTCCTTTAAAAAAGTTTCTTTATTAGTCACAAGTAAAGCCGGCATTAACATTGCAATGAAGTTACTGTGAAATTCCCCTCGTCACCACACTCTGGCGCCTGTTCGGGTCAATGCACCTAACCAGTACGTCTTTCAGACTGGAAGGAATTCTGCTGCCCTTACCTGGTCTGGCCTACACGTGACTCCAGAGCTACAGTATTTATTGCCCATTCCAAGGGCAACTAGGGATGCGCTGGCCAGCCAGCAACACCCATATCCCATGAGTGAATTTAAAAAACCCTGGGGGGGCGTGCGGCGGCTGAAATTCCCTAGATCTGTTGAGAGCTTAAGGGTTAATGAACAACTTTCCTGATCTGTATGTGAAAGCTTCTGCTCCCCTGGTAGTCTGTTTAAAATTTGGCACGTACCATGGGGATTACGCGATTGCTCCAGTATAGATGGGTGGGCGGCATGTACAACTGAAAAAGGTCTGTCTCTAATAATTGAATCATTGCCACACTCAGACTTGTTCCATCCACTGTGATTCAACATGGAGTGGGCAGGGATAAGCTGCCCTTCTGTAGACAATTTATGACCTTTACATGGCTCTTGGCTGCAGTTGAAAAAGGCTGTCTAGCTTACGTAGAGTTTTATTTTTATTTTGCTGTCTTTGATATAATTTTGCAATTCTGCGGAAAATTCAGCAAAGGAATTGAACGAATGGGGCTGGTGGGTCACTTTTCCACCTCTTTCATATTTATTCTCTTTACGAGATCACTGTTGTCATGCTTTCTTTCTCCCCCTCCCATGTTGGGAAATGTTCTCGACAGCACAATTAAGGATGTTGTAGAATGTAAAGTAAAGTTTATTATTAGTCACAAGTGGGCTTACATTAACACACTTTGGTGCCTGCTCGGGTCAATGCACCTAACCAGCACATCTTTCAGACTGTGGGAGGAAACCGGAGCACCCAGAGGAAACCCACACAGAACGCAGGGAGTGACCCGAGCATCGAACCCGGGTCCCTAGCGCTGTGAGGCAGCAGTGCTAACCATTGTGCCACCATGTGGCCCACACTGACAATGCCTGACACTGTTGACTGACACATTCATTGCAAGTGAAGTCAAACTAGTCAAGATTCATCTGCCAAATGCTTTTATGCCAATCCTGCAGCAAGCATGTTGTGCACATGCGAATCTGATTGAGAGACTGCTGTGACTTCCAAGGAGGATTGGCATGATCACCGTTGCCTATTGGAGCCAGGATGTCAACCTCTTCGTACTTTGCCTTGTTTGTATTGATGTTGGGCGGTTCTTGTGAGAATGTGGCAGAGTGTCAGTTCTGGTGAGAAAACTGGCGTGAAACTCTTGAGCTCCACTGGCCAGTTTTCCCTCCAGATCTTATCCCCTTAACTGACAAAAAAAAAAGAGTGGGCGTAGTTTGTGCTGTCACTCTGAGGTAGGGCACTTAGAGCTGGAACCAGCTCCCTTGAGATTAGGCCACCCTTTCTAAAGAGTGCCCCTTTCACAGAAAGAAAAATTAATCTCCCCCCCTACACAGATGAATCTATGGCCTCCCTGCCAGCTATCTGCACACCAACCGCCCGGCATCCCGCACAATCATCGCTAGCATCCCCATCGCTTGTGCTTGCTCCTCCCCCTCCCCCCCCCCCCCCACCTTCCCCCGCCCGACAAATAAGAGCTCCCGCATGCAAGGGGACCTGCCCCAGCACAGGTTGGCATTGCCAACCTCTTCCAAGGGGCATTGCATGTGCCTGTCCCTCTCCCCTGGGGGCTATAGTGGCCTTTGCACTCCTGGGGAAGTCCCCAAGACAGGTTCACGTCTGGGTGAACCAGTCGTAAACCTTACTGACATGGTGTCACATCAGTGAGGTTTGAAAATATCTTGCAGGGGAAGATCTGGAAAGGGGGAGGGGCTTTAATTAGATTCAAACCATGTCACTGGTGAGGGTGGCAAAAATCGGAGATTGTGATGTCGCCGGCGAGATTTGCGACTTCCAGGTTTCTCTCCATGTTGAGGCTCCACCAGCGATCTTGTGGACAGAGAGAGTGGACTCAAGATCCTGCCCTTTATCTAAAATGCACTCTCAAAATTCAAGTCATGTACAATTTGACCAATGTTAAACTGATTGAAGTCTTCTATTCTGACAGCGGAGGCTTCCGGTGACATGGAATAAAATTAGTCCATAGTTGATTGATCAACAACTTCACTGCCTGGTTGGAGATAATAGATGCAGCTCTGAGGATAATCAACTAGTTCCAGGTAATCTTGCTCATTCTCCGGTTTGATTCCCGGCTTGGGTCGCTGTCTGTGCGTTCCCATTTGCGCGTTCTCCCCATGTCTGCATGGGTTTCCTTTGTGTTCTCCGGTTTCCTCCCACAGTCCGAAAGATGTGCTGGTTAGGTGCATTGGCCATGCTAAATTCTCCCTCAGTGTACCCGAACAGGCGCCGGAGTGTGGCGACTAGGGGAATTTCACAGTAACTTCATTGCAGTGTTAATGTAAGCTTTACTTGTGACTAATGAATAAACTTTACTTTTAATCCAAAAAATGTCAAGGTGCTCCAGGATCTGAGTTTCTGTTATAAGTGTTACAGTCATATCATTGTTTATGCATAATGCCACTCCATCTTCAACGCAATGAACCCTTGGTTTCAACAAAACAATGTCATTTGAAATCGTAGAATCCCTACAGTGCAAAAGAAGATCCTCTCCCCTATCCCTGGGATCCCACACATTTCCCATGGCTAATGTGACACCAACTGGCAATTTAGCCTGGCCAATCTACCTAACCTGCACATCTTTGGACTGTGGGAGGAAACCCACGCAGACACTGGGATAATGTGCAAACTCCACACAGTCAGTCACTAAGGCAGGAATTGAGCCTGGGTCCCTGGTGCTGTGAGGCAGCAGTGCTAACCATGTGCACGGTGCTGCCCTTCAGATACATAGATCTGATTGGGATCAGTTGCTGCCAAAATATCATAATTTCCTTGATTGAAATGCAACAGATTTATTGTTTGATTATCTAGCATTACACAGAAAAAAGTGGACAGTCCTCTTCTTGTTATAGTTGGGACCTTCAGTACATTTCTTGCAGTAATGTGTCACCAGGGTGTCTATATGGACCTATGGCCATGGATGGTATCAGATAGCTTATCCTGCCATCCTTCCATGCTGTTGTCACGTGTACTGACAGGTGAGTAATCCAGGTTGAAGGTGAGTCTCTTAAATGCCTTTGTTTTGTTAAAAAGGGCAGTGTGCCCTTCATGCTTTTAATGTCATTCTTGTTATCTTGTACAAAATTCATTTTTGCATACAGCTGTACATGCATATTAGCTCTGAAATGGCAGGCACCTGGGGCTGTAGGTCACCTCCCCTTCTGGCCTCTGGCTCTCCCTCAACCCTCAATGACCCCACCCCCCAACTCCCCCTTTATCACAGTGGCACACTGGTTAGCACTGCTGCCTCACAGCACCAGGGACCCGGGTTCAACTCCCGGTTTGGGTCACTGTCTGTGTGGAGTTTGCACTTTCTCCCCGTGTCTGCGTGGGTTTCCTCCGGGTGCTCCGGTTTCCTCCCACAGTCTGAAAGACGCGTTGGGTTAGGTGCATTGGCCGTGCTAAATTCTCCCTCAGTGTACCCAAACAGGCACCAGAGTATGGCAACTAGGGGATTTTCACAGTAACTTCATTGCGGTGTTAATGTAAGCCCAGTTGTGACACTAATAAATAAACTTTATTTTAAATCTTCCTGGTCCCCTCCCCCCACCATAGCCTCCTGCTCTCTCTTCCCCCCACCGCCCCCCACCCATAGCTCTCCCCCACTCGTCTCCTGTCCATGGGAAGCCAATTGAGTGGGTTCCCAAGACATTTCAGAGGACAGTTTCATGATCATCATTATTGTTATTACTTTTTAAACCATTTTTAAAAAATGAACTAAATTTGAATTCCCCAATTGCCCTGGTGGGATTTAAACTCCTGTCTGAAGATCATTGAGTCTCGGCCAGTAAATTACAAATCCAATAACTTAACCCAGAACCACTGTGCTATCATATCCCAAGCTGATGAAAAGTCTTGGGCACAGAACAGAGGACCCACTTCCCCTCTAAGTTGATGATAAAAACTAACATCACCAAAGCAGATGATAGGATGTTACCTCATTTCTATTCCTGAGAGCATGCTGGGAGTAGAATGGTTGCTGCATTTCCTACACTGCAACAGTGACCACACTTTAAAAGACTTTCATTGGCTGTAAAGCATGCTGGGACATCCTGAGATGATGAAAAGTGGGATAGAAAGGGGCAGCCGGGTGGCACAGTGGTTAGCACTGCTGTCTCACAGTGCCAGGGACCCAGGTTCGATTCCCGGCTTGGGTCACTGTCTGTGTAGAGTTTTCACGTTCTCCCTGTGTTTGTGTGGGTTTCCTCCCACAGTCTGAAAGACGTACTGGTTAGATGCATTGACCATGCTAAGTTCTCCCTCAGTGTACCCAAACAGGTGCCGGAGTGTGGCGACTAGGGGATTTTCACAGTAACTTCATTGCAGTGTTAATGGAAGCCTTACTTGTGACTAATAAATAAATAAACTTTATAGTGTAAGTGTTTATTTCTTCTATTCCCAAATCACAACTTCCAGGTTTATTCAGCAACACGGCCCGCAGCTGGTAATCCTTTCTAACAGTAGCAGAGTCATCATGGCTTCATGAAAGGGGAATCATGTCTGATTAATTTATTACAGTTTTTTGAGGACATCTCAACCAGACTGGATAGAGGGAAACCAATAGATTTGGACTTTCAGAAGGCTTTCGACAAGATATCCCACAAGAGGTTAAGCTAAAGAGATAAGAGCCCATAGAGTCCAAAGATGTGCGGGTTAGGTTGATTGGCCATGCTAAAATTGCCCCTTAGTGTCCTGAGATGTGTAGGTTAGAGGGATTAGCGGGTAAGTATGTAGGGATATGGGCGTAGGGCCTGGGTGGGATTGTGGTCGGTGCAGACTCGATGGGCCGAATGGCCTCCTTCTGCACTGTAGGGTTTCTATGATTTCGATGAGTGTTGGAGGTAGTATATTGGCATGGATAGAGAATTGGCTGATGGGCAGGAAACAGTGAATCGGGATAAAGGGCTCTTTTACAGGTTGGCGTCCCACAAGCGGTGGGGTTCCACAGGAATCAGTGCGAGGACCACAACTGTTTACAATGCATGTGAATGACTTTGATTTGATTTGATTTGATTTATTATTGTCACATGTACTAGCATACACAGTGAAAAGTACTGTTTCTTGCACGCTATACAGGCAAAACATACCATTCATAGAGAAGGAAAGGAGAGAGTGCAGAATGTAGTGTTACAGTTATAGCTAGGGTGTAGAGAAAGATCAACTTAATGCAGGGTAGATCCATTCAAAAGTCTGATGGCAGCAGGGAAGAAGCTGTTCTTGAGTCGGTTGGTATGTGACCTCAGACTTTTGTATCTTTTTCCCGACGGAAGAAGGTGAGAGAATGTCCGGGGGTGCGTGGGATCTCTAATTATGCTGACTGCTTTTCCAAGGCAGCGGGAAGTGTAGACAGAGTCAATGGATGGGAGGCTGGTTTGCGTGATGGATTGGGCTACATTCACGACCTTTCGTAGTTCCTTGCGGTCTTGGACAGAGCAGGAGCCATGATATAACCAGAAAGAATGCTTTCTATGGTGCATCTGTAAAAGTTGGTGAGAGTCGTAGTTGACATGCCAAATTTCCTTAGTCTTCTGAGAAAGTAGAGGCATTGGTGGGCTTTCTTAATTATAGTGTCAGCATGGCGGGGGAAACAGGACAGGTTGTTGGTGATCTGGACACCTAAAAACTTGAAGCTCCCAACCCTTTCCACTTCATCCCCATTGATGTAGACAGGGGCATGTTCTCTTCTATGCTTCCTGAAGTCGATGACAATCTCCTTCATTTTGCTGACATTGAGGGAGAGATTATTGTCGCTGCAGCAGATCACCAGATTCTCTATCTCATTCCTGTACTCTGTCTCGTCATTGTTTGAGATCCGACCCACTACGGTTCTGTCTTGGAGGAAGGAAGTGAATGTACTGTAGCAAAATTTGCAGACGGCACAAAAATAGGTGGGAAAGCAAGTTGCAAGAGGGATTCAAACAGTTTACAAAGAGATAGTGTCAGGTTAAGTAAGTGGACAAAAAGTTGGTAAATGGAATACAATGTGGGAAAATGTGAAGGTGTTCATTTTGGGAGGAAGAACAAAGGAACAGTATTATTTAAATGGAGAAAAACTGCAGAAAGCTGCAACACAAAGGGACTTGGGCGTACTTGTGCAAGAAACACAGCAAGCTAGCACACACATGCGGCAGGTAATCAGGAAGGCTAATGGAATGTTGGTCCTTATCTCAAGGGGGTTGGAGTATAAGAATAGAACAATCTTGCTGCAACTGTACAAGGTACTGGTGAGACCACGTCTGGAGTACTGTGAGCAGTTTTGGACTCCCTTTTTTAAGGAAGGATATTTCATAGGAAGCAGTTAGAGAAGGTTCACTAGGTTGATCCCAGTATGGAGGGATTGTCTTTGTGAGGACAGGTATGTGGGACTCTACTCATTGGAACTTAGAAGAATGAGAGGTGGTCTCATTGAAACATATAGAATTCTTAAGGGGCTTGACAGCGAAAATGCTGAGAGGATGTTTCCCCTCATGGGAGACTCTAGGACCAGAGGACATAGTCTCAGAATAAAGGGTTGCCAATTTGAGACTGAGTTGAGGAGGAACTTCTTCTCTCAGAAGACTGAGAGTCTTTGGAATTCCTTGCTTCAGAGAGCTATGGGGGCAGAGTTTTTTTGTATACTTAAGGCTGAGATGGATAGATTTTTGATCAGTAAGGGAATCAAGGGTTAGAGGGAAAGGGCAGGAACGTGGATGTGAGGAATGTCGGATCAGCCATGATTCTATTAAATGGTAGAGCAGGCTCAAGGGGCCGAATGGCCTACTCTTGTTCCTATTACTCATGATCTTCTGGTAGCAGGCATCAAACCTTTGACAAAATATTGGAAAAGCAGATGTCTCACTCAATAGCTGAACTTTCTTTGATCAGTGGCTGCTTCCGTGGAGCAGCCTGTAAGTCATTCACATCCCTTAGTTGGTCCTCCACATATTAAACACTGTGTGCTATTTACTAATTATTATTTTGCATTGAGTTCCCATCTGCTGGTACTTACAAACATCTATAACGAGAGCTAAGATGGGATGTAATAACAGGGCTGGTCCAGAAATAGCTATCTTTTCTTTGAATGCTTAATGTAATTGGGGTTTTAAATGGGAGAGTTTAGTTAAAAATCCACCAGGAACCAAACATGACCTTTTATAAAACACATCAAAGCATCTTTCTTCAAAGGTTTTCACTATCTCTGTTTAATGAGATAATAAAGTCTAGTGTGCTACTGACACAGACAGGGATCTTGTGATGAACCACAAAGTTGCCTTGGTCATTTAAGGACAAGATAATAAAGATGAGAAATTGGCCTTTTTTGGAACACATGCACACATTTTTGGGGAGAACATCAAGGGCGGAATTGTTTTGCCAGACATCAAGGGGGGGGTGGGTTGTTCCGGCCACGCTCGCCCCAAGACTGGAAAATCCCGTCCGAGATCAACGGACCGTTGCATGTTCCTGTCCAACCCGCTACAATTCCCAGGTGGGACAGGAAAATTCCACGCCATATTGGTGAGGGCTGTAATGTGTGCACCTTAGAGATATGTGCAGCAGGCAGATCATAGCATTGATACTAGCGCTGCCAACTTTGAGCTCAACGGTCGAGTTAATACCTACTGTTTACTTGGTGCGGCCGGGGATCTGTGCCCATTGTTCGGGAAGTTCTCCACTGGCACTACTTAAAGGGATCAACTACTTACGGTTTAGTCAGTGGTTGTTTCCTTCCTGCTATTGCTACAATTCTATAAGTTGCAAAGGTTTACTGAGACTGTGGCAAGAACTTTCTGCTGACCTCGAAGCTTCTGTGCAAACAGATTTCTCCCAGTGCACCAGTAGGCATTGCCTTTTGGAATATAGCACGACTTGGAGAATGAACAGAGGGACGCACAGAGCAGGGCAGATGCCTGGAAGTGGGAGGAGAAAATGGGGAGAAGATATCTTCGCAAGAAGGACGTTGGAGAAGATGTTTCCACCAGTGGGAGAGGCTAGAATTCGAGGGCACAACCTCAGAGTGAAAGGACGCTTCTTTAAAACTGAGATGAGGAGGAATTTCTTCAGCCATAGCGTGGTGAATCTGTGGAACTCTGCACAGAAGGCTGTGGAGGCCAGGTCATTGACTACCTTTAAGCCAGAGATAGATAGGCTCTTGATCAATAAGGGGATCAAAGGTTATGAGGAGAAGGCAGGAGAATAGGGATGAGAATCATATCAGCCATGATTGAATGGCGGAGCAGACTCGATGGGCTGAATGGCCTAATTTTGCTCCAATGTCTTATGGACTCTGATATGCAATCCACACACACACACACATCTGTTCAGGGAGAAATCCCCTGAATCTTAGTGAGGAACAATGTGGAAAGTGTCTGCACTGCAGTGAGGGTCAGCCAGCTGCTGAACCCACACAAAGCTCAGAGCAGGGCAAGGTTTGCATTGCCAGTGGCTGTGGTGTCTGGCTCCTTCCAAACTAAGGCAGGCGATATTTGCAATATCTCTCACTTTGCCGTCCATTGCTGCTCTCGATACAATGTGAGCTAACTGCATTTTGCTCTCTCTTGAGAGAGAGATTCAACCAAATCTAGCACCCAGCTTCGCCAGCAGTTAATCCAGAAACTCAGCTAATATTCTGGGGGACCCGGGTTCAAATCCCACCATGGCAGATGGTGGAATTTGAATTCAAGAAGGAAAAATATATCTGCAATTAAGAATCTACTGATGACCATGAAACCATTGTCGATTGTTGGAAAAACCCATCTGGTTCACTAATGTCCTTTAGGGAAGGAAATCTGCCGTCCTTACCTGATCTGGCCTACATGTGACTCCAGAGCCACAGCAATGTGGTTGACTCTGAACCACCCTCAGGCAACTTGGGATGGGCAATAAATGCTGGCCAGCCAGCGACGCCCATGTCCCACAAATGGATTTTTAAAAAGTGCAGATTTCTCCATGATGCTGGGTGTGACTAACTGCACATATATCCTTCACAGGTGCTGGATTCAAATTGTACCCTACAGCAAAATGGAAAAAGACTCCACTGCTTCAATGTCCAGGTGGAGTTAGCCCATACACAGTGAATCATGCGGGTCTATGCAGAAGTCCCAATTCCTTCATTCAGTGGCACTTTGTTGTGTCAGCTATATTTGAACCAGCATGACAAAGCAAATTATGGTCACTGTGACAAGGGCTATCTAGGACATAGCACCTGACTTACAGAGTACTGCGAAGCCTGGATAGAGTGGATATGGAGAGAATGTTTCCACTAGTCGGAGAGACTAGAGCTTGAGGGCACAACCTCAGAGTGAAGTTGTTTCTTCAGAAGGAACTCTTCAAAATGCAGCTAATGAAATTACAACAAAACTTACTCCAACTTATAAGTCAAAGAAAGGTTTAATAAAGAAACATCATTACTCCAAACTTGGAGCCTCGCCCTGGGCCACTCCAAGCTCCCTACAATTCTACATAGTTCCTTATTTATAGTGAATCAGCTGGTCAGCTGACTATTACATCACTCTGTAATTGGTTCCATGGTTTACTGGGTCAGCTGACCCTTACATCTTGTTCCCGTTGGTTACATTACATCCAACACAAAGTTGTCACCAGCTACATTCTAACAAAGGGACGATCCTTTAAAACTGAGATGAGGAGGAATTTCTTCAGCCAGAGGGGGTGAATCTGAGGAACTCATTGCCGCAGAAGGCTGTGGAGGCCAGGTCATCGAGTGTCTTTAAGACAGAGGTAGATAGATTCTTGATTAATAAGAGGATCAAGGGTTACGGGGAAAAGGCAGGAGAATGGGGATGAGAATCATATCAGCCATGATTGAATGGCGGAGCAGACTCAATGGGCAGAATGGCCTAATTCTGCTCCTAAATCTTATGGACTCAGATGTGCAATCCACACACACACACACACACACGTGCAATATGCAAAAATGAGAGCCATGCTGCCACGGGGAATAAAAATAGAACAGACCATAGGGAAAAAAACAAATTTGAAACTGAAGAAAACACTACTTGGAATCTCTGATCTACTGATGGTCAACTTATTGGTGCAGGACAGAGCCTTAAAATCAATCACTGTAATAAAATAGAAGAACACAGTTAGGAACAGGAGTAGACCATGCAGCTTATCAATTCAATACAATCACTCCTGATTTTGGAGATCTTTCTCCACACCCTACTTTCTCACCTTCTCTCCATTTCCCTTGATTCTCTGAGACACCAAATATTTGTCCGTGGCAACTTAAATTTATTCAACAATGGCACATCCACAATCCTCTAGAGTAGAGAATTCCTAAGATTCACTGCCTTTTGTGTGAAGTAATTTCCTCTCATCTCAGTCCTAAATGTTTGACCCCTTATCCTGAGACATTGTACCTCATTGTACCAGGTTCCCTGATGAGTGGGAATAGTCTCTCAGCATCCACCCTACAAAAACCCTTCAGAATATTGTAGGGTTCAATGAGATCCTCGCTTATTCTTCTAAACTCCAGAGAATATGGACCCAGTTTACTCAACTTCTCATTATAGGTCAACCCCTCCATTCCAGGGGCCACTTTAGTGAGCCTTCACTGTCCCATCTCCAATACAATAATATCCCTCCTTAAATAGGGAGAGGAAAACTGCACACAGTATTCCAGACATGCATCAGAATGTTACCATCTCACCCACCACAGGAATCGGATTAGGTAAGGGGAAGCTCCATTGACCTCAGGCAGGATTTTCCAGTCTTGGGTCAAGCAGGGCCATAAAATCCCACCATGGTCTCAGTAAAACCCTATACGACTTGTCCAATTAATAAGCAATTTATTAATTAACCCACATGAAGGCATGTCGCCAAGTCCATAGTCACAAAAACAGAAAACCTTCTAGTTACCAAGAGGGTTCTCATCCAGTCCTTGGTCAAATTCCAAATTGGGTTCATTGTCTACAAAGCAGACAGTGAATTTGCACATAGCAGGTAAACCCACACAGCCCAACATCCAATTTTCACCCTGAGGCTTCCTCTTTTAGCAGGATTCAGCACTTGGCTTATATAGTCTGATAAGGCTGCATGGCTGACCCTTGCTTGCACTGGTTCCTCATCAGTCTGTCATGTGACTTCCTGTGGCCATCGTGGTAGGCACTCAGCAGCCATGTTGATTGAGGGGTATATATGGTCTAGAAATTAGAGGGGCGAGTGTTGGAAATACTGCTCCTCCAGCACCCAGCCCCTTGGCCAGACTGTAGTAAGACTTCTTTATCTGTGTACTCCAATCTCCTTGTAATAGAGGCCAATATGCCATTTGCCTTCCTAATTGAACCACAACCACTTACATCTAGATACACAAGGGCAGCAGATACATGGGAAAACCACCATCTGCAAGTTCCCCTCCAAGCCACTCACCATCCTGATTTGGAAATATATCGCTGTTCCTTCGCAGTTGCTGGGTCAAAATCCTGGAATTCCCTCCCTAACGGCATTAGAAACATAGAAACATAGAACAGTACAGCACAGAACAGGCCCGCTCCTTATCATCCTGGTGTGCTCCATGTGCCTATCCAATAACTGCTTAAATGTTCCTAAAGTGTCTGACTCCACTATCACTGCAGGCAGCCCATTCCACACCCCAACATTGTGGGCCAACCCACGTGGACTGCAGTGATTCAAGAAGGCAGCTTGCCACCACCTTCTCAAGGGCAACTAGGAAGGGGCAATAAATGCTGGCCAGCCAGCGATGCCCATGTCTCATGAATGAATTAAAAAAATTGCTTGCTGTATCTCCAACCTAAAACTTTCTGTGTTTCTTGTTCAAACACACCCACGCCCCTCTGAGCATCAACATTTACAAGTTTCACACCCCAAAAATATTCTGCTTTTCTGTTCTTACGACCAAATTGAATAACCTCACATTTGCCTACATTATACTCCATTTGCCATCTTATTGCCTGCTCACTTAACCTGTCTATGTTTCTTTAAAGCCTTTCTGTGCCCTCCCTTCAGCTAAAACTTTCCACCTAGCTTTGTATCATCGGCAAACTTAGATACATTACCCTGTATCTCTTCCTCTAAGTCATTAATAAAACAAATCTAACCTTCATTCCAGCAACTAACCATTGAAATTGAAAGAACAAATGTTTTTTTTCAATGTATTTCAAAGTTTGTCAAAGAAAAAATTTCAGGCAGAGGATTTTTATTTTTGGTTCCCACTTAGTAGTGGGATTTCACAAAGCTTGGGCATTCTCTGTAAGGTTGTGAACGACATCTACTTACTGCGCCTGTAAAATTGTGGGGTTTCTGTTAACCTGCTCACACTTGGCAGCCGGGCAGCTGTGATATTTGCAGGCAGGCTACCTGCACCCTTATCCCGTGCTGGCAAAAATCCAGGAATCGGGTCATGCCCGCCATTTTCAAAGGGCTCCCAGGCTCAGTGGTTAGCACTGCTGCCTCACAGCGCCAGGGACCTGGGTTCAATTCCCGGCTTGGGTCACTGTCTGTGCGGAGTCTGCACGTTCTCCCCATGTCTGCGTGGGTTTTCTCCGGGTGCTCCGGTTTCTGAAAGACGTGCTGGTTAGGGTGCATTGACCCGAACAGGCACCGGGACAGTGGCGAATTTTACAGTAACTTCATTGCAGTGTTAATGTAAGCCTTACTTTTGACTAATAAATACTTTACTTTAAAAGGTTGTCCCGACTCAGTGGAAGTCTGGCCCGATGTTTCAGATCCATGCTTTCATCAGGGAATGAAACGTGGGTGTGGAAATTAAGTTGTAATTCCAGCTATGGCCAAATATTTAATTCACTTTGTTCTGCAAGATTAAGGATGCTCACTTCAAATAAAGCACCCATGGGTTGCTGGGACTTGTGAAACTATAGTTAAAAGCAGTTAAAACCTGCAAGATGCTGGTGTGGAAATTAAGTTACAACAACAATGGCAGGCAACTCTGTCAGCAAAAATGGAAACAAGGCCTCATTGGGGTCAGCGGTTGCACATTCAGGAAAGAGACTATTCTAACTTTGTGTCAGTTTTATAAACAATGCATTCCTGGCCTTGGCCACAGGATGAAACAAAGACAAGTTACCATGACACATACCAAAAAACAAGATAGAAACATACAAACATAGAAGATAGGAGCAGGAGGAGGCCATTTGGCCCTTCGAGCCTGCTCCGCCATTCATCACGATCATGGCTAATCATCCAATTTAATAGCCTAATCCTGCTTCTCCCCATTGATCCCATTTGCCCCAAGTGCTATATCCAGCCATCTCTTCAATACATTCAATTCAATGTTTTGGCATCATATGATATTTGGCAAGATGTGTTGACATAGTACGCTAATGAAGGAGACACTGGATGAGAAAGGGCAAAAAACATGCTATGATTGGTGGACTATGTATGCAAATGAAGGATTGGAAAGTTACATAAGAACATAAGAAATAGGAGCAGGAGTCGGCCATCTAGCCCCTCGAGCCTGCCCCGCCATTCAATAAGATCATGGCTGACCTGAAGTGGATCAGTTCCACTCACCCGCCTGATCCCTATAACCCCTAATTCCCCTACCGATCAGGAATCCATCTATCCGTGATTTAAACATATTCAACGAGGTAGCCTCCACCACTTCAGTGGGCAGAGAATTCCAGAGATTCACCACCCTCTGAGAGAAGAAGTTCCTCCTCAACTCTGTCCTAAACTGACCCCCCTTTATTTTGAGGCTGTGTCCTCTAGTTCCAGCTTCCTTTCTAAGTGGAAAGAATCTCTCCACCTCTACCCTATCCAGCCCTTCATTATCTTATAGGTCTCTATAAGATCCCCCCTCAGCCTTCTAAATTCCAACGAGTACAAACCCAACCTGCTCAGTCTCTCCTCATAATCAACACCCCTCATCTCTGGTATCAACCTGGTGAACCTTCTCTGCACTCCCTCCAAGGCCAATATATCCTTCTGCAAATAAGGTTGCTCGTTTCTCATTTGCTGTAATTAACTATAACTGCTAATTTTCTGTATAAATCAACAGAACGCCATAGTGAAATTCATTGTGTCTGTTCTCCTTGCTAGCAAGTGATAAATGTTTTGGAGCTTGAGTACTCACTGTGCATTGTCTGGTTAATCCCTAACCTGGACATCGCTCCCTGAGCAGGGGATGGAATTTTACAACCTCATCGCGCCCGTTTTGTGGCGGGAAACTGTCGTAAAATCGGATGCAATGCACCTGTTTTGGCACCCATTCCCATTTGACCAAAAAAAAATTTGGCACGATCAGGAGCCGGCCTAATTTGTATTTTTTTGCATTCAGCATTAGACGAGCTTCAGTCCCAATCGTCCCAGCTCACCTGCCATTACTGCCTCATTCGCCGCAGCCGGATCGGTCTGGAAAACACCTCTATAAAAGTCGGATTCAGGCACATGATCAGGGAGGGTGAGCAGGAGGTAAACTGCGCATTCAGGAAAGAAACAACTCTAACCTTGTGTCAGTTTCATAAACACTGCATTCCTGGCCTTAGGATTTTTACTTGTCCATTCGTAAGGAATCTCACAGCACCAGGTTAAGGACCAACAGGCTTATTTGGTATCACAGACTTTCGGAGCGCTGCTCCTTCATCAGGTGATACCAAATAAACCTGTTGGACTTTAACCTGGAGTTGTGAGATTTCTCACTGTGCCCACCCCAGTCCAACACCGGCACCTCCACATTGGACACAGGATGAAACAAAGACAAGTTACCAGGACACAAACCAAAAAACAAGATAGAAACATAGAAACATAGAAGATAGGAGCAGGAGGAGGCCGATAGGCCCTTCGAGCAGCTCTCCATGTTCAAACTGCTCCACGCTGCTCCCCATAGCCCCCCTACACAGACCCCGAGCAACATACACACCCCAGAAACCCCCACAGACCCCCACCAACACACACTCTCCATACCCCCCACACACCCCAGCAATACACTCCCCATATCCCCCCACACACCCCCAGCAAACAAACACTCCCCATAACCCCCACACACACCCCCACCAACACACAGTCCCCATACCCCCCACACACCCCAGCAATACACTCCCCATACCCCTCCATACCCCTGCAACACACACTCCTGATACCCCCCCACACAGACCCCCAGCAACACACACTCCCCATACCCCCCCACACACCTCCAGCAAGACACCATCCCCATACCCCCCCCACAGTCTCCCATACTCCCCACACACACCCCCAGCAACCCACACTCCCCATAGCACCCCCCCACACACCCAGCAACACACACTCCCCATACCCCCCACACATCCCCAGCAGCACACACTCCCCATACCACCACCACCACACACCCCAGCAACACATCCCCCCCATACCCCAGCCACAGATCGCCAGCAACACACATTCCCCATAGTCCCCCTTTCACACCCGCAGCAACACACACTCTCCATACCCCCCACACAGACCCCCAACAACACACATTCCCCATACCCCACCACACACACCCAGCAACACACACTCCCCATACCCCCTCCCCCCACACGCAACCCCAGCATCACACACTCCCCGTACCCTTCCCCACACACTCCCAGCAACACAAACCCCCCATACCCCCCCCACAGACCCCCAGCAACACACACTCCCCATGCCCCCACACACCCCCAGCAACGCACACTCCCCATACCCTACACAGACCCCAAGCAACAATCATCTCCATACCCCCCCACACACCCAGCAACACCACTCCCCATACCCATCAAAGACCCCCGTCAACACATACTCCCCATACCCACCCACACACTCCCATCAACACACACTCCCCATGCCTCCCCACACACTCCTAGCAACACACACTCCCCATACCCCCCCACACACCTCCAGTAACACACACTCCCCACACACCCCCAACAACACGCTCTCCCCATACCCCCAAAGACCCCCATCAACACACACTCCCCATACCCCCCACACACTCCCAGAAACACACACTCCCCATTCCCCCCACACCCCCAGCAACACACACTCCCCATTCCCCCCACAGACCCCCAGCAACATACGCTCCCCATACTCCCCACACACTCCCAGCAACCACCCACTCCCCACACCCCCCCACACACCCCCAGCAACACACACTCCCCATTCCCCCCACACCCCCAGCAACACACACTCCCCATTCCCCCCACACCCCCAGCAACACACACTCCCCATTCCCCCCACACCCCCAGCAACACACACTCCCCATTCCCCCCACACCCCCAGCAACACACACTCCCCATTCCCTCCACACACCCCCAGCAACACACACTCCCCATTCCCCCCACACCCCCAGCAACACACACTCCCCATTCCCTCCACACACCCCCAGCAACACACACTCCCCATTCCCTCCACACACCCCCAGCAACACACACTCCCCATTCCCCCCACACCCCTAGCAACACACACTCCCCATTCCCCCCACAGACCCCCAGCAACATACGCTCCCCATACTCCCCACACACTCCCAGCAACCACCCACTCCCCACACCCCCCCACACACCCCCAGCAACACACACTCCCCATTCCCCCCACACCCCCAGCAACACACACTCCCCATTCCCCCCACACCCCCAGCAACACACACTCCCCATTCCCCCCACACCCCCAGCAACACACACTCCCCATTCCCTCCACACACCCCCAGCAACACACACTCCCCATTCCCCCCACACCCCCAGCAACACACACTCCCCATTCCCCCCACACCCCCAGCAACACACACTCCCCATTCCCCCCACACTCCCAGCAACACACACTCCCCATTCCCTCCACACACCCCCAGCAACACACACTCCCCATTCTCCCCACACCCCCAGCAACACACACTCCCCATTCCCCCCACACCCCCAGCAACACACACTCCCCATTCCCCCCACACCCCCAGCAACACACACTCCCCATTCCCCCCACACCCCCAGCAACACACACTCCCCATTCCCCCCACACCCCCAGCAACACACACTCCCCATTCCCCCCACACCCCCAGCAACACACACTCCCCATTCCCCCCACACTCCCAGCAACACACACTCCCCATTCCCTCCACACACCCCCAGCAACACACACTCCCCATTCCCCCCACACCCCCAGCAACACACACTCCCCATTCCCCCCACACCCCCAGCAACACACACTCCCCATTCCCCCCACACCCCCCCAGCAACACACACTCCCCATTCCCCCCACACCCCCAGCAACACACACTCCCCATATCCCCCACACATCCCCAGCAGCACACACTCCCCATAGCGCCCCCCCACACACCCAGCAACACACCCCCCCATACCCCCCACCGACCCTCAGCAACATACACTCCCCATACCCCCCCACAACCACCCAGCAACACACAGTCCCCATACCCCTCCCACTCACAGACCCCCAGCAACACACAGCCCCCCATACCCCCCACAGACCCCCAGCATTACACACACCCCATAACCCCCACTCACAGACCCCCAGCAACACACACTCCCCATACCCTCCCCCCCAGAACCCCAGCAACACACACTCCCCATAACCCCAAACAGACCCCCAGCAACAAACACTCCCCATACCCCCCGACACACCCCCAGCAACACACACTCCCCATACCCCCACACACACCCCCAGCAACACACACTCCCCATACCCACACGTAGACCCCCAGAAACACCCACTCCCCATACCCCCCCCCAGACCCCCAGCAACACACACTCCCCATACCCACACGTAGACCCCCAGAAACACCCACTCCCCATACTCCTCCCAGCAACACACACTCCCCATACCCCCTACAGATCCCCAGCAACACATATTCCCCATACCCAGCAACACACACTCCCCATATCCTGCCACACACCCCGAGTAACACACACTCCCCATACCCCCTATAGATCCCCAGCAACACACACTCCACATACCCCCCACAGACTCCTAGCAACTCACACTCCCCATTACCGCCCCCCCCCCCCCGACAGCCTCAGCAACACACACTCCCCATTCCCCCCACAGACTCCTAGCAACTCACACTCCCCATTACCCCCCCCCCTCCCCCCCCCGACAGCCTCAGCAACACACACTCCCCATTCCCCCCACAGACTCCTAGCAACTCACACTCCCCATTTCCCCCACTCACCCCGAGCAACACACATGACATGCATAGGCAGCTGGGATCTGGGGGTATAAGGGGTGTAGGAGTAGAGTTAAGAGAGAAATCTGGAGGGCCAAAAGGGGACACGAGATTGTTTTGGCAGATAAGGCAAAGGAGAATCCAAAGAGCTTCTACAAATACATAAAGGACAAAAGAGTAACTCGGGAGAGAGTAGGGCCTCTTAAGGATCAGCAAGGTCATCCATGTGCAGATCCACAAGAGATGGGTGAGATCCTAAATGAATATTTCTCATCAGTATTTACTGTTGAGAAAAGCATGGATCTTAGGGAACTTGGGGAAATAAATAGTGATGTCTTGAGGAGTACATATTACAGAAAAGGAGCTGCTGGAAGTCTTAAAGCGCATCAAGGTAGATAAATCCCTGGGACCTGATGAAGTATATCCCAGGACATTGTGGGAGGCTAGGGAGGAAATTGGGGGTCCCCTAGCCAAAATATTTGAATCATCGATAGTCACGGGTGAGGTGCCTGAAGATTGGAGAGTGGCAAATGTTGTGCCTTTGCTTAAAAAGGCTGCAGGGAAAAGCCTGGGAACTACAGACCAGTGAGCCTCACATCTATGGTGGGTAAATTGTTGGAAGGTATTTTGAGAGACAGAATCTACAGGCATTTAGAGACGCAAGGACTGATTAGGGACAGTCAGCATGGCTTTGTGAGTGGAAAATCATGCCTCACAAATTTGATTGAATTTTTTGAAGGGCTAACCAAGAAGGTAGATGAGGGCAGTGCAGTTGATGTTGTCTACATGGACTTTAGCAAAGCCTTTGACAAGGTACCGCATGGTAGGTTGTTGCATAAGGGTAAATCTCATGGGATGCAGGGTGAGGTATCTAAATGGATACAAAATTGGCTTCTTGACAGAAGCCAGAGGGTGGTGTAGAGGGTTGTTTTTTAAACTGGAGGCCTGTGACCAGCGATGTGCCTCAGGGATCAGTGCTGGGTCCGCTGTTATTTGTCATTTATATCAATGATTTGGATGAGAATATAAGAGGCATGGTTAGTAAGTTTGCAGATGACATCAAGATTGGTGGCATCGTGGACAGTGAAGAAAGTTATCTCTGGTTGCAACGGGATCTTGATCAATTGGGCCAGTGGGCTGACGAATAGCAGATGGAGTTTAATTTAGATAAATGTGAGGTGATGTATTTTGGTAGATTGAACCAGGGCAGGACTTACTCAGTTAATGGTAGGGCACTGGGGAGAGTTACAGAACAAAGGGATCTAAGGGTACATGTTCATAGCTCCTTGAAAATGAAGTCACAGGTGGACAGAGTGGTGAAGAAGGCATTCGGCATGCTTGGTTTCATCGGCCAGAACATTGAATACAGGAGTTGGGATGTCTTGTTGAAGTTTGTACAAGATATTGGTAAGGCCACGCTTGGAATAATATGTGCAGTTCTGGTCACCCTATTATAGAAAGGATATTATTAAACTAGAAAGAGTGCAGAAAAGATTTACTTGGATGCTACCGGGACTTGATGTTTTGGGTTATAAGGAGAGGCTGGATAGATAGGGACTCTTTTCTCTGGAGCGTCGGAGGCTGAGGGGTGATCTTATAGAGGTCTATAAAATAATGAGGGGCACAGATCAGCTAGATAGACAATATCTTTTCCGAAAGGTAGGGAAGTCTAAAACTAGAGGGCATAGGTTTGAGGTGAGAGGGGAGAGATATAAAAGTGTCCAGAGGGGCAATTTTTTCATACAGAGGGTGGTGAGTGTCTGGAACAAGCTGCCAGAGGTAGTAGTAGAGGCGGGTACAATTTTGTCTTTTAAAAAAGCATTTAGATAGTTACATGGATAAGATGGGTATAGAGGGACATGGGCCAAATGCGGGCAATTGGGATAACTTAGGGGTTTAAAAAAAAGGGTGTCATGGACAAGTTGGGCCGAAGGGCCTGTTTCCATGCTGTAAACCACTATGACTCTATGACTCTATGACCTGCAGGAACACACACTCCCCATACCCCCCCACAGACCCCCAGCAACACACACTCCCCATACCCCCCCCCACATGCCCCCAGCAACTCATACTCCCCATACATCCCCCCCCCCCGCCACAAACCCCCAGCAACTCACACTCCCCATACCTCCCACACACCCCAGCAACACATATTCATCATAGTACTCAGTTCCAATACTTCACAATTGGCATCAGGTCTAGTCTGAATGCATGACTAGTTCAACTGTCTGTGTGTCTGTGTGGAGTTTGCACATTCTCCTCGTGTCTGCGTGGGTTTCCTCCGGGTGCTCCGGTTTCCTCCCACAGTTCAAAGATGTGCGGGTTAGGTTGATTGGCCATGCTAAAATTGCCCCTTAGTGTCCTGAGATGCGTAGCTTAGAGGGATTAGCGGGTAAATATGTAGGGGTAAGGGAGTAGGGCATGATGGGATTGTGGTCGGTGCAGACTCGATGGGCCGAATGGCCTCTTTCTGCACTGTAGGGTTTCTATGATTTCTATGAACTGTCCAAAAAAACTTCTTAATTGGTCCGTTTCTTCCTTGGATTCAGATTTTTGTGAGGACTTGGCCCAATTTATTGCGATGCAATTGATTTTTTCTGAGTAAGTTTAATGATTCAGAGTCAATTCCGACTTGTTCTGATTAATGTCTAAGCCTCTTGGCATTTATTGCAAAGAGTCTAGAGTAAAAAAGTAGAGAAGTGTTGTTACAATTGTATCAGGCATTGGTGAGGCCACACTTGGAGTATTGTGTTCACTTTTTGTCACCTTCTTTGAAGAAGGGTGTGGTGGCACTGGAGGTGGGGGTTCAGAAGAGGTTCACTAGATTGATTCCAGGTTTGAAGGGGCTGTCGTATGAGGAGCGGTTGAGAAGCTTGGGCTTGTACTCGCTGGAGTACAGAAGAATGAGGGGGGATTTGATTGAGGTATATAAAATACTCAACGGGATTGATAAAGTAAATGTTAACCAAATGTTCTCCCTTCTCGAGCAGCCTGGGACGAGAGGTCATAGTTGTAGAGTAAGAGGGGAGAGGTTCAAGACAGAGATAAGGAGCAGCTACTTCTCACAGAGTGTTGTGAATCTATGGAACTCACTGCCCCAGAGTGCAGTGGATGCAGAGTCAGTCAATGGATTCAATAAAGTGATAGACAAGTATTTGATCAAAAGCGGGATAAAGGGCTATGGGGAAGAGGCAGGGAATGGAGTTAGGATGAGATGAAGATCAGCCATGATCATATAGAATGAGGGAGCGGGTTCAAAGGGCTGAATTGCCGACTCTCGCTCCTAATTCCTATGTTCCTATATATTTAAAGGCACCCAAAGCCTGACATTCAACCTTAAATTGCTTCTTTATTTTATCTATTACCTATCGTTCAAATTCTGAAGAACCTCCCCACAGTGTTATAATCCAGGTCAGAAACTCCAGAGTGTTTATGAATGGATCATACGTTTTGCAATTTGAATTTGGTTAGGATAAGCATGAGATGTTTCACTTCAGGTATGATTCAAATCACCCACTAGGGAGGGAGCTTTTATCAAACAAAGTTTATTCAAGAACACAGTTCGGGCACAGTGGTTAGCACTGCTGCCTCACAGCGCCAGGGACTTGGGTTCAATTCCCGGCTTGGGTCACTGTCTGTGCAGAGTTTGCACATTGTCCCCGTGTCTGCGTGGGTTTCCTCCGGGTGCCCCGGTTTCCTCCCACTGTCAAAAGATGTGCTGGTTAGGTGGATTGGCCGTCCTAAATTCTCCCTCAGTGTACCCGAACAGGCGCCGAAGTGTGGCGAATAGGGGATTTTCACAGTAACTTCATTGCAGTGTTAATGTAAGCCTACTTGTGACAATAATAAATAAACTCAAAAACTAAAGCAAAGTAAAGTTTATTAGTGAATCCTTGGATTCCTGATTTTGACTTGTCAATCAATCTTCCCACAACATTTCAATAAACAAAACCTCATTTAAACCATTTAAGCAGCAATAAAATGACTTCTAAGCAGGCAAATGGTGCCGCAGTGAAAACAAAAGGCCTGGTTACAAACTGCAGAGAACATGATTTTAAAAAGATGCATTTCTTAAAGGTACAGTAGCGTCACAGCAGAAAATTAACATGCATTATAAAGATGCATGTTAATATAAAGATAGAGGTTTATAAAATAATGAAGGGCATAGATCAGATAGTCAAAATCTTTTCCCAAAGGTAGGGGAGTCTGAAACTAGAGGGCATAGGTTTAAGGTGAGAGGGGAGAGATACAAAAGGGTGCAGAGGGGCAGTTTTTTCACACACAGAATGGTGAGTGTCTGGAACAATCTGCCAGAGGTAGTAGTAGAGACGGGTACAATTTTGTCTTTTAAAAAGCATTTAGACAGTTACATGGATAAGATGGCTATAGAGGGATATGGGCCAAATGCGGGCAATTGGAAATGCTTAGTGGTTAAAAAAAAGGGGCGGCGTGGACAAGTTGGGCCAGAGGGCCTGTTTCCATGCTGTAAACCTCTATGACTCTATGTCTGCTAGTTTCTCGTTGTGACACTAATATAACATAACTCGGTCTGCCTTTAGCTGGATATAACTCATTTTTAATAGGCTGGACCTAACTGAGAAATACCACACGTTGCTGCTTCATTCAACCCATAAAAACACTGATTCAATTTCCAGTTTCCCTTCTTCATCACCAGCTTCTTTAGGTGCTTTCAAAAACATTTCCCCTTGAAATTTTTCACCCTGCAAAACTGCAGCTTTTATATCTATCGATTTACATTCCCAGGAATACATTGCTAAAAGAGCCAAGAAAATCTTCAAGTTTGCTTTTTCTTCAGTAGTGAGTCCATCTTGATCACTGAGGCTTTCTTCAAAATCCTGAGCTACTCGTCTAACTTTGGCCTTAAACTTGACATCAAGAAGTAGTTTTTCTGTGCATATCCACCTGTGTGTTAAGGTTAGCTGGGATTTCAGTGTACGCAACAAATTCTTCCTAACTTTCCAACTCTTTTTGTTTGCATCCTTTCTCAACTTATCTTCTAATTTGTCAGTAGCCACACAATTTCTTGATCACAAGAGCTTCAACTCCTAGTGGAATTCCCATCCTGTTCTACAGTCTTTGTTCTTGTCAAACTATGACCTTTGTTCGGCCTCCTCTCTCTTTCTGGACTACTGCTACACAATCACTTCCTCCCACAATCCGTGTCCCCTTTAGTGTCCATAACCTTTTCCTCGGGCTATGGTCACTTCTTGGTGCCTTTTCTGGACTTCCGCATCTCTACCTCATTTTGTCAATCAGTGGGCCTTCACAGTTCCTCATTTTGCACACCCAGCCAATGTTTGTATTGGCTGATGGCTCTCCTGCTCTCTCTATGATGGTGGCACCCCTTCATACACTGCCCCCTATTGACACACAGATGTTACTTTAGTGTGAACTCTGGGTAGTTGTCCTTTGGGATAAATAGCCTTATCCTCCACCTCAGTATTGTTTTACATAGAACATAGAACAGTACAGCACAGAACAGGCCCTTCAGCCCACGATGTTGTGCCGAGCTTTATCTGAAACCAAGATCAAGCTGTCCCACTCCCTATCATCCTGGTGTGCTCCATGTGCCTATCCAATAACCGCTTAAATGTTCCTAAAGTGTCTGACTCCACTATCACTGCAGGCAGTCCATTCCACACCCCAACCACTCTCTGCGTAAAGAACCTACCTCTGATATCCTTCCTATATCTCCCACTATGAACCCTATAGTTATGCCCCCTTCCATCCACCCGAGGAAATAGTCTTTGAACGTTCACTCTATCTAACCCCTTCATCATTTTATAAACCTCTATTAAGTCTCCGCTCAGCCTCCTCCGCTCCAGAGAGAACAGCCCTAGCTCCCTCAACCTTTCCTCATAAGACCTACCCTCCAAACCAGGCAGCATCCTGGTAAATCTCCTCTGCACTCTTTCTAGCGCTTCCACATCCTTCTTATAGTGAGGTGACCAGAACTGCACACAATATTCCAAATGTGGTCTCACCAAGGTCCTGTACAGTTGCAGCATAACCCCACGGCTCTTAAACTCCAACCCCCTGTTAATAAAAGCTAACACACTATAGGCCTTCTTCACAGCTCTATCCACTTGAGTGGCAACCTTTAGAGATCTGTGGATATGAACCCCAAGATCTCTCTGTTCCTCCACAGTCTTCAGAACCCTACCTTTGACCCTGTAGTCCACATTTAAATTAGTCCTACCAAAATGAATCACCTCACATTTATCAGGGTTAAACTCCATTTGCCATTTTTCAGCCCAGCTTTGCATCCTATCTATGTCTCTTTGCAGCCTACAACAGCCCTCCACCTCATCCACTACTCCACCAATCTTGGTGTCATCAGCAAATTTACTGATCCACCCTTCAGCCCCCTCCTCTAAGTCATTAATAAAAATCACAAAGAGCAGAGGACCAAGCACTGATCCCTGCGGCACTCCGCTAGCAACCTGCCTCCAATCCGAAAATTTTCCATCGACCACCACCCTCTGTCTTCGATCAGACAGCCAGTTACCTATCCAAGCGGCCAACTTTCCCTCTATCCCACACCTCCTCACTTTCATCATAAGCCGACCATGGGGGGCCTTATCAAACGCCTTACTAAAATCCATGTATATGACATCAACTGCCCTACCTTCATCAACACACTCAGTTACCTCCTCAAAAAATTCAATCAAATTTGTGAGGCATGACTTGCCCTTCACGAATCCGTGCTGACTATCCCGGATTAATCCGCATCTTTCTAAATGGTCGTAAATCCCATCCCTAAGGACCTTTTCCATCAATTTACCAATAACCGAAGTAAGACTAACCGGTCTATAATTACCAGGGTCATTTCTATTCCCTTTCTTAAACAGAGGAACAACATTCGCCACTCTCCAGTCCTCTGGCACCATCCCCGTGGACAGCGAGGACCCAAAGATCAAAGCCAAAGGCTCTGCAATCTCATCCCTTGCCTCCCAAAGAATCCTAGGATATATTTCATCAGGCCCAGGGGACTTATCGACCTTCAGTTTATTCAAAACTGCCAGGACATCCTCCCTCCGAACATCTATTTCCTCCAGCCTATTAGCCTGTAACACCTTCTCTTCCTCAAAAACATGGCCCCTCTCCTTGGTGAACACTGAAGAAAAGTATTCATTCATCACCTCACCTATCTCCACTGACTCCATACACAAGTTCCCACTACTGTCCTTGACCGGCCCTAACCTCACTCTGGTCATTCTTTTATTCCTCACATAAGAGTAAAAAGCCTTGGGGTTTTCCTTGATCCGACCCGCCAAGGACTTCTCATGTCCCCTCCTCGCTCTCCTAAGCCCCTTTTTCAGCTCGTTCCTTGCTAACTTGTAACCCTCAATCGAGCCATCTGAACCTTGTTTCCTCATCCCTACATAAGCTTCCCTCTTCCTTTTCACAAGACATTCCACCTCTTTCATGAACCATGGTTCCCTCACTCGGCCATTTCCTCCCTGCCTGACAGGGACATACCTATCAAGGACACCCAGTATTTGTTCCTTGAAAAAGTTCCACTTTTCATTCGTGCCTTTCCCTGACAGTTTCTGTTCCCAACTTATGCCCCCTAATTCTTGCCTAATCGCATCATAATTACCTCTCTCCCAATTGTAAACCTTGCCCTGCCGTACGGCCCTATCCCTCTCCATTGCAATAACAAAAGACACCGAATTGTGGTCACTATCTCCAAAGTTCTCTCCCACAACCAAATCTAACACTTGGCCCGGTTCATTTCCCAGTACCAAATCCAATGTGGCCTCACCTCTTGTCGGCCTATCCACATATTGTGTCAGGAAACCCTCCTGCACACACTGCACAAAAACTGCCCCATCCGAACTATTTGACCTACAAAGGTTCCAATCAACATTTGGAAAGTTAAAGTCCCCCATGACAACTACCCTGTGACCCGCACATATATCCATAATCTGCTTAGCAATTTCTTGCTCCACATCTCTATTACTATTTGGGGGCCTATAGTAAACTCCTAACAATGTGACCGCTCCTTTCCTATTTCTAACCTCAGCCCATATTACATTTTGTTCACATTCAGCCATCCCTTCATCTTCCATAATCTGATCTCATAATTGTCCAACATTTGTGATGCCTCTTTACGTTCTATTGCCTGTTCATTCTGGTCTGAAGGCTATTGTCTCTATTCTTGATATCAATCGACACAACAACCAGCTTACATTCATTAATATGAAAGAAGTAAAGACACAGTTATGTCTAGCATGCAGGTACAGCAGATAATAAAGAAAGTGAATGGAATGTTGGCACTTATAGCTAAAGGAATAGAATATAAAGGTAAGGAAGTATTGTTGCAGCTGCACAAGGCATTGGTGAGACTGCACCTGGAGTATTGTGCACAGTTTTGGTCCCCATATTTGAGGAAAAATGTAGTGACATTGGAGGCAGTTCAGAGGAGGTTCACTGGATTGATTCCAGAGATGAGGGGTTTGTCGTATGAAGAGAGATTGAACAGTTTAGGCCTATACTCTCTGGAATTTAGAAGAATGAGGGGAGATCAAATTGAGGTATTCAACATGATAAAAGATATGGATAAAGTAGACATGGAGTGGATGCTTCCTCTTGTGGGGCATTCTAGGACGAGAGGTCATAGTCTTAGGATAAGGGGTAGCAAATTTAAAACAGAGTTGGAGAGAAACTATTTCTCCCAAAGAGTTGTGAATCTGTGGAATTCGCTTCCCCAAAGTGTGGTGGATGCTGGGACAGTGAGTAAATTTAAGGAGGAGTTAGACAGATTTTTAATTGGTAATGGGTTGAAGGGTTATGGGGATGAGGCAGGAAAATGGGGATAAGGAGCCATGATCGAATAGCGGAGCGGACTTGATGGGTCGAATGGCCTCATTCTGCTCCTATATCTTATGAACTTATGAACACAGTTACGTTCTTAAAAACAATTAGTACAATTTAAATGATGCATTGGCCTACAAATTCTCTAAGCGTATAATCAGTGGCAATCAGAGGAGTGTAATCTGATGGTTTGATTGCCTAGTTGTAAAATTAATGTTTTTCCAAAGCCTAAAACCGTTCCTGAGTCTTTCCATTCTTTCTGCTCTTCCCTCTTGTAACACATCATGCCCCCGAGATTAACACGTATTTCTGATGGTCTTATGCAGTGTTGTAGGGTTTGCTGAATGTTCTGTGAAACCTCAGCCTTGATAAATGCTTTTCTCTCTGCACGCAGTGCATTCCAGTGCTCAGAAAACATTGAGCTAATCATTGTCCCTTCCAAGGCTGCAGGATGACCCCACATCATTGAAGGGTGACACGGTGGCACAATGGTTAGCACCATTGCCTCACAACACCAGGGACCCGGGTCGATTCTGGTGTGGAGTTTGCACTTTCTCCCCATGTCTGCGTTGGTTTCCTCCGGGTGCTCCAGTTTCCTCCCACAGTCCAAAGATTAGATGGATTGATCATGCTAAATTACTCCGTAGTGTCAGGGGGACTAGCTAGGGTAAAATACATAGGTTTACAGGAATATGGTCTGGGTGGGATTGTGGTCGGTGCAGGCTCGATGGGCTGAATGGCCTCCTTCTGCACTGTAGGGATTCTGTGGGCTGGATTTTCTGACTGTGTTTGCCCCGAAACTGGAAAATCCCACCTGAGGTCAACAGACCTCCCCATGGTCCACCCCGCACCGCCATTCGCCCTGAGGGGAGGGTGCAGGAGAAGGAGGGAGCAGAGTCCCAGCAGTTTCACACGCGAATGTCCTTTGAGCAACTGTTGGACATTGCATACGACCGATGGCTCCGGTTCCGAAAGGAGACAGTGTGACACCTGTGCAATTTGTTGCAGGACCTGGCACCTCGGGGCATGGGAGAGGGGAGCACCCACTCCTAGTGGCTGTGAAGTTTAAGCCACCTTAAACTTTTACGCCACTGGGTCCTTCCAGGCCATCAGTGGAGAGCTTTCCCAACCATCCATCCACAAGTGTGTCAAGGAGGTCACGGATACCCTGTAAGCCCGGGTTGGTCATCATCTTAAATGGGACCTGGACCAGGCCCAGCAGGAAGCCCGGGCTGCAGGATCGCAGCCATCGCGGGGAAGCCTAATGCGCAGGAGCTTATTGACTGCATCCAAGTCACCCTATAAAGCCCCGGTGAAGAATCCAGGAAGACTCATGGCCAGAAAGGGCTTCCATTCAATAAATGTGCAATTGGTGCGTGACTGTCAGCTGAATATCACATCTGTGCCAGACACCCCAGCAGCATATATAACAGTTTTATACTGAGGTGTTCGGATGTTCTATGAGGAGGGGCCCAGGGTGCAGGGATGGCTCATGGGTGACATGGGGTACCCGCTTCGGACTTGGCTGGTGACACCTGTGCGGAAGCTGAGAGTGAGGTGGAGGCCCGGTTTAATGAGGCCCATGTAGCCATCCACTCGATAGGGGAGAGATGCATAGAGCTCCTGAAAATGTGGTTCAGGTGCCTGGACCGCGCTAGCGGGGCCCTACAATATAGCCCCCTGAGTTCCTCCCGTATTGTGGTGGTGTGCTGTGCCCTACACAACCTGGACAGCAACAAGGAGACTTTTTTGAGGAGAAGGAGGATGTGGAGGCCAACCAGCTGTGCATCACTGGGGAGTAGGCCGCACTGCAGGAGGAGGTGGAGGAGGAAGAGGAGGAGGAGGAGGAAGAGGGGGAGGAAGAGGAGGAGGACAATGCGGAGCAATGCCACCCAGGCACTGGAGGGCTGGCAGCAAGAATCAGGCATGCGAGGGCAGCGAGACAGGCCCTGATCACGAGGTGCTTTGCTCAATAGGGGCCTGTGTTTCTTCGTGTGGGTTCCATTCCGTCCCCCTCCCTCCCCGCCCCCTTTCCCCGCTTTGGAGCCCTACAATCTCCTGCAACTTTGTAACACCAGAGTGGTGGGCCTGGGCACTCTGTGTGAGCGAGTTTTTTGGTAGGCCCGGCCAGTCCTGGAGGACCACCTGTGTCCTACCCATGGTGGTTGAGCCCTCTGCGATGGCCACCTGAGTCGGAGGCCACCTGTCAAAGGCAGCAGCAAAGGCCCTCTGAGACTGGGCCACTCTCTGCAGCCCCTCAGCTATGACCCTCTGCGACTGGGTCATGTTCTCAAGGGAGTTACAAATAGTGTGACATGAACCCAATATCCCGGTTGAGGCCGTCCTCGTGTGTGCGGAACTTGGCTATCAGTTTCTGCTCAGCGACTCTGCGCTGTCGTGTGTCGTGAAGGCCGCCTTGGAGAACGCTTACCTGAAGATCAGAGGCTGAATGCCCGTGACCGCTGAAGTGCTGAAGCAACCTGGCCAGATCAGCATCAGAAAAATGGGAGCTGACTTCCTGGAGGCCATTTTTTCTTGCACTGCCTGCCTGTCCATCCTTGGGATTTTGATGGAGTTTTCCCTTGTTAGGGCAGATCAGCCGCAGGTAGTTTGGGTGGGCCACGCGCCCGTTAGAGCATTCCAACCAGTTTAATGCAGTATGCCTTGTTACCATGGAGGGCAAGCCAGGTCAGCGGTTGCAGGTGTGCTGATGGAGGGAGGGTGGGATTTCTGTGAGAGAGGGCAGAGAGAAGTTCAGGTCAGTCAGTCATCAGGGCCCAGGGAGGGGGTGATGAGGCTGCCATGTGCCTGTGAGGGAAGGGGCTCGGTAATGTTGAGGGAGGGGTCTCCGAAATCCATGGGGGGGAGGCTGAATCTGGCCCGGGGATGGGGATCCTGTCAGCAGAGTTGTTTTTTTTCCCCCGGTTTTCCTGCACATGCGCAGTTTGTGGCTCCGATCAGAGCTGCTGGCTGGCGAATTAAGCCCCACCCACTGCCTCTAGTGGCTAGAAACAGTCTAGCCCATACTTTCAAAGACTGAGTGCATAAAATTGGGAGTGCAAACTCGCCCGAAAAACAGATCAGCAACTCTCTCGTTTTCACGCTAGCTGGACATAAAATCTGGAAAAAATTCTGCCCAAGGTCTCAGATTAATGTCTCATCTGGAAGATGGCACCTCTGACAGTGCCGCACTCCCTCAATACTGAACTGGAGTTTCAGCCCAGGGTTTGCGCACATGTCTCTGGAGTGAGACTCGATCCTAGTGTGTTCTGGGAATGCAACTGACCTGAGCCAAGGTAAAAGTGGGAGGGAGTTTCAGGCTGCGCTCAGCTCATAACTGGAAAATCCCACCTGAGATCAACAGACCTTTGCAGGGTCGCCCCCCCAACCCGCTACGATTCCCTTGGTGGGCAAGACAGGAAAATTCCCCCCTATAGCACTGGTGTTATGTCTATCTAACATAGCCTGAGCAATGCAGCCACCTATACCAGTTCCCGGGAATCAGATTTCTTCTTTGGAAAGAGCTATCTCATCAATGGTAGCGTAAGTGGAAGTTTTTACACTTACGTATTCACATGGTGCACGAGGCCAGCTTCCCTGTCCAGAGGGAACACACTGTACTAAAGTCCATGCCAAAGAGTGACAGCCTATCATGACATATGGGGCGGCACGGTAGCACAGTGGTTAGCACTGCTGCCTCACAGCGCCAGGGACCCGGGTTCGATTCCCGGCTTGGGTCACCGTCTGTGTAGAGTTTGCACATTCTCCCCGTGTCTGCGTGGGTTTCCTCCGGATACTCCGGTTTCCTCTCACAGTCTGAAAGATGTGCATTGGCCATGCTAAATTCTCCCTCAGTGTACCCGAATAGGTGTGGCGACTGGGGGAATTTCACAGTAACTTCATTGCAGTGTGAATGTAAGCCTACTTGTGACACTAATAAGTAAACTTTTTTTAAAAAAGTGGTTAGAGGTGGTGTTTCTGGATTTAGGCCGCATCATTGAACAACACCATGGAACCATAACAAACAAAGATGGCAAAATGTTATCAACTCTGATAAAATAGAAACACAATAACTGCCCGCCTTATATAAAGGCATTGTGGAAAGGAAGGACTTGCATGTATGTAGTCTCAATGAGTCCCAGAGTGGGTATGAATTACTGTCCTCGTTGCAATGTAAGAAGTGTAGTCACCAACTTGTGCACAGAGAGGTGTCTGAAACAGCAATATCCCAATGACCAGTTAATCTGTTTTAACAACGTTGGCTGAGGAATAAACATTGTAAGAAGTTTAACAACACCAGGTTAAAGTCCAACAGGTTTATTTGGTAGCAAAAGCCACACAAGCTTTTGGAGCTCCAAGCCCCTTCTTCAGGTGAGTGGGAATTCTGTTCACAAACAGGGCATATAAAGACACAGACTCAATTTACATGAATAATGGTTGGAATGCGAATACTTACAGCTAATCAAGTCTTTAAGAAACAAAACAACGTGAGTGGAGAGAGCATCAAGACAGGCTAAAAAGATGTGTATTGTCTCCAGACAAGACAGCCAGTGAAACTCTGCAGGTCCAGGCAACTATGGGGGTTACAAATAGTGTGACATGAATCCAATATCCCGGTTGAGGCCGTCCTCGTGTGTGCGGAACTTGGCTATCAGTTTCTGCTCAGCGACTCTGCGCCGTCGTGTGTCGCGAAGGCCACCTTGGAGAACGCTTACCCGAATATCAGAGGCCGAATGCCCGTGACCGTGACAATGCACATCTTTTTAGCCTGTCTTGATGCTCTCTCCACTCACGTTGTTTTGTTTCTCAAAGACTTGATTAGTTGTAAGTATTCGCATTCCAACCACTATTCATGTAAATTGAGTCTGTGTCTTTATATGCCCTGTTTGTGAACAGAATTCCCACTCACCTGAAGAAGGGGCTCGGAGCTCCAAAAGCTTGTGTGGCTTTTGCTACCAAATAAACCTGTTGGACTTTAACCTGGTGTTGTTAAACTTCTTACTGTGTTTACCCCAGTCCAACGCCGGCATCTCCACATCATGAATAAACATTGGCCAGGACACTGGGAAGAACTGCCCAACTCTCCTTCCGAAGAGTGTTTGTGGGTCTTTCACATCTACCTGAGAAGGCAGGCAGGGGGCCTTGATTTAAAATCTCGTCTGAAAGATGTCTCTGAAGTGTCAGCCTGGACCAGGGGCTCAAACCCCTGGGCTGGGTCTTAAACCTACCGCTTTGGGAGTCAGAGTTTCTCTCTGAGTCACAGCTGACACCTTGCTGCGACCCAGCTCAATCCCGTATGGCATCGCTCCACATTCTGGAGCAGCGACTAAGCAGACTCCCCCACCAGTCTGATCTTTGGCAGATTTTAAGTCCGATTTTGGAATATCTTTGTTTGCAAATTGCAAACGAATCGGTGATGGCCTGACATAAAATTAACATAAATCTACTGAAAGGAAAACAGCTGAGAAGCAGGAAAATAAGCATTTACATAAGAGTGTGTGTACGACGCCGTGCCACAGTAGGAAAAGCTGGGCTTACGTTTTGAAAGCTAGTTGGAAATGTATTCACACGTGGGAATGATCTTATTTTCAGTGGGAATCCGCACGCCATTCCCTGCGGATCACTTTAATGACTCCAGATGGAGACTTACACAGAACGGAGAGCAGTACAGCCCTGAATTCATTACAGTTTGGCATCCAGTTGACCCAATTCAAGCCGGCGGCCTTAGCCAACACCCTGGATAACTAACATCTGCCCAGAGTGGGACCCCCTGTCACTGTGACTTCCTGCGACCACTCGGCCACTTTGCGTGACTCCACTGGAACCCGCCACAACTGAAGGAAGGGACCGTCCGGAAAAGGTAAGGCATCGCTGCGGAGTTACACAAGGGCTGGAAGTCTCCGGCCATTCACACCCTGCCGCTACTCCCAGAGAGGACAGAGAGTTTGGCGCTCAGCCAAATCACCGTTCACCGCAGCGGGACCGGAGAATCCTGCTGGCGTGAATGGGACTGGAGAATCCAGCCCCTGTGATCAGGGGGGACGAGGTCTTCTCACTGATGACTGTGCTGGTCCAGTTCCATCATCGTGAAAATGGGGCAGCACGCTATCACAGTGATGCCTCACAGCGCCAGGGACCCAGGTTCGATTCCCGGCTTGGGTCACTGTCTGTGTGGAGTTTGCACATTCTCCCCATGTCTGCGTGGGTTTCCTCCGGGTGCTCCGGTTTCCTCCCACAGTCCAAAGATGTACCGATTAGGTGCACTGACCCGAACAGGCCCCTAGTGGCGACTAGGGGAATTTAACAGTAACTTCATTGCAGTGTTAATGTAAGCCCTACTTGTGACTGATAAACAAACTTTATATCATTAAGATATAAGAAATAGAATCAAGAGTAGGTCATTCAGCCTCTGAACCTGCTCTGCCAGACAATAATATCATGGCTGATCTGATGTGACCTTAACTCCTCTCTCCTGCCTGTACTTTATAACCTTTGACTCCCTTGTCAATTGAAAATCTACCTAACTCAGCCTCCAGTGCTCTGAGACAGAGAGAGAGAAATCAAAACATTAAAGACCCTCTGAGAGAAGACATTTCTCCTCATCTCCATCTTAAATGGGAGACTCCTTAATTATAAACTGTGACCCCAGTTCTAGATTCCGCCATGAGGGAAACTTCCTCGCAGCATCTGATCTGTCAATCCCTTCAGAATCTTACATGTTTCAATAAGATCACATCTTCTAAACTCCAATGAGTGTAGGCCCAACCTGCCTAACCTTTCCTCATAATATAAACACCTTCATCCCAGAAATCAGCTTGGTGAACCTTCTCTGCTTTGCCTCCAGTCCAAATGAACCTCTCCTTGAGTAAGGTGACCAAACTGTGCACAATAGTCCATGTGGGGACTCACCGAAGACCCATGCAACGAAAGCAAGATTTCCCTATTTTAATACTCCATCCTTCCTTGCAATAAAGGCCAACATTCTGTTTTCCTTCTTAGTTGCTCGTTGCAATTGTGTCCTTTTGTGGTTCACGTATTTGATTAATTTTTGATTTGATTTATTATTGTCAGATGTATTAGTATACAGTGAAAAGAATTGTTTCTTGCGCGCTATACAGACAAAGCATACCATTCATAGAGAAGGAAAGGAGAGAGTGCAGAATGCAGTGTTACAATCATAGCTAGGGTGTAGAGAAAGATCAACTTAATGCAAGGTAGGTCATTCAAAAGTCCGACAGCAGCAGGGAAGAAGCTGTTCTTGAGTCGGTTGGTACGTGACCTCAGACTTTTGTATCTTTTTCCCGACGGAAGCAGGTGGGAGAGAGAATGTCCGGGGTGCGTGGGGCCCTTAATTATGCTGGCTGCTTTGCCGAGGCAGCAGGAAGTGTGGACAGAGTCAATGGATGGGAGGCTGGTTTGCGTGATGTTTTGCGTATGACACCCAGGTCTTCTGTGCTGCAGCATTCCGCAGTATCTCTCCATTTAAATAATACTCTGCTTTTCTATTCTTCTGCCTTAAGTGGACAACTTCATTTTTTCCCACATTATATTCCACCTACCAAATTTGTGCCCACACATTTAACCTATAACGTATCACATAAACATTCGCACTGTGTCGTTGCTCTGTGGGGAGATGGTTCTCTTGTGGTGCTGTCACTGAATCAATAATTCAGTGGCCCAGGCTAATTCTCTGGAACATGTGCTGACATCCCACCATGACCTGAACTTCAATTAATAAAATCTGGAATTGATAGCTAGTCTCAGTAATGGTGGCCATGACAACTGCCACCGATTGTTGCAAAAACCCACCTGGTTCACTAATGTCCTTTAGGGAAGGAAATCTGCCGTCCTTACCTGGTCTGGCCTACATCTGACTCCAGACTCACCGCAATGTGGTTGACTTATAGCTGCCCACTCAAACGGACCAATAAGCTACTCAGTTCAAGGGCAATTAGGGATGGAGTTTAACTGTTACCCCAGCCAGCGACACCAACATCCTGTGAAAGAATAAAAAAAACATATTTCTGCTATTAAGCTTCATCCCAAGTGGTAGGATGTAGATATTTCCATTTGGTGATATTCAAAGAAGGCCATAAACCTGAGGGAGATCACAGAATCAAAGAATACTACAGTGCAGAAGAGGCCCTTCGGCCCATCGAGTCTGCACTGACGCATGAAATGCCCTGATCTGCCCACCTGATCCCACTTGCCAGCATTTGGCCCATAGCCTGGAATGTTATGGCGTGCCAAGTATTCATCCAGCTACTTTTTAAAGGATGTGAGGCATCCCGCCTCCATCACCCTCCCAGTCAGCGCATTCCAGACCATCACCATCCTCTGAGTAAAAGAGTTTTTCCTCAAATCCCCCCTAAACCTCCCACCCCTCACTTTTAACTTGTGTCCCCTCGTAACTGACCCTTCAACCAAGAGGAACAGCTGCTCCCTATCCACCCTGTCCATGCCCCTCATAATCTTGAACACCTCAATCAGGTCGACCCCTCAGTCTTCTCTGCTCCAACAGATTTCCATTTACAACCAGTAACTCAGAGACTCAGTGTTTAGATCCCACCAAGGCAAGTTGTGAAAGGTGATTCAATAAATCTGATCATGGTTTAATATCAGCCCTGGTTTAGTAGCAGTGTTATCCCTGAGTCAAAAGGTGACGTGTTGAGGTCCTGTTCCAGCCACCTGTGCAATGTATTTTAGTCTGATACTTCAGTGTTTAAGGACTTGGCACAGTGGTTAGCACTGCTGCCTCACAGCGCCAGGGACCCGGGTTCGATTCCTGGCTTGGGTCACTGTCTGTGCGGAGTCTGTAGGTTCTCCTTGGGTCTGTGTAGGTTTTCCCTGGGCGCTCCAGTTTCCTCCCAAAGTCCGAAAGACATGCTGGTTAGGTATATTGGCCGTGCTAAATTCTCCCTCAATGTACCCAAACAGGTGTCGGAGTGTGGTGACTGGGGGATTTTCGCAATTTATTTATTTATTAGTCACAAGTAAGGCTTACATTAACACTGCAATGAAGTTACTGTGAAATTCCTGCCACACACCGGCGCCTGTTCAGGTCAATGCACCTAACCAGCATGTCTAACCAGCACAGTAACTTCATTGCAGTGTTAATGTAGGCCTCCTTGTGACACTAATAAATAAGCTTTAAACTTTAAATGCTGCACTGTTTGAAGTGCCGCCTTCCACATGAGATGTTAAACCAAGATCTCATGAAAGACCCCATGGCACGACTTAAAGAGGACCCTTCCCTAGTGTTACACAAGAGCTAGGAACAGGGGTGGGCCATTGGCTCATCAAGCCTGCTCTGCCATTCACTATCAGCATGGCTCATTCTGGGCTTTAACTCCACTTTTCCACTAAGTTTCCATATCCCCTCATTGCCTGAGAGACTAAAGATCTCTCTATGGGAGCCTCCAATATATTCAACAATAGACAGCCACAACCCTCTCGTATAGAGAATTCCAAAGATTCACAAGCCAATGAGTAAAGTAATTTCTCCTTATCTCAGTCCTAATTAATTGATCAGCATAAAAACTCTCTCAATCTCTACCCTCTCAAGCCCCCTCCGAATCCTGTCTATTTCAATGAGATTGCCTCTCATTCTCCGAAACGCCAGAGAACCCACAGGACCAATTTACACAACCTCTCATCACAGGACAACCCCTTCAACCTAGGACCAGTTTAGTGAACCTTCATTGTGTGTGTGTGTGTGTGTGTGGTGTATGTGATGTGTAGTATGTGTGTGCATGTGTGTGTGTTGTATGTGGGGTATGTATGCTTGTGTATGTGTGCATGTGTGTGTGTGTAGTGTGTCTGTGCATGTGCTTAGTGCGTGGTGCATGTGTGCATGTGTAGGGTGTGTGGTGTGTGTGCATATGTATGCGTGCATGTGTGTAGTGTGTACATGTGTATACTGTGTGTATGTGTAGTGTGTAGTGTGTGTGGGGTGTGTGTGTGTGTGTATAATGTTGGCATGATGTGTGTGGTATGTATGTGTGTAGTGTGTGTGTGCGAGCATGTGTGGGTGTGTGCGAGTGTGTGTGTGTGCATGCATGTACATGTGTGTGTGCACGCGCGCGTGTGTGTGTGTAGGGTGTGTGTATGGTGTGTGTGGTGTGTGTGTGTCTGTGTGTATGTCTGTGTGTGCATGCACGCATGCGTGTGTATGTGTGTAGGGCGTGTGTGTGTAGGGTGTGTGTGTGTGTATGCATGTGTAGGGTGTGTGGGGTGTGTGTGTGTGTGTGCGTAAGGTGTGTGTGCATAAGGTGTGTGTGCGTAAGGTGTGTGTGCGTAAGGTGTGTGTGTAGGGTGTGTGTGCGTGTGTAGGGTATGTGTGTGTGTGTGTATATGGTGTGTGTATGGTGTGTGTGTGTGGTGTGTGTGTGTATGTCTGTGTGTGCGTGCACGCATGCGTGTGTATGTGTGTAGGGTGTGTGTGTGTGCATAGGGTGTGTATGTGTAGGGTATGTGTGGGTGTGGGTGTGGGTGTGTGTGTAGGGTGTGAGTGTGTGTGGGTATGTGTGTGTGTGTAGTGTGTGTGTGTGTAGGGTGTGTTTGTGTGTGTGTGTAGTGTGTGTGTTTGGGGGTGTGTGTGTGTAATGTGCGTGTGTGTGTGTCGGATGTGTGTGCATTTGTGTATGTGTGTGTGAGCGTGTGTGTATGAGTGTGTGTGTGTGTAGGTTTTGTGTGTGTAGGATGTGTGTGGGTGTGTGCAGGTTGTGTGTGTATAGGTTGTATGTGTGTGTGTGTAGGTATTGTGTGTGTGTGTGTAGGTTGTGTGTGCATGTGTGTGTGGAGGTTTTGTGTTGTGTGTGTGTGTGTGTGTAGGTTGTATATGTGTGTGTGTAGGGTGTCTGTGTAGGGTGTGTATGTGTGTGTGTAGGTTTTGTGTGTGTGTGTGTGTGTGTAGGTTGTGTGTGTGTGCGTGTGTGTAGGGTGTGTGTGGGGTGTGTGTGTAGGGTGTGTGTGTGTGTGTAGGGTGTGTGTGTAGGGTGTGTGTATGTGTGGGGTGTGTGTAGGGTGTGTGGGTCTGTAGGGTGTGTGTGTGTGTGTAGGTTTTGTGTGTGTGTGTGTGTGTGTGGGTTTTGTGTGTGTCTGTGTAGGTTTTGTGTGTGTGTGTGTGTGTGTGGGTTTTGTGTGTGTGTGTGTGTGGGTTTTGTGTGTATGTGTGTATAGGTTGTGTGTGTGTGCGTGTGTGTAGGGTGTGTGTGTGGGGTGTGTGTGTAGGGTGTGTGTGTAGGGTGTGTGTGTAGGGTGTGTGTATGTGTGGGGTGTGTGTAGGGTGTGTGGGTCTGTAGGGTGTGTGTGTGTAGGTTTTGTGTGTGTGTGTGTAGGTTTTGTGTGTGTGTGTGTGTGTGTGTGTGTGTGGGTTTTGTGTGTGTCTGTGTAGGTTTTGTGTGTGTGTGTGTGTGGGTTTTGTGTGTGTGTAGGTTTTGTGTGTGTGTGTGTGTGTGTGTGGGTTTTGTGTGTGTGTGTGTGTGTGTGGGTTTTGTGTGTGTGTGTGTGTGGGTTTTGTGTGTGTCTGTGTAGGTTTTGTGTGTGTGTGTGTGTGTGGGTTTTGTGTGTGTGTAGGTTTTGTGTGTGTGTGTGTGTGGGTTTTGTGTGTGTGTGTGTGTAGGGTGTGTGTGTAGGTTGTGCGTGTGTGTAGGGTGTGGGGTGTGTGTGTAGGGTGTGTGTGTGTGTGTAGGGTGTGTGTGTAGGGTGTGTGTATGTGTGGGGTGTGTGTAGGGTGTGTGGGTCTGTAGGGTGTGTGTGTGTAGGTTTTGTGTGTGTGTGTGCGGATGTGTGCGGGTGTGTGTGTGTGTGTGTGTGTGTGACTATTCTCCTGCTAAAGCCAGTGCGACTGGAATATATCAATCAAGAAAGCCGAGTTAAATTGACTCCTTTGAAATCATAAATATTGGGACGGGGAAAGATATCCATGATAGGGAATGATCCTTTTTCGATGAATGTTGTGAGCAGCAGAAGGGATTGAAGGGGAGCCACATCATCCTTCCTGACATCACAATTTGCGGTTATCCCAGCTGGATGGTAACAAATTGAGCCATCTCATTTGGGGAGCCTTGGGAGGGGACCGGTCGTAACATCTGTATCCTCTCTGCACCTTACCCTTCCAGCTAGCTTTGTATCATAAGCAAACCTTGATCCAGCACTATCTGACTCTAATCTAAGTCATTAATATCGATTGTAAATAGCTGGGGTCCAACCATTGATCCTTGTGAAGGAGGAGGAGAGAAATGAGATACTGGATGAGTTAAAAGTTGCCAAAGGTATGTGTGTGGGTGTTATTAAAAGTACTGTTTGTGATTAAAGTTAATTCACCATGACTGGATGGGGCGCATCTGAGGATGCTTAAGGAATTAAGGATGGGAGCATAATGAATCTCAAGTGTGACTTTCCATAACTGGAACATTCTGCTTTTAAATCAATCCTGGCTTTCCCTGATTCATAGAGCCATAGAATGGTTAACATGCAGGTTCAGTTAGGAAGGCAAATACAATGTTAGCATTCATGTCGAGAGGGCTAGAATACAAGAACAGGGATGTACTTCTGAGGCTGTATAAGGCTCTGGTCAGACCCCATTTGGAGGATTGTGAGCAGTTCTGGGCCCCGTATCTAAGGATGGATGTGCTGGCCTTGGAAAGGGTCCACAGGAGGTTCACAAGAATGATCCCTGGAATGAAGAGTTTGTCGTATGAGGAACGGTTGAGGACTCTGGGTCTGTACTCGTTGGAGTTTAGAAAGATGAGGGGGGATCTTATTGAAACTTAGAGGATACTGCGAGGCCTGGGTAGAGTGGATGTGGAGAGGATGTTTCCACTCAGAGGAAAAACTAGAACCAGAGGGCACAACCTCAGGCCAAAGAGATGATCCTTTAAAACAGAGATGAGGAGGAATTTCTTCAGCCAGAGAGTGGTGAATCTGTGGAACTCTTTGCCGCAGAAGGCTGTGGAGGCCAGGTCATTGAGTGTCTTTAAGACAGGGATAGGTAGGTTCTTGATTAATAAGGGGATCAGGGGTTTTGGGGAAAAGGCAGGAGAATGGGGATGAGAAAAATATCAGCCATGATTGAATGGCGGAGCAGACTCGATGGGCTGAGTGGCCTAAGTCTGCTCCTATATCTTATAGTCTTATGATTACTGAACATTCAGGCCATTCAGCCCATTGTGTCCATGTCAAGCCCCTGAGCAATGCACACCATGGAGGTTGCTGTCTGTTTGAACGCTCACCTCCAGGAACCCCACCCCCTTGGAGATGAAGGTGCCAGGTTCACACTTCTGTAGAGCTGTTGTGAATGGCGCCAATGTGATGTCACTCTGGTGCCCACTGAGGGGGAACGTCCCAGAGAAAATGCTGGCAAATGACGTGCTGGTGTATTAAAATGAGCTTTCTACAGTCCCATGGCGTGTTTCACGCAGCTCCATTGGCGAGGGGCCGGTAAGATCGGAAACCCACCGGCGCAAATCCACTCTCCGGAATTTGAGCCGCCGCCATTCCTGCAGAGGGAGAGTGCGGACTCAAAATCGCTCCCTTAGCCCAGGTTTTATTTTTTCTTTGCTTTTCCCAGGAGATTTAAATGGGGTGGAGGACAGCGTTACCACTGGGCTGCGTGCAGCAACTGGGGATGTGCCTGCCCAGGGAACATACAGACTGTGCACAAGCAGTGCCCCTTTAAGATGTGCGCACATACAAGGCTGCACATCAGTCTGAACAGGGTGGTAGCACTGTGCAACAAGCCAGCTGTACACAATGAACAGAGCTCGGAGGAAGTCTGTCGTGTAGAATGTGTTTACTGTACAAAGCAGTGCAATTTTGTGGGTTAATCTAGTTGGATCAGACGGTCTTCAAAAATGACCCACAAGGCTGTTAAAAATCTGGATAGTACAGATCTCCGAACAACTGCAGGATATACGAACATGTTCCATTCTTGTTTGATTGCTCAGAAATAAAGGAAAAGTTGGAATAGATTGAGAAAATACCTCCAAGGCATCCCTAGGCTTTTTCATGGCTGTTATCTCAGCCCATAGTTTCCAGGCTTCAATGTCTTCCAACCTGCAATTGGATCATAGAAAACCCAACAGTGCAGAAGGAGGCCATTCAGCCCATCGAATCTGCACTGACAACAATCCCACCCCAGGCCCTATCCCCACAATCCCACACGTTCACCCGCTAATCCCTCTAACCTACACATCCCAGGACACTAAGGGGCAATTTAGCATGGCCAATCAACCTAACCCACACATCCTTGGACTGTGGGAGGAAACTGGAGCACCCGGGGGAAACCCACGCAAACACGGGGAGAATGTGCAGACTCCACACAGACAGTGACAGAGGCTGGAATTGAACCCGGGTCCCTGGCGCTGTGAGGTAGCAGTGCTAACCACTGTGCCACCGTGCCATCATTACTTTCTTGCTGAAGTTCCATTGGAAACTAAAAGTACACTTCAGTTAAGCAGAGCAATATTCAGTGTGACTACGGCGGCATAGTGGCACAGTGGTTAGCATTGTTGCCTTACAGCACCAGGGACCCGGGTTCAATTCCCGGCTTGGGTCACTGTCTGTGTGGAGTTTGTACATTCTCCCTGTGTCAGCATGGGTTTCCTCCGGGTGCTCCGGTTTCCTCCCACAGTCCAAAGGTGTGCAGGTTAGGTACATTGGCCATGCGAAATTGCCCCTTAGTGTCCAAAATGTGTAGATTGGGGGGTAAATGCTTGGGGTTATGAGGATATGACCGGGTAAGGTGTTCTGTTGGAGACATTCACTGAGCTGAATGATCTGCACAGTGGTTAGCACTGCTGCCTCAGAGTGTCAGGGACCCGGGTTCGATTCCCGGCTTGGGTCAATGTTTGTGTAGAGTTTGCATGTTCTCCCCGTGTCTGCATGGGTTTCCTCCGGGTGCTCCGGTTTCCTCCCACAGTCTGAAAGATGTGCTGGTTAGGTGAATTGGCCGCGCTAAATTCTCCCTCAGTGTACCCGAACAGGCGCCAGAGTGTGGCAACTCGGGGATTTTTACAGTAACTTCATTGCAGTGTTAATGTCAGCCTTACCTGTGACTGATAAATAAACTTTACTTTTACTTTACTGTAGGGATTCTATGATGCACCCTGATACTAAAGCCATACCTTTCCCTTTGTGAATGACTCACTGTGAAATGTTGCTTCTTTTCAGTTTGAAACCTGGGGTATGTGGGTGACGGCTCAGATCTTAATATTATTCATACCAAAACTCTCTTTTATCACATTTAAGATAACATACATAACCCAGTTTCATTTGGAGTTATCGGTACTTTCCTGCATACAGAGCTCTATAAGTTATATCTGCTGAATAACTATTTCATGGGAAACCCATAACACAACATGAGTAGTTTTTTTATGCTACTATTATTAGTCTGCACTGCATCAGAGCTATTTGAGCTTACAGAGAGCTGTGCAAATGAGCCAAAATGAACAGCTCTTGAAGCAGCTGGGGAGAGAGAAAGAGTTTGACTCTTGTTCAAATTCTTCTTCAGTCACATGGACTCGAACGTTAACTCTGTTTCTCTCTCTGCAGATGCTGCCAGACCTGCTAAGCTTTTCCAGCACTTTCGGTTTTTATTTCAGAACTCCAGTGGTGTGCTTTTATGATAAATTCTAACAGGACTGGACAGGGTAGATGCAGGGAGGATATTCCCGATGGTGGGGGAGTCCAGAACCAGGGCTCACAGTCTGAGGATTCAGGGTAGACCATTTAGGACGGAGGTAGGGAGACATTTCTTCACCCAAAGAGTGGTGAGCCTGTGGAATTCATTACCACAGGAAGTAGTTGATGTCAAAACAGATATAGCACTTGGGGGGAGAATGGGATCAAAGGTTATGGGGAGAAAGCAGGATTAGGCTATTGAGTTGGATGATCAGCCATGATCGTAATGAATGGCGGAGCAGGTTCGAAGGGCCGAATGGCCTCCTCCTGCTCCTATCTTCTATGTTGTTCTGTTTCTAAATGAACCATACCGATGCTGAGGAATATTTCTTCCAAGATAAAAACAAACAACATAGTACATCGCTTCCTGTATTTCTTGTGTAGACTGATGGGTTCTTATTTAAAGCTATTTTTAAGCAATTTTTGAAGGGAGTATTCCTCTTATTACTTGCACTTTGCTTGGAGGTAAATGTAAATCCCTTTCACAATATCTGACTAGACCGCTGGGAGCATGTATCTGATTTATTGTTTATTATAGTCACATGTATTGGGTTACAGTGAAAAGTATTGTTTCTTGTGCGCTATACAAAGCATACCATTCATGGAGTACACAGGGAAGAAGGAAAGGATAGGGTGCAAGATATAGTGTTGCAGTTACAGATAGGGTGAAGAGAAAGATCAGCTTAATATATGATAGGACCATTCAAAAGTCTGATGACAGCAGGGAAGAAGCTGTTTTTGAGTCGGTTGGTACGTGTTTTCAGGCACTTGTATCTTTTTCCCGACGGAAGAAGGTGGAAGAGAGAATATCCGGGGTGCGTGGGGTCCTTGATTACACTGGCTGCTTTTCTGAGGCAGCAGGAAGTGTAAACAGAGTCAGTGGATGGAAGGCAGATGGACTGGGTTATGTTCACAGCCCTTTGTAGTTTCTTGCAGTCTTGGTCGGAGCAGAGACTTATACCAAGCTACAAGTTACTACAGTAACTGACTTCATTATTAAGTGTGTAGAAGACTGTGTGCCAAAGAAGCAAATCTGTGTGTTCCCCAACCGGAAACCATGGATAAACAGGGATATCCACTGTTTGCTGAAGTCCAGGTCTAGCGACCCTGACCTATGCAAGAAAGCCAGATATGATCTAAGGAGATCCATCAAAGATGCCAAAAGACAGTATCGGACCAAGCTAGAGTCCCAGGCTAGTCACACAGACTCCCATCGACTATGGCAAGGTCTGCAAGACATAACAGGCTACAAGATGAATGATGTAAAATCGCCGGCTCCAATGACAGCAATGCGCCAGCTGAGGTGCTGGATGGAGTGAGGGAGAGGAGAACTGGATGACATGATGCTGGCAGCCTCCTGGCCCAGCAGGCCAATGAGAACCCGGCAGCAATGAACTCTGGCTCCTTCATTCACAAGTGAGATCAGACTTCAACAAATCTGTTAGAATCATAGAATCCCTACGGTAATAATTCTTAAAGGGCTTTGCACGAGAATTGGGCATCGCTCCATCTGTAGCCTTGGGGTCTGGAGCTGTATGGCATTGCTGCCACTTTCAATATTTAACAATACTTAACAAAACCCTGGGCCACCACGATTGGCCAAGTCAGTCAGGCTGTTAAAAATGCAGACAGGATTCTGGGCTTTCCAAATAGAGGCTTGCATGGGGACTCAAAACAGGCAAAATTGTGGGGTAGCACAGTGGTTAGCACTGCTGCCTCACAGCGCCAGGGACCCGGGTTCGATTCCTGGCTTGGGTCACTGTCTGTGTGGAGTTTGCACGTTCTCCCCGTGTCTGCGTGGGTTTCCTCCGGGTACTCCGGCTTCCTCCCACATTCTGCTGGTTAGGTGCATTGACCCAAACAGGTGCTGGAATGTGGCGACCAGGGAAATTTCACAGTAACTTCATTGCAGTGTTAATGTAAGCCTTACTTGTGACTAATAAATTAACTTTATATTACAAGGTGCACAATATTCAGTTCTATTGTCAGGCAGGGCATGGAACAGATGACAGAAGCAATTCTGGCTGTTTTGTGTTCTGGTCGCCCAGTTCTGGTCGCCACACTACCAGAAGGACGTGGAGGCTTTAGAGAGAGTGCAGAGGAGGTTTACCAGGATGTTACCTGGTATGGAGGGGCTTAGTTATGAGGAGAGATTGGGTAAACTGGGGTTGTTCTCACTGGAAAGACGAAGGATGAGGGGTGACCTAATAGAGGTGTATAAAATTATGAAAGGCATAGATAGGGTGAACGGTGGGAAGCTTTTCCCCAGGTCGGTGGTGACGTTCACGAGGGGTCATAGGTTCAAGGTGAAGGGGGGGGGAGGTTTAACACAGATATCAGAAGGACGTTTTTTACACAGAGGGTGGTGGGGGCCTGGAATGCGCTGCTGGGCAAGGTGGTGGAGGCGGACACACTGGGAACGTGTAAGACTTATCTAGATAGCCACATGAATGGAGTGGGAATGGAGGGATACAAAAGAATGGTCTAGTTTGGACCAGGGAGCGGCGCGGGCTTGGAGGGCCGAAGGGCCTGTTCCTGTGCTGTATTGTTCTTTGTTCTTTGTAGTCCATGTTCACCTTCACCCCCTAAGCGTCCAAGAGCAAGGAAGTTATGCCAAATGTTCCTGAATGACCGGGTAGCCCCCAAATAGATTATTGGGTCCAATTCTGGCCATCACACGCCAGACAAGTTGCTGAGACCTTCGAGAGAGAGAGTGTAGCGGAGATTTACTAGAATGTTACCAAAGGGTGTGCAGAATGAATATGTGGAAGGTAGAGAAACTGAGATTGGCATGTTGGCCTTCACTGCGAGAGGTTTCGAGTACAGGAGCAGCGCTGTGTTGTTGCAATTATACAGGGCCTTGGCGAGGCCACACCTAGAATATTATGTGCAGTTTTGGTCTCCTTTTCAGAGGAAGGATGTTCTTGCTCTCGAGGGAGAGCAGCGAAGGTTTACCAGGCTGATTCTGGGGATGTATGAGGAGAGATTGACTAGGTTAGGATTGTTTTCGCTGGAGTTCAGACAAATGAGGGGGGATCTCATAGAGACTCATAGAGGGGTGGCGCGGTGGCAGAGTGGTTAGAGTTGTGAGTCGGCTGCCCTCCACCAGCTGTGCCCCTTGCAGGCACCCACCTCCCTTCACCCTGCCTCTGACTCAGCCGATGGCAAATGGCACAGAATGAACAGCTCCACACCCTGCTGGAATCTTCATGTTATGAGACTCATGAGTCAGGAACAAACCTGCTGCAATGAGGACTTCACCTCGGAGAAGAGAACACAACTCAGCATCTTTGACACCCATTTGCCTCGTAATTATGAAGGTGTCCGTTTAGTCAGCCTCTTGTGCTGCCCTTAAACTCCATCCACCATAAGGCATTTTACTGACTAACTAACTGCGTGGTCATTAGTTTGAGAAAGATGGTGTGCGTCACCTTTCAAACTTGTTCCACCACCTTCTACCTTCCCATGCCACCCACCAACTTCACCCCATCACCGTAGATCCCCCACCCAATATCACCGTCCCTCCCCCCTCTATCACCCTAGAACCTGGGAGGAAACCGGAGCAACCAGAGGAAATCCATGCAGACACGGGGAGAATATGCAAACTCCACACAGACAGTGACTGAAGCCGGGAATCGAACCCAGGTCCCTGGCGCTGTGAGGCAGCTGTGCTAACCACTGTGCCAGTGTGCTAGCATTCTTCAGCACTGTAGGGATTCTATGATTCTATGTGGCACCTTTCATGACAAAAGGACATTCCAAAAAACTTCATTGGCAATGAATGACCTTTGATGAGAAACACAGCAGCCAATTTACAGCAAAAACTGCATGATCCCAAAACAGCAAATTCGATGTGTGAGCAGCTAGCCATTTATAATGGTGATGTAATATTTATTTGAGCAACGCATAATCAATGACCGCAATAAACTACAAAAGGTCGTGAATGTAGCCCAATCCATCACGCAAACCAGCCTCCCATCCATTGACTCTGTCTACACTTCCCGCTGCCTCGGCAAAGCAGCCAGCCTAATTAAGAACCCCACGCACCCCGGACATTCTCTCTTCCACCTTCTTCCGTCAGGTAAAAGATGCAAAAATCTGAGATCACGGACCAACCGACTCAAGATCAGCTTCTTCCCTGCTGCTGTCAGACTTTTGAATGGACCTACCTTATATTAAGCTGATCTTTATCTGTAACTGCAATACTATATTCTGCACTCTCTCCTTTCCTTCTCCCCTATGTACTCTAGGTTTTGTCTGTATAGTGCACAAGAAACAATACTTTTCACTGCATCCCAATACATGTGACAATAATAAATCAAATTAAATAATGCAGTCTACTCTGCAAGTCTATAACTGTATGAGGGATCTGACAGGAAATTGCCCAATTCCCTGGAGAAATATCTTAACTTGGTAGAAATTGAACATTTACTTTGTTCTTAAGGTGGTTGGGGGGGAGGGGGGGTGGGAGTGGGGGTCTGTCAATTTCCTGCTAAAATTACTTGTCGAGATATGCAACCATTGGTACCAATTTTTGGCATTCATCACAAAAACCTTAATTGTTCTCTGTTTGAACATTTTCAGTCCCTGTTACTTTGATTTGTCAATGACAGGCTATTCTTGTCATAACTGGCATAAGCAGACATAAGCAGAAACTGATAGCCAAGTTCCGCACACATGAGGACGGCCACAACCGGGATTTTGGGTTCATGTCACACAACGTGGACAAGCTCCCCCCCCTCCCCCCTGCCCACCATAGCCCCCCACCCAACCATTTGGCCTGGGCTTGCAAAATCCTACTAACTGTCCTGGCTTGAGACAATTCACACCTCTTTAACCTGTGATTATCCACTCGCATTGTCTGGACCTGTAAAGACTTGATTACCTGTAACGACTCGCATGCCAACCATTATCTTGCAATTGAGTCTGCCTATATATGCCGTGTTTGTGAACCCAACTCTCTCCTCTCCTGATGAAGGGGCAGTGCTCCAAAAGCTCGTGATACCAAATAAACCCATTGGAGTTTAACCTGGTGTTGTGAGATTTCTTACTTGTCATAACTAACATGGCTGCTATTGGAATCCATCAAGAGCTATCTGTAAAACTATGATTAGTTACAAATTATTGCCGATTTAAGTGTTTCCATTTAAATGGGTCTCTTATCCATCTTCACGGGTTATTTGAATGATTCATCCGTGTGTGTGTGTGTGTGTGTATTTGTACTGTAGTTGGTATTGCAGTCAGCCTGTGTATCCCATTGGACTGCACCCCATCTACTGGTAGTTCAGAGAAGTGATCAGTGCCAAACTTGTGGCAGTAAATATGAATAAGTAGCCGAAAAACATTGTCACTGTTACACTTTCAGTGATTTGCCTAAAGGTTCTTTGAGATTTTAGGGGCTTTTTTTGCCTGTCCAGTTCAGGCACTTGCGATATTCAGTGCTCGGCAAATGATTGCACAATTCTAACATTTGATTTGGGCTGTGCGCTCATAGGGCAAGAAATTGGGAACATTAGTGCCCATGTTTTGGGCACGCTGTATGCCCTTAGCCAAAATAATGTGCACATTATACACGCACCGGTGAGACAATCCATGCCAGACGCCATGTTGTTGGGGGAATTCATACAGTGAAAGTGTATCAGAAACAGGCAGAAGCAGATCAGATTTATTATTGTCACATGTATCGCGATGCAGTGAAAAGTAGGGCCTGATTTTACCATTGTGTTGCGCCCGTTTTCGGGCACGAAAACTTGGTAAAATCGGGCATGAGGCGATTAGCGCGATCCACGCCCACGTCCACGCAGATGCCCACTTTACCAAGACCCGAAAGTGGCTGTGATCCGAACCGTGCCCGAAACAGGCACGATGGCAATTTAAATGCATTTGCATTTCCCTAGTGGCGGGGGGAAGGGGGGGGGAGGTGGGTCAGATGTATCTCTGGTGGAGGGGGGCAGGGAGGAGGGAGGCCCGGTCATTCTCTGGGGGTGGGTGGGGGGGGGGGTGAAGGATGGAGGCCCGGCCATTCTCTGGTTGGAGGCAAGTGGGGGGAGGCCCGATCATTCTCTGGTTGGAGGGGAGTGGGGGGAGGCCCGATCATTCTCTGGTTGGAGGGGAGTGGGGGGAGGCCCGATCATTCTCTGGTTGGAGGGGAGTGGGGGGAGGCCCGATCATTCTCTGGTTGGAGGGGAGTGGGGGGAGGCCCGATCAGTCTCTGGTTAGGGGGGGCGGCAGGGAAAGCCCGATCATTCTCTAGTTGGTGGAGGGGGAGGCCCCATCATTCTCTGGTTGGTGGAGGGGGAGGGGGAGGCCCCATCATTCTCTGGTTTGGGGGGGGGGGGGGGGGAGGGAGGCGAGATGGTTCTCTGGTGGGGGGGGTGGTGGCGGAGGAGGGAGGTGCGCCAGATGGATCTCCGGTGGGGGGGGGGACAGGAGCAGCGATGGTCCGCTGCCACTCTGCGTGCGATTGGTGGGGGAGGAAGGCGGGGGGCCGCTGCCACTCTGCAGATGACTGTTGGGGGAGTGGGGGGGGAGGCAGCAGATCGCGATCGGTCTGGATGGCCGGGAGGAGGGGGTGGATGGATAAGGGAAACAGTTATGTTGTGGGGGGTGGGGCTATATCTGTGGGGGCCATCGCTCCCGGGCCACTTTATCCGCTTTTTGCGGCCCGGGAGCGATGGGACAGGGGAGCGTTTTAAAATTTGTTTTTCACTGCTAATGCGCAGTTGAAGCTCCAATCGGAGCAGCAACGTTTCGGGCGCGATAAGCCCCGCCCACAGCGCGATTCAGATTTGCGACTTTTTTTCAGGCTAGGTGCGTATGGGGCCGCCTGAGAATAGGTTTACAAATCGGATCTGAATTGCGCCCAGATTCAGCACCTAGAATCAAAATGGTAAAATCGCCCCCGTAGTGTTTCTTGCGCACTGTATCGACAAAACATAGAGTACATAGGGGAGAAGGAAAGGATAGGTGCAGAATATAGTTACAGAAAGTGTGTGGAGAAAGATCGGCTTAATATAAGGTAGGTCCATTAAAAAGTCTGACAGCAGCAGGGAAGAAGCTGTTCTTCAGTCGGTTGTTATGTGATCTCCGACTTTTGTATCTTATTCCCGACGGAAGAAGGTGGAAGAGAGAATGTCCGGGGTGCGTGGGGTTCTTAATTATGCTGGCTGCTTTGCCGAGGCAGCGGGAAGTGTAGACAGAGTCAATGGATGGGACGCTGGTTTGTGTGATGGACTGGGCTACGTTCACAACCCTTTGTACTTTCTTGCGGTCATCGATGCCAACAGTATCATTTTTCAGCTCAGCACCCCAGCTGGCACCCTCTCTTATCCTTGCGCAGCTGAACATGCTATCAGCAACAGCAAGTGTCCCTCAAAAGTGCTATTCAAAAACATCATCAACTAATTAGAAGTTAGTTGCTTAATTTCCTCTCTCGGTTGCTGTGATTCTACAGGTCTTTAGTGCATTGTATAGTTGCTTCAAGTTGCCAGTGTCCAAAGGGATTGGTTTGGCAGGTGCTGCTTTCAAGGCTTTGCCATAGACCTGTTGCTCTGAAACTTGGATGGACTAGTAGGCTTCCCTCTTGAAATACAACATTTTAATTTACTTATTCATCCACGGGATGTGGGTGCGGCTGCCGAGAACAGCATTTAGTGCCCGTCCTGAATTGCCCTTGAGAAGCTGGCAGTGAGTTACCTCTCTGATGACTGGGAAAATAAGCAGAGGGAACACAGAGCAGGACAGGGTACTGGAAGAGAGATGATGAGGAACATTCGTGCCTATATTTTGGGCATTCTGAATGGAGGAGGAAGAAGGGCTCTCAGTAGAAGGACATATCTGCTCAAGATGTTTAAGGAGTAATTAGAAGCATCAAAAAGGTCATTCAGCCCATCTTGTCTGTGATAGCTATAAAAAATGCAAAACAGCATCACGCAAACTAGCCTCCCAACCATTGACTCTGTCTACACTTCCCGCTGCCACGGAAAAGGAGCCAGCATGATTAAGAATCCCACGCACCCCGGACATTCTCTCTTCCACCTTCTTCCATCGGGAAAAAGATACAAAGTCTGAGGTCACCGACTCAAGAACAGCTTCTTCCCTGCTGTCATCAGACTTTTGAATGGACCTACCTCGCATTAAGTTGATCTTTCTCTACACCCTAGCTATGACTGTAACACTACACTCTGCACTCTCTTGTTTCCTTCTCTATGAACAGTATGATCAGTCCGTATAGCGTGCAAGAAACGATACTTTTCACCGTATACTAATACACGTGACAATAACAAATCAAATCAAATCAAAACTAGCTGCCTATTGTAATCCTACCTTCTGGCACCCAGTCCGTAGTTTTGCAAGTGACAGTGTTTTAGATGTAGATCCAAGCTCCTTTTAAATAAGTTGAAGGTTTCTGCCTCCACCACCAGTTCAGGCAGTGATCTCCAGCTACCTAACACCCTTTGAGTGAAAACACCTTCTCCTAATATTCCCTCTAATCCTTCTACCAATTACTTTAAATCTATGCCCCCTGGTAATTGACCTCTCCGCTAGGGGAAACAAGTCTTCCTTGTCTGCTTTATTTAGGTCCTGTCTGCTTTACTTAGGTCCCTCGTCATCAGTCAAGTCACCCCTCAGCCTCCTCTATTCTAAGGAAAACAACCCTCGCCAACCAACCTTTCCTCATAGCTGCAATTGTCCAACTCTGGCAGCATGCTTGGAAATCTCCTCTGCACCCTCTGCAATGAGGTCCTTTCTGTAACATAGAATCCCTACAGTACAGAAGGAGGCCATTCGGCCCATCGAGTCTGCACCGACCACAATCCCACTCAGGCCCAATCCCCACAACCCCATGCAGTTACCCTAGCTAGTCCCCCTGACACTAAGGGTCAATTTAGCATGGCCAATCCAACTAACCCGCACATCTTTGGATTGTGGGAGGAAACCGGAGCACCCGGAGGAAACCCACACAGACACGGGGAGAATGTGCAAACTCCGCACAGACAGTGATCCGAGCCGGGAATCGAACCCGGGTCCCTGGCGCTGTGAGGCAGCAGTGCTAACCACTGTGCCACTGTGCCACTGTGCCACCCCTGAGTAATGTGATGACCAGAAATCTACATAAAATTCCAGCTGTGGCCGAATAAGCACTTTATACAGTTCCTGTATTACATTCTTGCTTTGTATTCTGTACATTGTGCAATAAAGGGAAGCATTCCAGAAGCCTTATTCACCATCTTATCCACCTGTCCTGCAACCTCCAAAGACCTGTGGAAATGCACTCCGAGGTCTCTCACTTCCTCAACCCCTCTCAATATCTTCCTGTTTATTGAGCTTTCCCTTGCTTTGTTTGCCCTCCTCAAATACATAACCTCACACTTCCCTGGATCGAATCCCTTTTGCCACTCCTCTGCCCAATCAACCAATCATTGGTTATAATTCTGGAGACTATCATCTAATTCGTCACTATCGACTACTCGGCCAATTTTTGTGTTATCTGCAAATTTCCCAAGAATGCCTCCCATATTTAAATCTAAATCATTAATCTATACAACAAGCGTAATGAGCCCTGCGGAACACCACTGGAAACTGTTTTCCATTCACAAAAACATCCATCGATCATTACCCTTTTGTTTTTTGCTACTGAGTCAATTTTGGATCCAACTTACCACCATTCCCTTTACTTCTCTGACCAGTCTGCCATGTGGGACCTTGTCAAATGCCCTACTGAAATCCAACATACAAGATAAAGGGTCAGAAATTCTGATTGTTGGCAGAAATGCATGGTGCGCCAAAAATAGAAAAAGATTTGCATTCTTATCCCAGAATCACAGAATATTACAGTGCAGAAGAGGCCCTTTGGCCCATCAAGTCTGCACCGACACAAGAAATGCCCTGACCTGCCCACCTAAGCCCACTTGCCGGCACTTGGCCCATAGCCTTGAATGTTATGGTGTGCCAAGTACTCATCCAGGTACTTTTTAAAGGATGTGAGGCATCCCGCGCCTCCATCACCCTCCCAGGCAGCACATTCCAGACCGTCACCACCCTCTGGGTAAAAAAGCTTTTCCTCAAATCCCCCCCTAAACCTCCCACCCCCTCGCTTTTAACTTGTGTCCCCTCGTAACTGACCCTTCAACTAAGGGGAACAGCTGCTCCCTATCTACCCTGTCCATGCCACTCATAATGTTGAACACCTCAATTAGGTCGTCCCTCAGTCTTCTCTGCTCCAGCAACAACAACCCAAGCCTACCCAACCTCTCTTCATAACTTAAACGTTCCAACCCAGGCAGCATCTAGTGAATCTCCTCTGCACCCACTCCAGTTCACGTCCTTCCTATAATGGGCCGACCAGAACTGCACAGATAAATACTTATGTTTCCTGAGCAGCTCTGCTGAAATTACCGATGTCCGCAGCAGTCTTGGAGCCATAGCGAAGCCATCTGACCAACCCTAGCACGTCGCAAGAGATTGCTAACCATGCCCCCTCATGACACGGCAAGCCTGGGAACACCCATTGAGGTCCAGATTTCAAAAGGCAGTTTTGCAGTGAAAATGGGATCCTGCCTCTTCTAAAAGTATGTATTTGTATTTCATTTTTTTTGCTATTTTTATGAAGTTAATACGACTACTATTGGCTTACTCAAATTGTAAATTTGAAATTTATTTTAATTATTAAACATGAGTATTATTTAATATTATAAATAAATAAATGTTTTATTTGTTTCAAATTTGTGAAAGTGCTATTTGGAGTCACGGAATCGTAGGGGTGAATTTTCCCGTTCCACCCACCACGGGAATCGGAGCGGGTGAGGGACGGACCATGGAGAGGTCTGCTGACCTCGGGCTGGATTTTCCAGTTTCGGGTCGAATACGGTCAGAAAACCCTGCCTCACAGCGCCAGGGACCCGGGTTCGATTCCCGCCTTGGGTCACTGTCTGTGTGGAGTTTGCACGTTCTCCCCGTGTCTGCGTGGATTTCCTCCGGGTGCTCCAGTTTCCTCCCACAGTCTGAAAGACGTGCTGGTTAGGGTGCATTGACCCGAACAGGCGCCGAAGTGTGGCAACTAGGGGAATTTCACAGTAACTTCATTGCAGTGTTAGTGTAAGCCTTACTTGTGACTAATAAAGAAACTTTACTTTACCTACTTGACTTTACAGTGCAGAAGGAGGTCATTCAGCCCATCGAGCCTGCACCGACAACAATCCCACCCAGGCCCTTTCCCTGTAACTCCATGAATTTATGTTGCTCATCCCCTAATGCCATAGAACCATAGAATCCTACAGTGCAGAAGGAGGCCACTTGGCCCATTGTGTCTGCACTGTCCACAATCCCACCCAGATCCTATTCCTGTAACCCTATGTATTTTACCCAACCAATTCCCTCTGGCACTAAGGGTCAATTTTACATGACCAATCAATCTAACCCATACATCTTTGGACTGTGGGAGGAAACCGGAGCACCCGGAGGAAACCCACGCAGACACGGGGAGAATGTGCAAACTCCACACAGGCAGTGACCCAAGCCGGGAATTGAACCCAGGTCTCTGGCGTTGTGAGGCAGCAGTGCTAACCACTGTGCTGCCGTGCATAATTGCGACCAGAGGGGAATTTGGAAACAATGAATTGTCAAGTGTGTGTGTGTGGAAATATGAACATCATGGTAACGAACACAGCAGCGGAAATTCCCTTTAGTAACAGGATTTGTGCGGTAGCACTCGATGAGCTGCTTCACAAAATCTTAGCTGGAGACTCACCTCTGCCCTAGCATGGGCAGTCCATGCGAAAAATTCACTTCAAATGGCTCAGGGCTGCAGTCCCTGTTAATTAGTTTATGAGAAAAATCCAAACATACCATAGAATCATAGAATCCTACAGTGCAGAAGGAGGCCATTTGGCCCATCGAGTCTGCACCGACCACAATCCCACCCTATCCCTGTTACGCTGTGTATTTTACCCTCGCTAGTCCCCCCGACACTGAGGGGCAATTTAGCATGGCCAATCCACCTAACCTGCACATCTTTGGACTGTGGGAGGAAACCGGAGCACCCAGAGGAAACCCACGCAGACACGGGGAGAAAGTGCAAACTCCACACAGTCACCAGATTCATAGAAATCACAGGTACCCGACAGTGCAGAAACAGGCCATTCGGCCCATCAAGTCTGCACCAACCACAATCCCACCCAGGCCCTACCCCCATATCCCTACACATTTACCCACTAATCCCTCTAACGTACGCATCTCAGGACACTAAGGGGCAATTTAGCATGGCCAATCAACCTCACCCGCACATCTTTGGACTGTGGGAGGAAACCGGAGCACCCGGAGGAAACCCACGCAGACACGAGGAGAATGTGCAAACTCCACACAGACAGTGACCCAAGTCAGGAATCGACCCTGGGTCCCTGGTGTTGTGAGGCAATGGTGCTAACCACTGTGCTACCATGTCACCCTTCAATGATGTGGGGTCATCCTGCAGCCTTGGAAGGGACAATGATTAGCTCAATGTTTTCTGAGCACTGGAATGCACTGCGTGCAGAGAGAAAAACATTTATCAAGGCTGAGGTTTCACAGAACATTCAGCAAGCCTTACAACACTGCATAAGACCATCAGAAATACGTGTTAATCTCGGGGGCATGATGTGTTACAAGAGGGAAGAGCAGAAAGAATGGAAAGATTCAGGAACGGTTTTAGGCTTTGGAAAAACATTATTTTACAATATAGAATCATAGAAACCCTACAGTGCAGAAGGAGGCCATTCGGCCCATCGAGTCTGCACCGACCACAATCCCACCCAGGCCCTACCCCCACATATTTTACCCGCTAATTCCTCTAACCTACGCATCCCAGGACTCTAAGGGGCAATTTTTTTAACCTAGCCAATCAACCTAACCCGCACATCTTTGGACTGTGGGAGGAAACCGAAGCACCCGGAGGAAACCCACGCAGACACGAGGAGAATGTGCAAACTCCACACAGACAGTGACCCGAGCCGGGAATCGAACCCTGGACCCTAGAGCTGTGAAGCAGCAGTGCTGACCACTGTGCTACCGTGCCGCCCCTGGCAATCAAACCATCAGATTACACTCCTCTGATTGCCACTGATTATACGCTTACAGAAGTTGCAGGCCAATGCATCATTTAAATTGTATTAATTGCTTTTAAGTACGTAACTATGTTCATAAGTTCATAAGATATAGGAGCAGAATGAGGCCATTCGGCCCATCGAGTCCACTCCGCTATTCGATCATGGCTGATAAGCTCCTCATCCCCATAACCCTCCAACCCATCACCAATTAAAAATCTGTCTAACACCTCCTTAAATTTACTCACTGTCCCAGCATCCACCACACTTTGGGGTAGCGAATTCCACAGATTCACAATCCTTTGGGAGAAGTAGTTTCTCCTCAACTCTGTTGTAAATTTGTTCCCTACTGTCCTAAGACTATGACCTCTCATCCTAGAATGCCCCACAAGAAGAAGCATCCACTCCATGTCTACTTTATCCGTACCTTTTATCATGTTGAATACCTCAATTTGATCTCCCCTCATTCTTCTAAATTCCAGAGAGTATCGGCCTAAACTGTCCAATCTCTCCTCATACGACAAACCCCTCATCTCTGGAATCAATCCAGTGAACCTCCTCTGAACTGCCTCCAAAGCCACTACATCTTTCCTCAAATACGGGGACCAAAACTGTGCACAATACTCCAGGTGCGGCCTCACCAATGCCTTGTATCGTTGCAACAATACTTCCTTAGCTTTATATTCTATTCCTTTAGCTATGAATACCAACATTCCATTTGCGGTCTTTATTATCTGCTGTATCTGCATGCTAGACATAACTGTGTCTTTACTTCTTTCATATTAATGAATGTAAGCTGGTTGTTGTGTCGATTGATATCAAGAGTAGAGACAATAGCCTTCAGACCAGAATGAACAGGCAATAGAACGTAAGGTGGCATCACAAATGTTGGACAATTATGAGATCAGATTATGGAAGATGAAGAGATGGCTGAATGTGAACAAAACAATACTGAGGTGCAGGATAAGGCTATTTATCCCAAAGGACAACTACCCAGAGTTCACACTAAAGTTACGTATATGTCAGTCGGGGCAGTGTATGGAGGGGTGCCACCATCATAGAGAGAGCTGGGTGTGCAAAATAAGGAACTACGAAGGTAAGACCCATTGATTGACAAAATAAGGTAGAGATGTGGAAGTCCAGAAAAGGCACCAAGAAGTGACCAAGATTATGGACACTAAAGGGGACACAGATCATAGGAGGAAGCGATTGTGTAGCAGAAAGAGAGAGGAGGCCGAACAAAGGTCATAGTTTGACAAGAACAAGGACTGTAGAACAGGATGGGAATTCCACGAGGAGTTGAAGCCCTTGTGAAATTTTGTGGCTACTGACAAATTAGAAGATAAGTTGAGAAAGGATGCCAAACAAAAGGAGTTGGAAGGTTAGAAAGAATTTGTTGCGTACACTGAAATCCCAGCTAACCTTAACACACAGGTGGATATGCACAGAAAAACTACTTCTTGATGTCAAGTTTAAGGCCAAAGTTAGACGAGTAGCTCAGGATTTTGAAGAAAGCGTCAATGATCAAGATGGACTCATACTGAAGAAAAAGCAAACTTGAAGATTTTCTTGGCTCTTTTAGCAATGTATTCCTGGGAATGTAAATCGATAGATATAAAAGCTGCATTTCTGCAGGGTGAAAAATTTCAAGGGGAAATGTTTTTGAAAGCACCTAAAGAAGCTGGTGATGAAGAAGGAAAACTGGAAATTGAATCAATGTTTTTATGGGTTGAATGATGCAGCAACGTGTGGTATTTCTCAGTTAGGTCCAGCCTATTAAAAATGAGTTATATCCAGCTAAAGGCAGACCGAGTTATGTTATATTAGTGTCACAATGAGAAACTAGCATAGAGTCATAGAGGTTTACAGCATGGAAACAGGCCCTCTGGCCCAACTTGTCCACGCCGCCCCTTTTTTAACCACTAAGCTAGTCCCAATTGCCTGAATTTGGCCCATATCCCTCTATAGCCATCTTATTCCATGTAACTGTCTAAACGCTTTTTAAAAGACAAAATTGTACCCATCTCTACTACTACCTCTGGCAGCTTGTTCCAGACACTCACCACCCTCTGTGTGAAAAAACTGCCCCTCTGCACCTTTTTGATCTCTCCCCTCTCACCTTAAACCTATGCCCTCTAGTTTTAGACTCCCCTACCTTTGGGAAAATATATTGACTATCTAGCTGATCTATGCCTCTATCTATTTATTTATAGACCTCTATCTATCTATTTATAGACCTCTATCTTTATATTAACATGCATCTTTATAATGCATATTAATTATCTGTTGTGACGCTACTGTACCTTTAAGAAATGTATCTTTTTAAAATCATGTTCTCTGCAGTTTGTAAGCAGGCCTTTTATTTTCACTGCGGCACCATTTGCCTGCTTAGAAGTCATTTTATTGCTGCTTAAATGGTTTAAATGAGGTTTTGTTTATTGAAATGTTGTGGGAAGATTGATTGACAAGTCAGAGATCAGGTGTTCCACCACAGAGGGATCCAAGAATTCACTTTCAGTTTGGTTTAGAAGGTGTTTTACTTCAGGCGAGATGTAGTGTTCTGTCTCTCTCTCTCTCTCCCTAGTATTATAGATTCTGCTGGTTATCTGGAAGCAGGTCTTCTTGCGTTCCTGGAGTGAGAATTCTGCTGTTGCTGATTTGCTAGCTAGTGACCAGAGTATCTCTGTCTCTTGCAGTGGTTCGCTGGCTAAAGGCTAGAGGCCAGCAGTGACATTATCTCCACCTCGAGCTCTAATAGAAGTTACAAGGCTGGGAAGTCAGAGTTTCAATTCTCCAACCAAAGGTTCCAGCATCACGAGAGCATTTGTATTTTCTGTGTTAAACCTGTGGCAGGAGTACGTTTATAAGGAGGTTTGTTTGGTAGGAATGTTTCATATAGTTGTTAAGGTTTACACAATACCATGGTTGTTTTCTTTTTGTTTGTGATTGGTGTAAGTTATTGCTTTATGTTAAGTTGGGCGGCATGGTGGAGGGCATCACGGTGGCACAGTGGTGAGCTCTGCTGCCTCACAATGCCAGGGACCTGGGTTTGATTCCCGGCTTGGGTCACTGTCTGAGCAGAGTTTGCACATTCTCCCCGTGTCTGCGTGGGTTTCCTCCAAGTGTTCCAGTTTCCTCCCACAGTCTGAAAGATGTGCTGGTTAGGTGCATTGTCTGTGCTAAATTCTCCCTCAGTGTACCTAAACAGGTGACTAGGGGCTTTTCACAGTAACTTCATTACAGTGTTAATGTAAGCCTTACTTGTGACGAATAAACTTTACTTTACTTTTGTTTATAAGTTTATTTATTAGTGTTACAAGTAGGCTTACATTAACACTGCAATGAAGTTACTGTGAAAATCCCCTAGTCGCTACACTTCGGTGCCTGTTCGGATGCACTGAGGGAGAATTTAGCATGGCCAATCCACCTAACCAGCACGTCTTTGGACTGTGGGAGGAAACCAGAGCACCCGGAGGAAACCCACGCAGACATAGAACATAGAACATAGAACAGTACAGCACAGAACAGGCCCTTCGGCCCACGATGTTGTGCCGAGCTTTATCTGAAACCAAGATCAAGCTATCCCACTCCCTATCATCCTGGTGTGCTCCATGTGCCTATCCAATAACCGCTTAAATGTTCCTAAAGTGTCTGACTCCACTATCACTGCAGGCAGTCCATTCCACACCCCAACCACTCTCTGCGTAAAGAACCTACCTCTGATATCCTTCCTGTATCTCCCACCACGAACCCTATAGTTATGCCCCCTTGTAATAGCTCCATCCACCCGAGGAAATAGTCTTTGAACGTTCACTCTATCTATCCCCTTCATCATTTTATAAACCTCCATTAAGTCTCCCCTCAGCCTCCTCCGCTCCAGCGAGAACAGCCCTAGCTCCCTCAACCTTTCCTCATAAGACCTACCCTCCAAACCAGGCAGCATCCTGGTAAATCTCCTCTGCACTCTTTCCAGCGCTTCCACATCCTTCTTATAGTGAGGTGACCAGAACTGCACACAATATTCCAAATGTGGTCTCACCAAGGTCCTGTACAGTTGCAGCATAACCCCACGGCTCTTAAACTCCAACCCCCTGTTAATAAAAGCTAACAAACTATAGGCCTTCTTCACAGCTCTATCCACATTTAGAGATCTGTGGATATGGACCCCAAGATCTCTCTGTTCCTCCACAGTCTTCAGAACCCTACCTTTGACCCTGTAATCCACATTTAAATTAGTCCTACCAAAATGAATCACCTCACATTTATCAGGGTTAAACTCCATTTGCCATTTTTCAGCCCAGCTTTGCATCCTATCTATGTCTCTTTGCAGCCTACAACAGCCCTCCACCTCATCCACTACTCCACCAATCTTGGTGTCATCAGCAAATTTACTGATCCAGCCTTCAGCCCCCTCCTCTAAGTCATTAATAAAAATCACAAAGAGCAGGGCACCAAGCACTGATCCCTGTGGCACTCCGCTAGCAACCTGCCTCCAATCCGAAAATTTTTCATCCACCACCACCCTCTGTCTTCGATCAGACAGCCAGTTACCTATCCAAGCGGCCAACTTTCCCTCTATCCCACGCCTCCTCACTTTCATCATAAGCCGACCATGGGGGACCTTATCAAACGCCTTACTAAAATCCATGTATATGACATCAACTGCCCTACCTTCATCAACACACTTAGTTACCTCCTCAAAAAATTCAATCAAATTTGTGAGGCATGACTTGCCCTTCACGAATCCGTGCTGACTATCCCGGATTAATCCGCATCTTTCTAAATGATCGTAAATCCCATCCCTAAGGACCTTTTCCATCAATTTACCAACCACCGAAGTAAGACTAACCGGTCTATAATTACCAGGGTCATTTCTATTCCCTTTCTTAAACAGAGGAACAACATTCGCCATTCTCCAGTCCTCTGGCACCATCCCCGTGGACAGTGAGGACCCAAAAGTCAAAGCCAAAGGCTCTGCAATTTCATCCCTTGCCTCCCAAAGAATCCTAGGATATATTTCATCAGGCCCAGGGGACTTATCGACCTTCAGTTTATTCAAAACTGCCAGGACATCCTCCCTCCGAACATCTATTTCCTCCAGCCTATTAGCTTGTAACACCTTCTCTTCTTCAAAAACATGGCCCCTCTCCTTGGTGAACACTGAAGAAAAGTATTCATTCATCACCTCGCCTATCTCTACTGACTCCATACACAAGTTCCCACTACTGTCCTTGACCGGCCCTAACCTCACTCTGGTCATTCTTTTATTCCTCACATAAGAGCAAAAAGCCTTGGTGTTTTCCTTGATCCGACCCGCCAAGGACTTCTCATGTCCCCTCCCAGCTCTCCTAAGCCCCTTTTTCAGCTCGTTCCTTGCTAAATTGTAACCCTCAATCAAGCCATCTGAACCTTGTTTCCTCATCCCTACATAAGCTTCCCTCTTCCTTTTCACAAGTCATTCCACCTCTTTCGTGAACCATGGTTCCCTCACTCGGCCATTTCCTCCCTGCCTGACAGGGACATACCTATCAAGGACACCCAGTATTTGTTCCTTGAAAAAGTTCCACTTTTCATTCGTGCCTTTCCCTGACAGTTTCTGTTCCCAACTTATGCCCCCTAATTCTTGCCTAATCACATCATAATTACCTCTCCCCCAATTGTAAACCTTGCCCTGCCGTACGGCCCTATCCCTCTCCATTGCAATAACAAAAGACACCGAATTGTGGTCACTATCTCCAAAGTGCTCTCCCACAACCAAATCTAACACTTGGCCCGGTTCATTTCCCAGTACCAAATCCAATGTGGCCTCACCTCTTGTCGGCCTATCCACATGTTGTGTCAGGAAACCATCCTGCACACACTGCACAAAAACTGCCCCATCCGAACTATTTGACCTACAAAGGTCCCAATCAATATTTGGAAAGTTAAAGTCCCCCATGACAACTACCCTGTGACCCCCACACATATCCATAATCTGATTAGCAATTTCTTCCTCCACATCTCTATTACTATTTGGGGGCCTATAGTAAACTCCTAACAACGTGACCGCTCCTTTCCTATTTCTAACCTCAGCCCATATTACCTCAGTGTGCAGATCCCCCTCGAAGTGCCTTTCCACAGCCGTTAGACACGGGGAGAACGTGCAGACTCCGCACAGACAGTGACCCAAGCTGGGAATCTAACCCAGGTCTCTGGCGCTGTGAGGCAGCAGTGCTAACCACTGTGCCCTAACCGTGTTCTTGAATAAACTTTGTTTGATAAAAGCTCCCTCCCTATTGGGTAATTTGAATCATACCTGAAGTGAAACATCTCATGCTTATCCTAGCCAAATTCAAATTGCAAAACGTATGATCCAGGCGGACTTCATAAACACTCTGGAGTTTCTGACCTGGATTATAACACTGTGGGGAGGTTCTTCAGAATTTGATGGGTGATAGATAAAATAAAGAAGCAATTTAAGGTTGAATGTCAGGCTTTGGGTGCCTTTAAATATATAGGAACATAGGAATTAGGAGCGAGAGTTGGCAATTCAGCCCTTTGAACCCGCTCCCTCATTCTATATGATCATGGCTGATCTTCATCTCATCCTAACTCCATTCCCTGCCTCTTCCCCATAGCCCTTTATCCCGCTTTTGATCAAATACTTGTCTATCACTTTATTGAATCCATTGACTGACTCTGCATCCACTGCACTCTGGGGCAGTGAGTTCCATAGATTCACAACACTCTGTGAGAAGTAGCTGCTCCTTATCTCTGTCTTGAACTTCTCCCCTCTTACTCTACAAATATGACCTCTCGTCCTAGGCTGCTCGAGAAGGGAGAACATTTGGTTAACATTTACTTTATCAATCCCGTTGAGTATTTTATATACCTCAATCAAATCCCCCCTCATTCTTCTGTACTCCAGCGAGTACAAGCCCAAGCTTCTCAACCGCTCCTCATACGACAGCCCCTTCAAACCTGGAATCAATCTGGTGAATCTGTTCTGAACCACCTCCAGTGCCACCACATCCTTCCTCAGAGAAGGTGACCAAAAGTGAACACAATACTCCAAGTGTGGCCTCACCAATGCCTGATACAATTGTAACAACACTTCTCTACTTTTTTACTCTAGATCCTTTGCAATAAATGCCAAGAGGCTTAGACATTAATCAGAACAAGTCGGAATTGACTTCGAATCATTAATCTTACTCAGAAAAAATCAATTGCATCCCAATAAATTGGGCCAAGTCCTCACAAAAACCTGAATCCAAGGAAGAAACGGACCAATTAAGAAGTTTTTTGGACAGTTGAACTAGTCATGCATTCAAACTAGATCTGATGCCAATTATGAAGTATTGGAACTGAGTACTATGATGACACATACTAGAGTCTGAGGGCAGATAAAGCATTAAAGAAATTAAATTAGGATAAATGCACACTCAAGTTTCCAGCCTTGGATGATAAGTCATTTTTCGCGATGTTTCACATGCCAGTCTTCCAGATGGATATTCTAGTACAGCAGGATATATCATATTCTCTCTTCCGCCTTCTTCTGCCGGGAAAAAGATACAAAAGTCTGAGGTCACGTACCAACTGACTCAAGAACAGCTTCTTCCTTGCTGCCATCAGAATTTTGAATGGAACTATCTCGTATTAAGTTGATCTTTCTCTACACCCTCGCTATGACTGTAACACTACATTCTGCACTCTCTCCTTTCCTTCTCTATGAATGGTATGCTTTGTCTGTATGGCGCCGCAAGAAACAATACTTTTCACTGTATGTTAATACATGTGACAATAATAAATCAAATCAAATCAAATAATAAATGTTGTCTATTCGCCTTAGAAATGAAGAAAATAATAAGAGTAGTTAAAAGTACTTTAGCTGCTAAAACACTGATACTGGTGGAAGCAATAGATATGGGGGTGTACTTATCTAATACACTGAAGGAAATCCAATCCCAAAGGTTTGCCTTTGAATGCTATATGTATATGCACTCGCTTTGGAACAATGTCCATGCAATGAAGGGGACCATTGAAAAAAGGATTGACCTTACTAACAGAAAGGGAATGTGGAAAGAAGAGAGATTTCCAAACTAAAACGAACTAACTACAAATCACCATTTGTCAGACTGTTTTATGAAGAGAGATGCTAGCTCCAAAAGAAATATTCAAAGTACTGGAAGAGGGACGCCGAGTGTTATGGTGAGACTATGGAAAACCAATATTTTCTTTGATTGCTTTGTAATTATTTCAACATGGTAAAGAAGAAAAAATGTTCTGTTTAAAGAAGGGGGAATATGGGATCTATTAATAGTTGGTTGTGGGACAGAGAAGATGAAAAAATATGTACAGTTTTCTTTCTTTTTGATTTGAAATATTATTCTTGCGTTTTCAAAAGTTTTAATTTAAAGAATTGCGGGGAATCTGTTAAAGGCAGCACGATGGCACAGTGGTTAGCACTGCTCCCTCATAGACATTTAAAACACAGAAGGAGGCCATTCAGCCCATCATGTCCACATAGGTCAACAAAGTAAAAGTTTTTTTAAAGTTTATTTATTAGTCACAAGTAAGGCTTACATTAACACTGCAATGAAGTTACTGTGAAATCCCCCTAGTTGCCACAATCCGGCACCTGTTCGGGTCAATGCATCCTAACCAGCACGTCTTTCAGACTGTGGGGGGAAACCAGAGCACCCGGAGGAAACCCACGCAGACATGGGAAGAACGTGCAAATTCCACACAGACAGTGACCCAAGGCCGGAATTGAATCTGGGTCCCTGGTGCTGACCACTGTGCCACCGTGCCACTGTGCCACTGTGCCACCGTGCCACCGTGCCACTGTGCCACCGTGCCACCCACAAATCTGACCAAAAATCTGATCAAAAAGATCTGCCCAACAAATCCCATTTTCCAGTGCTGGAGGTTATGGCAGTGCAAGTGAATATCTAAATACTTCATAAATGTTACATCGCATAGAACTCCGCTATTTTCTAGATGGGAGAAATATCGTGCTGTGGAAACTATTGAGATATTTCCCTTTTGTCCAGAGCCAGGAAAACCCCAACATTCATTCTCCTGATTGTCTACTCCCTGTGGCTGAGGAAATCCTGATGTGGAGATGCTGGTGTTGGACTGGGGTGGGCACAGTAAGAAGTCTCACAACACCAGGTTAAAGTCCAACAGGTTTATTTGGTAGCACAAGCTTTCGGAGTGTCACTCCTTCTTCAGGTGAGTGAGGAGTTGTGTTCACAAACAGGGCATACATAGACACAAACTCAATTTACAAAATAATGGTCTTTGTCGCCAGACAACTCCAAGAAAAATGAAGAGAACACCAGGAATTTTTCATTACGTTCATCGACCTGACTCAGAGCATTTAACTCAGGAAATCACGAGTCTTTGTGGATTGTGTTCCAAAATTCAGATGTCCAAGAAATGTCAATACAATCCCACAACAACTTCATAATGATGTCACTGTGACTGTCTTAAGTGGGAGATCTGAAACATACCTTCAAATTCCGGGCTGATGTCAGGCGAGCCTATGTGATTGGCCCATTCTATTTATAATCTACCTGACAGTTGCTATTGAAAGACCAAAGAACAAAAGAACAAAGAACAATACAGCGCAGGAACAGGCCCTTCGGCCCTCCAAGCCTGCGCCGCTCCCTGGTCCAAACTAGACCATTCTTTTGTATCCCTCCATTCCCACTCCGTTCATATGGCTGTCTAGATAAGTCTTAAACGTTCCCAGTGTGTCCGCCTCCACCACCTTGCCCGGCAACACATTCCAGGCCCCCACCACCCTCTGTGTAAAATATGTCCGTCTGATATCTGTGTTAAACCTCACCCCTTCACCTTGAACCTATGACCCCTCGTGAACGTCACCACCGACCTGGGGAAAAGCTTCCCACCGTTCACCCTATCTATGCCTTTCATAATTTTATACACCTCTATTAAGTCTCCCCTCATCCTCCGTCTTTCCAGGGAGAACAACCCCAGTTTACCCAATCTCTCCTCATAACTAAGCCCCTCCATTCCAGGTAACATCCTGGTAAACCTCCTCTGTACTCTCTCCAAAGCCTCCACGTCCTTCTGGTAGTGTGGCGACCAGAACTGGACGCAGTATTCCAGATGCGGCCGAACCAACGTTCTACACATCTGCAACATCAGACCCCAACTTTTATAGTTCGCCAGTTCGCCAGTTCGCCTCTGGTGTGAGATGAGGTGTGTAATTACCATCAAGGTGGGAAACTCGTTAACCTTCCATGCCAAAACTAAACTGACTACCATTGATGTACAGTTTGCAGTTGCCTGGGTCCATTCTGCCCCAGATTTAAAAGTCGCACTTGATCTTATCAATTCTGCGTGATGAAACCCAGCCTGTCCTTGAACGCTGGCAAAACAAAAGTCATATATTAGCCCACACCTGGTCAGACAATCATTTCACCTGCTGTAGATGTTGAAGGAGCGACTCTGGAATATGCTAAGCACTATCCATTACCTTGGCAACTACTTCTCTCAGAAGGTCACCATTGACAAGGAAATCCATCGCAGGAGCAGCTGTGCCAGTGGGTGGAACATCCCCCCCAAGAAGTGTCACAACGGCGTGAATACCAGAACAATCCTTGCCGGTCTATCAGGCCAGTCCGCAATCGTCCCACACACAGTCATTTTTTGGGAGAGTGGTGAGTTGCGCTCCCGTTCTGGGGGACAGGACCAGTGTGCCTCACTCTCTCAGTGCACGGGGAGATCCCCTCCCTCACCCCACGGACATCGGGAGCACCCTCTCATGGGCAGCCTGTTTCCCCACCCCTTCCCTGACATGGATCGCCAGCATCATGGGATTGGGGGCCTCCCAATGAGTCCCTCAGTGTGATCCCGACATATCCGTCATTGTAACCCCCAGCATGTCCTCCTTGATGCTCTACCTCTACACAACATCCCCCATGCATAGCCCCTGTCATTGCCCCAACTCAGGGACCACCCCCTTGGCACTGCCAGGGTGCCTGGTGGGCACTGTCCAGCCATATACCTGGGGGTTTCAATGTCCTCTGAGCCCCCTGGCGTGGCCGTCACACCTGGCCTCTGCTGGTGGAAACCAGTAGTGATTCTCGCTAGGTCCGCACTGTGCCGAAGGTTGGAAGATCGGGCTATGCCTATTTAAATGCTACTTTAAATATGCTAATATGCTAATAGGCCTCGTGCCCATCCAGTTTTTGCCATTAGAAAGGGACCTGAACGATTGAAATCTGTTTGGCGTCAGGCACGATGCCAGTTTTTAGACCCGCACACTATTGTCCGGACTTGGCATGACGTGTACCAGGCACAGTGAGGTCGGAAAATCGTCCCCTATGGCAGCGAATGTTTGACAATGTTTGACTCCGCCTAGTCAATGGAAGTCCCAATGCACAGAGTGAGGAACCAGAGGGCATTGATTTAAGGTGAATAGCAAAAGAACAAATGTTGGGGGAGGCGGTGGTGTGGTGGTATTATCATTGGACTAGCAATCCAATGATTCAAGGTGATCTGGGGATCTGAGTTTGAAACCCACCACAACAGATGGTGGAGTTTGAATTCAATTTTTAAAAAGTCTGGAGATAAAAATCTCATGATGACCAATGAAACCATTGTCAATTGTTGTAAAAACCCATCTGGTTCAGAAGAAGTCTGTCATCTTTACCTAGTCTGGCCCACATTGACTCATGCCCACGTTCCAGGAAAGAATACATTTTTAGTTAGTGGATAGTTGGTTTCTGGAATGCCCAGCCTGAGAATTTAGTGGAGGTATATTTAATCATTGTTTTTAAAAGGGAATTAGATGAGTGCCCGAAGAGAAAGGATTTTCAGGGCTGCAGTGAAAGTAATTAAGTTTATTTATTAGTCGCAAGTAAGGCTTACATTAACACTGCAATGAAGTTACTGTGAAAATCCCCTAGTCGCCACACTCCGGCGCCTGTTCGGGTACACTGAGGGAGAATTTAGCATGGCCAATGCACCTAGCCAACACGTCTTTCGGACTGTGGGAGGAAACCCACGCAGACATGGGGAGAATGTGCAGACTCCGCACAGACAGTAATCCAAACCGGGAATCAAACCTGGGCCCCTGGGGCAGCAGTGCTAACCACCGTGCCACTGTGCCGCCCCTGTGAAAGGGTGGGCAAGTGGGACTATTGAGTTGCTCTTGCAGAGAGCCAGCATAGTGCTGTGAAAATGGATCGTAGACCGATTTACTTACAGACATATTGAACTTTTATGTAAGACGTGTTTTTAAAAATAGTAGAAACTGGCTGAGACTGTTAAGGAACCACTTGCTGCATGGAGTTCCTATGTGGATTACATTTGACAAACTTGTCCAGATAGCATGGAACGTTGCACCTTTTTTTAAAGAGATATTTCAAAGGAACAAATGCAATCTAAAAGGATGAGCTGCAATGCAGAAACCAGAACTGTAATCTCCTGTTGGGATAATGGAGGCTGATTACCATCTCAACAGAAACCATCTCCTGTGAATTATATCCCAGAATTTGGACACGATGTTAGTTGAAAGAAAGCAGTTCTGTGCAAATGATATGTTTGCTGTTTTTTGCACTTCCAGAAGTACAGAAAAAGGGGTTAAAAACCAACTGTAACTCTGGTCTGTGTGCACTAGTCTGGTGTTCTATTTCTACTGTGCCAGTGTGCTGTGAAGATCACAGCTCAAGAATATCCACTAGGTATCCCCATACTTGCAGTTTAAAAGTCTCTCTCGTTCTCTGGTTGCTGGAATCAAGTAACAAATCAACATAGCCACAGTTATAAAGGAAACAGAACAGCTCCTTTCAGCTAATCTGCAAAATCAAGAATCTCCAAACCAACTGCTCAACTGTGATAAGACCATAAGACATAGGAGCAGAATTAGGCCACTCGGCCCATCAAGTCTGCTCCGCCATTCAATCATGGCTGATCTTTTTCTCATCACCATTCTCCTGCCTTTTCCCCATAACCCCTGATCCCCTTATTAATAAAGAACCTATCTATCTCTGTCTTAAAGACACTCAATGACCTGGCCTCCACAGCCTTCTGCGGCAAAGAGTTCCACAGATTCTCCACTCTCTGGCTGAAGAAATTCCTCCTTATCTCTGTTTTAAAGGATCATCCCTTTAGCCTGAGGTTGTGCCCTCTGGTTCTAGTTTTTCCTATTAGTGGAAACATCCTCTCCACGCCCACTCAATCCAGGCCTCACAGTATCCTGTCAGTTTCAATAAGATCCCCCTCAGCTTTCTAAACTCCAACGAGTACAGACCCAGATGTCTGCCAATGTCAATGCTACTGGAATCACCCACATTAACCAATGCAAAGTTTCACCAGCTACTCCTCACAAACAAGCCAAAGACTGATTTGTATATCTAATTTAACTTTTATTTTTGGACCCATTTCTCATTTCTAATCTGTGGGTATGTGTGTTGCATTTTATTATTTTCTTCTTGTGTTTTACTAACTAGGAAACTCACTCTGTAACTCAAGAAGCCCTAGTTAAATTGGCTGCTTTTAAAATGTAAATACATTTGGACTGGGAAAAGATATCCACGACAGGAAAGGATCCTTTTAAAATTAACCTTGTTACGGCTGACTAAGGGTGTTGTAAAACGAAGGAGAGCCAATTCATCCCTCCTCACCCAGAGGCAGAACAATTTAGGGAAATATCCCATCCAGGGACCAGTCATAACAATAGATATGATGGGCTGAATGGCCTCCTTCTGTATTGTAACCATTCTTTGATGCTATGATTCTTAATAAATCTGTAGCAAGCACTTATGGAGCTCTACTTTTTCCAAGATGCACAAATGCGGTGATGTTACAAAGAAGAGGATCTGTATCTCTAAATGTGAATCACTTTAGTGGTTTGGCAGCACGGTGGCACAGTAGTTAGCACTGCTACCTCACAGCGCCAGGGACCCAGGTTCAATTCCAGCCTCGGGTGACTGTGTGGAGACTGCACATTCTCCCCGTGTCTGCGTGGGTTTCCTTCGGGTGCTCCGGTTTCCTCCCACACTCCAAAGATGTGCGGGTTAGGTTGATTGGCCATGGAAATTGCCCCTTGATGTCGGGGGATTAGCAGGGCAAATATGTGGGTTACGGGGATAGGGTCTGGGTGGGATTGTGGTCGGTGCAGGCTTGATGGGCTGAATGGCCTTCTTCTGCACTGTGATTCTAAGAGTTTGTAAAGTGAAATTTGGAATAACTCAGTTGAAATAGATTCATTTATACTTCGCTTCATTGTTTAGATCTCAATATCCAACTCACAGACTAAACTAGCTGTCTGTTGCTTAACTAAACCTAAAACGTTAAAGGATGTTACAATAGAGGGACATCATAAACAGAGGGACTGCATTGTGGCACAGTGAACATAAGAACATAAGAAATAGGAGCAGGAGTAGGCCATCTAGCCCCTCGAGCCTGCCCCGCCATTCAATAAGATCATGGCTGATCTGAAGCGAATCAGTTCCACTTACCCGCCTGCTCCCCATACCCCTTAATTCCCTTACCGCTCAGGAATCTATTTACCCGTGATTTAAACATATTCAACGAGGTAGCCTCCACCACTTCAATGGGCAGAGAATTCCAGAGATTCACCACCCTCTGAGAGAAGAAGTTCCCCCTCAACTCTGTTCTGAACTGGCCCCCACTTATTTTGAGGCTGTGCCCTCTAGTTCTGGTTTCCCTTCTAAGTGCAAAGAATCTCTCTACCTCTACCCTATCCAGCCCCTTCATTATCTTATATGTCTCTATAAGATCACCCCTCATCCTTCTAAACTCCAACGAGTACAGACCCAATCTGTTCAATCTCTCCTCATAAGCTACACCCCTCATCTCCGGTATCAACCTGGTGAACCTTCTCTGCACTCCCTCCAAGGCCAATATATCCTTTCGCAAATAAGGGGACCAAAACTGCACACAGTATTCCAGTTGCGGCCTCACCAGTGCCTTGTATAGTTGCAGCAAGACCTCCCTACGTGGTTAGCACTGCTACCTCACAGCGCCAGGGACGCAGGTTCAATTCCCAGCTTGGGTCACTGTCTGTGTGGAGTCTGCACATTCTCTCCATGTCTGCGTGGGTTACCTCCGGGTGCTCCGGTTTCTCCCACAAGCCAAAAGACGTGCTGGTTAGGTGGATTGGCCATGCTAAATTCTCCCTCAGTGTACCCGAACAGGCGCCAGAGTGTGGCGACTAGGGGATTTTCACAGTAACTTCATTGCAGTGTTTTAATGTAAACCTACTTGTGACTAATAAATAAACATTACATTACTGTTGCATAACTAAACCTAAAAGGTTAAAGGATGTTCCAATAGAGGGACATTATACACACTTCATCTTAATTCGGCAAGGGGCAATGAGATCGAAACACGTTTCTATATAATATAATTTACAGTTTAAAGGACCAAATGATGCAGATGAGATGGACATTAATTATAAAGAATGGTTGAGGAACAGAGTAGCTTGTTGAGAATTCCTGCAGTGATTTCATCTTTAAATTTCACACCGTTCCATAAAGAATCCATCCCATTGCACTAAATACGTGAGGTTCCGTTGCAATGTAAGCTGATGAGAAGATACAGTATGTTACTGAGCATTACATTCTCTCCTGTTCCTCTCATTTTTCCATCAGTCCCACAGGAATCCTGCAGCTTTCATCAGTACGCGAGGTAGCGTGAGAGTTTGTCATTTCTCAGCCAGCCTTTAATACTTTCCTTCTTGGTTAAACGTTGGGAGCTTTTCACATTGTTTCAACCAGCCAGGGGTTCATTAATAGGACGTCAAGTTACGTTAACTCTGAGTGCTTGAAGGGACAGTATCCCTTTGCCTTCTTATACTGCCTTATGCCATTCCCTTTCTTTGAAGAAGCAATATGCCTTCAACAGGCATAGTTAAAGATAGAACAGTACTAATAATTCAATTTTCTTGCTATCAATCACAGTGAAACAATATACAATAATCTAAGTTCATGCCACAATTTAAAGTGAATCCGTGGCTCTGAAGTTGCGAAGCTCATTCAAAAGAACAAAGAAAAGTACAGCGCAGAAACATGTCCTTTGGCCCTCCAAGACCGTGCCAATCATGGTGCCCTAACTAAACCAATAAAAGCCTTCTGCCTTTACGTGGTCCATATCCCTCTACTCCCTCCCTACTCATGTACCCATTCAGCTGCCTCTTGAATGTTGCTATGTGCCTGCTTCCACCACCCCCTCTGGCAGCGTGTTTCAGACACCACCATTCTCTGCGTGAAAAACTTCCCCCGCCCACATCTCCCTTAAACATTCCCCCTCTCACCTTGAACCTGTGCCCCCTTGTAATTGACACTTCCACACTGGGAAAAAGCCACTGACTATCCACCCTGTCTATGCCTCTCATCATTTTGTAGACCTCTATCAGGTCTCCCCTCAGCCTCTGTCTTTCCAGTGAAAACAATGCTAGTTCATTCAACCTCTCCTCATAGCCAACACCCTCGAGACCAGGCAACATCCTGGTGAACCTTCTTTGCAGTCTCGCCAGATCTCCTAGCTGAGCTAAGGAAAACTATGAGTGGAATTCCTGCATCTGGGACTAAGTCCTGTGGTGGAGGTCTGAAAGATCCTCCTGTCTGTATTCCCTCCATCCACTGCTGTGGTGTTCCGGGGTCCAGGATTTCTGTCAGCCTCCATCCTGAATTCCAGACACAGTCCCAGGCATTGTCCAGGTAAGTCCTGGCTTCTGCATCTCATATCATTCCAGATGTGTTCTGGACTGGGTGCGGTTTCCCGCTGGCGTTACTGAGAATTGGGTGTGGGGGGGGAAGATTCCGGTTGGGCCTTCAGCCGCATCCCGTTATTGGGATGCAAATCAGTTTTACACCAGCTCCAGTAGGCTTCTTGATCCACTATGATAGGCACCAATAGAGGATCCTGTGGAAAATATACTCCGGTGTCAAACCGAATTCCTTCCCCCCGACCCCTGACCCATCATCGAACCCAGTGGAGAGTGCATTGGAGAATTCCTGCCCATGTTTGCTGGTTTCCACCCAGCCTGTCACAGAGGGATAGAGTAAGAGACTCTATCAACTCACTGACACATCTGTCACCAACACTACTGGCGTAGCACGCTGTGATAACTCCCATCAGTTCCTGTGGAGCTGGTGCATACGGGTTCCTATGGAATCAAGCAATGGCCTGCCCAAGTAGAACATCACCTGAACCCTTTACAAGGCAGACACCAGGAAGAATCTGCAGAAGTGCTGTCCCTGTTGGTTCTTGTGTAAACTTGCCCCTTTTGCGATCTTGTGGAGTCCATGGATCATATCTATGTAATGATACATGAGGAGAAGGCAGAGAATGGGGATGAGAATCCTATCAGTCATGATTGAATGGCAGAGCAGACTCGATGGGCCGAGTGGCCTAACTCTGCTCCTTTATCTTATGGTGTTATGGTCTTATGTTCAATGTTATAGGCTGCACTCTTTCTTTAGTTATCTATCAGCCCTTTTATTGATTATATGTTTGCACTTCAGTCCCACGCTCCTGATTTATGGGCATCCGGTGCAGAGGGGGGCGGGAAAGGTGGAGAACCTCCTTGTAAACCTGCTCCTGGGCCTGGCCAAACTTGCCATAAACAGATCCAGACAGCGGGTGACTGAGGGGGTCATCCAGCCCGGCTGTCTGCCCCTCTATCGCGGCTATATCCGTGGCTGGGTGTCCCTGGAGAGGGAGCGTGTAGTCATAGGGTCCACCCCTGACAAGACTACTGAAACAGACAAAATACGTATTGTCCAGGCCAAAGGATGAAGCCACCTCAAGTCAGGGCTTTGCAAATAAATCAGCCTAAGAATGAGGAATTGATGCAACTCAATTGCACCCAAAGGGGCCCCAAACCAGATTCATCTCCAGGTAAATGGCCACCCCCAAGACATGGAGGTAGACACAGGTGCCACAGTGTCTATCATTGGGGAGGACACCTTTAGAACAAAGAACAATACAGCACAGGAACAGGCCCTTCGGCCGTCCAAGCCCGTGCTGCTCCCTGGTCCAAACGAGACCATTCTTTTGTATCCCTCCATTCCCACTCCGTTCATGTGGCTATCTAGATAAGTCTTAAACGTTCCCAGTGTGTCCGCCTCCACCACCTTGCCTGGCAGCGCATTCCAGGCCCCCACCACCCTCTGTGTAAAATATGTCCGTCTGATATCTGTGTTAAATCTCCCCCCCTTCACCTTGAATCTATGACCCCTTGTGAACGTCACCACCGACCTGGGGAAAAGCTTCCCACCGTTCACCCTATCTATGCCTTTCATAATTTTATACACCACTATTAAGTCTCCCCTCATCCTCCGTCTTTCCAGGGAGAACAACCCCAGTTTACCCAATCTCTCCTCATAACTAAGCCCCTCCATACCAGGCAACGTCCTGGTAAACCTCCTCTGTACTCTCTCCAAAGCCTCCACGTCCTTCTGGTAGTGTGGCGACCAGAACTGGACGCAGTATTCCAAATGCGGCCGAACCAACGTTCTATACATCTGCAACATCAGACCCCAACTTTTATACTCTATGCCCCGTCCTATAAAGGCAAGCATGCCATATGCCTTCTTCACCACCTTCTCCACCTGTGACGTCACTTTCAAGGATCTGTGGACTTGCACACCCAGGTCCCTCTGCGTATCTACACCATTTATGGTTCTGCCATTTATCATATAGTTCCTCCCTACATTATTTCTACCAAAATGCATCACTTCGCATTTATCAGGATTGAACTCCATCTGCCATTTCTTTGCCCAAATTTCCAGCCTATCTATATCCTTCTGTAGCCCCTGACAATGCTCCTCACTATCTGCAAGTCCTGCCAGTTTTGTGTCGTCCGCAAACTTACTGATCACCCCAGTTACACCTTCTTCCAGATCGTTTATAGAAATCACAAACAGCAGAGGTCCCAATACAGAGCCCTGCGGAACACCACTAGTCACAGGCCTCCAGCCGGAAAAAGACCCTTCCACTATCACCCTCGGTCTTCTGTGACCAAGCCAGTTCTCCACCCATCTAGCCACCCCCCCCCTTTATCCCATGAGATACAACCTTTTGCACCAGCCTACCATGAGGGACTTTGTCAAACGCTTTACTAAAGTCCATATAGACGACACCCACGGCCCTTCCCTCATCAACCATTCTAGTCACTTCTTCAAAAAACTCCACCAGGTTAGTGAGGCATGACCTCCCTCTCACAAAATCATGCTGACTATCGTTAATGAGTTTATTTCTTTCTAAATGCGCATACATCCCATCTCTAAGAATCTTCTCCAACAACTTCCCCACCACGGACGTCAAGCTCACCGGCCTATAATTACCCGGGTTATCCTTCCTACCCTTCTTAAATAACGGGACCACATTAGCTATCCTTTAGGTGACTCCAATTGCGCATCTTGCCTTTAAGCCTGCGAGATCCAGGGCTAGATTGGCCACGGACACCGGGAAGACCTTATGCATTATTGGGACCACTGTAACCCCAGTTACACAAGGGCAACAGACAGTCCAACCCCCACTAATAGTGGTGCAAGGACCAGGGCCCAGCCTCTTGGGGAGGGACTGGCTGCAGAAAATTTGCTTGGATTGGCTACAGATCTTTAAAATGGGTACTGGCAACCTATTGGGAAGTCATCGGGAAGTATCCCAAAGTGTTCCTAGAAGGCCTGGGGAAGATTAAAGGTGACATGGCCAAGATCCACCCAGAGGGCCAGCCCAAAATCTTCAAGGCATGACCAGGCCCCTGTGCCCTACGTGCCAAAGTAGAGGCCGGATTAGAATGTCTAGAGGAACTTGGCATTAAATGCCCAGTACAATTTGCCGAATGGGCTGCACCTGTAGTGCCAGTTTTAAAACCTGACAACTCGGTCCGTCTCTGTGGTGACTATAAGTTGATGGTCAACAGAGCTTCCCACTTAGACAGGTAATCTATGCCACGCATAGAAGACTTGTACGCAAAACTGGCTGGGGGGGGGGGAGGCGGGGGCGGTCATATGTTTAACAAGTTGGATATGAGCCATACCTACCTCCAACTGGAGCTTGAGGTGTCATGCAGAAAATACGTCACTATAAATACTCACAATGGACTGTACAGTTTACTTGCTTGCCTTCCGGGGTGTCTTCGGCTTGCGCCATTTTTCAAAGGGTGATGGGAAATATCCTTCAAGCAATGCCCAGAGTTGCAGTCTACCTGGTTGACATTTTAATCTCAGGACGTACTGCAAAGGAACATTTGGAAGAGGACTTATACTGTTTCTCTGAGGTGTCAGGCTAAAAAGGGAAAAGTGTGCGTTCCAGGTAAACAAAGTACCATGGGGACCGGGTCAACAAGGATGGACTCCACTCTGTTGAGGAGATGGTGAAGGCCATAAAACGGGCTCCGACTCCAAGTTAAAGTCTTCCCTCAGTTTCATCAACTACTACAGGAAAATCATACTGAACCTGGTGACCCTGCTGGCCGCCCTCCATATCCCACTAAAAAAATCAGAAATGGTCATGGCAAACGCCACAGGAGAAAGCCTTTACAAGTGTCAAACAGCAATTGCTGTCAACAAACATATTGGCCCATTATCATCCACTGAGACCAATCAGTAACCTGCAATGCCTCCCCCTATGGGATAGGAGCAGTAATTGCCGCACTGATGTATGCTTTACAAACCCTGGCGGATGCAGAAAGGAGGGTACGCCCAAATTGAGAAAGAAGGTTTGGCTGTGGTATTCGCGGTGAAAATTTTCCAGCAATATATCTATGGTCGGCATTTTACCATAGTGACGGATCACAAACTGCTATTGGGCCTCTTCGTAGAAAGCAAGGTGATTCCCCCATAGCATCAGCTTGGATCCAACACTGGGCGCTACCGTTAGGCACCTATGACTATACCCTAGAATATCATACAGGGATACAGATCACCAACACGCATGCCTCAAGCTGCCTACCGCTACCCACCAGCCTACCCTCACCTTCAAAGATGGATGAAGTCATCATGACTTTGAACTTCATGGACACTCTGCCAGTATCCACCAATTCCGGCTTGGATCCAAAAGGACTCCATGTTGGCAAAGCTACATCATATAAGACCTTAAGACCATAAGACATAGGAGCAGAATTAGGCCACTCGGCCCATCGAGTCTGCTCCGCCATTCAATCATGGCTGATAATTTTTTCATCCCCATGCTTCTGCCTTTTCCCCATAACCCCTGATCCTCTTATTAATCAAGAACCTATCAATCTCTGTCTTAAAGACACTCAATGACCTCCAAAATCTTGTGCGGCAAAGAGTTCCACAGATTCACCACTCTCTGGCTGAAGAAATTCCTCCTCATCTCTGTTTTAAAGGATTGTCCCTTTAGCCTGAGGTTGTGCCCTCTGGTTCTAGTTTTTCGTACCAGTGGAAACATCCTCTTCATGTCCACTCTATCCAGGCCTCGCAGTATCCTCTAAGTTTCAATAAGATCCTCCCTCATCCTTCTAAATCCAACGAGTACAGACCCAGAGTCCTCAACCGTTCCTCATACAACAAGCTCTTCATTCCAGGGACCATTCTTGTGAAACTCCTCTTGACCCTTTCCAAGCACATCCTTCCTTCGATACAGGGCCCAAAACTGCTCATCATCCTAAGTGGTGGGCCACAAGAGCATCCTGCAGAGGATCTAAAACCTTATGCTTCCAAATATCCAGAGCTGAGCATTGAGGATGGTATCAACTTGTGGGGAGCCCGGATGTTTGTCCCACATCCAGGCCAGGGACCAGTACTCCACAAATTGCATAACGGCCACCCAGGGATGTCCAAAATGAAAACACTTGCAAGAAGCTCTGTCTGGTGACCTGATATAGACAAGAATATTGAAAACCTAGTCAAGCAGTGCAAAACCTGCCAGGAAATCCAGATGGTCCCACCAGCAGCCTTGGTGCACTCCTGGGAATGGTTGGGGAGACCTTGGGTGTGAGTTTATGCAGACTTTGCAGGCCATTTATGAGCTCTATGTTCTTAATTCCAAATGAGTCGACATGCACTGGGTGACCTCTGCTATCTCTTGCAACACCATGGAAAAACTCCAGCAATCTACCTGCCCACATGATATACCTGAGGCCCTCGTAATGGACAACGGGACCCCATTTACCAGCAGAGAATTTCAAACCTGTATGAACACAAATGGAGTGAGTGACATCCATATGGCGCCCATCTTCAAATGGTCTGGCTGAGTGAGCAGTCCAGGTATTCAAGAACAACTAAGCTTGTACAATTACTTCTCAATTATGGACAATGCAGCACAGGATGATGGGAGCTCCCAGCGGAGCTATTGATGGGCCTTCAAACCAAGATTAGCCCCACTTTACTCAACCTGGGCGGCAAAATCGAAGACAAACAAGAAGACCAAAAAAGGGGCCTTGATGCATATAAGCCTGGCGGGACCTCCAAACTGGGAGACGCCATCCACATATGGAATTTCAGAGACGGCTCCCCGTGGATCCCAGGAGTTGTCCTCTCAAAAAATGGGACCGGTGTCAAACACGGTAAAGGCTGGAGAGAAGACTACAAAAAAAATCATGTCAATCACCTCAGCTGTCGGGAACCATCCATGGGGGTGACTGCTACAAAAGGCACGCCCCACTGGCACCATTGTGCTTATCTGAAAAAGGATGTCCTTGCTATAGATGGCAAGGTTCGCTATACAGAGAAGGTTTACCAGGCTGATTCCTGGGATGGCAGGTCTGTCATATGAGGAGAGACTAAGTCAGATAGGATTATATTCACTGGAGTTTAGAAGAGCGAGAGGGGATCTCATAGAAACTTACAAAATTCCAACAGGGTTAGACAGAGTGGATTCAGAAAGAGTGGCATTGATTCTCCCATTGCGACTCCCAACTTTTCTGTCGCTGGCCTTGTATTGGGATTTGCGCAATCGTCGGGAACGCATGCAGATCTCCCAGAGCCGGTGAACAGTCGCCGGTCAGACCACGCTGGAAAGTGGCGGGAAGGCAGGTAAGTAATTTAAATCTGTTTTTAATCTATTTTAAATATGTAGATTAGTTAATTATCGGGAGACCCCACCGGAATGAAAGGGGGCAGTTGGGGCCCCCAGGAGGTCGGGCTGTGGAGGGGTGGTGCCCCCAGGCATGGGCACCCTGGCAGTGCCAGCCTGTGCCCGCAGCACTGCCCAAGGGGCAAAGTTCCCTTTCCCAGGGGGCACCTTAGCATTACCCAATGGGCATTGAGCAGTGCCAAGGGGGCAAGGCCTATTGTGGGCAGGGCCTAGGGATGATCGGTGGGGGGTCCTCCTGCCACTCTGCAGACAGAATCGGTCTGGGATGGAGGGAGAGCAGCGATTGGGGCGAGCTGGGGGGGTGGTCTGCCAGTGGGGTGGGCCTGCCTCCGGGGGGGGCCTGACCCTGGGGGAGGTTAAAGGGGGAAGGGGGGGTCTTCCGGGGTGAGGGGGTGGAGGGATCGCCACTGCTGGGGGGGGGGTGGTAGAGTGGGCTGGACATCGGGGTGCTCCGGGACAGGGGGCGGGGTGGGGCGGTCAGGAAATTGTTGTGGGGGCCACGATCGGGCTGTGGGGAGGGGAGGGGAGCTGGAGCGGCAGCACTGTGGGGGTCCCAGGCTGGCCAGTGATTGAGCTGGCCAGCAAAGGGGAAGTTGACAGTTTGGGCCCACTGCGCATGCGCAGAGCTCCAGAACTGTCTCACTCCGACATGAATAGGCCCCGCCCCCCCCCCCCGGGTTTTTAACGAGATTCTCGACTGGGACCTCTGCAGTGCACAGTGTGCGGAGATTCAGGTGAGAAGCTGAACTGACAAAATAGTTGGGATTTAGAACAGTTCTCCCATCAATTCAGCGCTTTTGGGAGAATCGCGGCCAATGTTCCCAATGGTGGGGGAATCCAGAACTAGGGGTCATAGTTCGAGGATAAGGGATAAACCTTTTAGAACTGAGGTGAGGAGAAATGTCTTCACCCAGAGGATGGTGAATGTGTTGAATTCACTACCACAGAATGTAGTTGGGGCCAAAACGTTGTGTGATTTCAAGAAGAAATAAGATATAGCTCTTGGGGCTAAAAGGATCAAGGGATATGGGAAGAAGGGGGAATCAGGATATTGAATTCGATGATCAGCCATGATCAAGATGAATGGCGGAGCAGGCTCGAAGGGCCGAATGGCCTCCTCCTGCTTCTAGTTTCTATGTAAAGCCCAAGACATGTCAATGAGGATGTAGCCTCAGAAATGGAGAGGGAGGTGACGGAATTGGAGTCAGAGATCACCATCAAGGACAAGCCCCCTGCAATGGTTCTTTGACATTCCACAAGGAAGAGAAAGTCACCCACTCAGTATATCCCCACCCTGATCAGACCGTGCAAATGACAAGGCCACAGTCCAAATGACAAAAACAACCCCATCGTCATAGGAGTTAAGGGCGGCACGGTGGCACAGTGGTTAGCACTGCTGCCTCACACCGCCAGGGACCCGGGTTCGATTCCAGTTTGGGTCACTGTCTGTGCAAAGTTTGCACATTCTCCCCGTGTCTGCGTGGGTTTCCTCCGGGTGCTCCGGTTTCCTCCCACAGTCTGAAAGATGTGCTGGTTAGGTGCAGTGACCCGAACAGGCACTGGAGTGTGGCCACGTGGGGATTTTCACAGTGACTTCAACGCAGTGTTAATGTAAACCTTACTTGTGACTAATAATAAATAAACTTTAAAACCCTCGAACTCAGAGGGGAGGGGTGTGATTACCCCCATGAGATCCATGGGGAATCTCTAGTTGATCTCCCTGTGGGGCTTGTTAAATACGCGTCCCCTGTGTAAGGTAGACACCAGGAAGGGTCTGCAGAACCCTTGTCCCGGTGGGAGTTGTGTATCTACGCCATTAGTGGCTTTCATTTGTGTTTAACAATAAATACCCTTCCTTTTCAGTCACACTTCCTGAAAAAATCACTGCCATATCAGTTCTTTAATTGATTTACTATTTAAATAGAATTATTGAGGAAAGCATCTTGGTGAGAGGGAAGGAAGATTTTTGTTGTGAAATTATATACATGAAATCAGTTCATCATCTCTTGTACAACTTCATCAAAGTAAGTCAAGGCCACAGACCATAGAATTACGGAATGATAGGACAGAAAGAGGCCATTCAGTCCCTCATAGCCATGCCAATGTTCAACAGGAACTATCCATTCCTATTGCGTTTCTCTGCTGTCTCCCAGGACCTATTCCAGTCCATTTGTAATTGAGTTTTAAGGAGTAGTTTTGAACTTATCGCAGAGTGTAAAAATGATGGCGTCAGTCGAGTGGTCTGAACTGAAATTGGCTGATTTTTATTTTTTTAAATTTCATTGAACCCCAACCCACAATACTGGTGCAAGTCAAAGATTGCACCCACAGCCTCAACCCAACAATCACTCGTTCTGCCGAATAGAATTAGATAAAAACTACAGCATCCAACTCAACTGTCTTGGAATTTATGCTGTCAAAAAGCTTCTAACTCCCTTCTTTGTTCATCTCGTGTTAATCCCCTGTTTCTGACACTTCATTATCAACCTGCCAAACATTGGAAGCAATCTCTTCCTCATTTACTTTTTTACAATTGTGAAAGCTGCATAAAATTGGGTATGTACTTGAAAAGGAGTGGGACTAACTGGATAGTTCTTTCATAGGCTGAATAATCTCCTTCTACACTGTAAATTTCTATGCTATTGTGACTCTTGATTTTCAGCCATAAAACCATAAGACATAAGAACAAAGAACAAAGAACAGTACAGCACAGGAAACAGGCCCTTCGGCCCTCCAAGCCTGTGCCGCTCCTTGGTCCAACTAGACCAATCGTTTGTATCCCTCCATTCCTAGGCTGCTCATGTGACTATCCAGATAAGTCTTAAACGATGTCAGCGTGTCTGCCTCCACCACCCTTCTTGGCAGCGCATTCCAGGCCCCCACCACCCTCTGTGTAAAAAACATCCCTCTAATATCTGAGTTATACTTCGCTCCTCTCACCTTGAGCCCGTGACCCCTCGTGAACGTCACTTCTGATCTGGGAAAAAGCTTCCCACCGTTCACCCTATCTATCCCCTTCATAATCTTGTACACCTCTAATAGATCTCCCCTCATTCTCCGTCTTTCCAGGGAGAACAACCCCAGTTTACCCAATCTCTCCTCATAGCTAAGTCCCTCCATACCAGGCAACATCCTGGTAAACCTTCTCTGCACTCTCTCTAATGCCTCCACGTCCTTCTGGTAGTGCGGCGACCAGAACTGGACGCAGTACTCCAAATGTGGCCTAACCAGCGTTCTATACAGCTGCATCATCAGACTCCAGTTTTTATACTCTATACCCCGTCCTATAAAGGCAAGCATACCATATGCCTTCTTCACCACCTTCTCCACCTGTGTTGCCACCTTCAAGGATTGGTCCTTCCCTCTCACCAAGATGCTTTCTTCACCACCTTCTCCACCTGTGTTGCCACCTACATAGGAGCAGAATTAGGCCACTCAGCCCATCGAGTCTGCTCCGCCATTCAATCATGGCTGATATTTTTCTCATCCCCATTCTCCTGCCTTTTCCACATAACCCCTGATCTCCCTATTAATCAAGAACCTTATATCTCTGTCTTAAAGACACTCAATGACCTGGTCTCCACAGCCTTCTGAGGCAAAGAGTTCCACAGATTCACCACTCTCTGGTTGAAGAAATTCCTCCTCATCTCTGTTTTAAAGGATTGTCCCTTTAGCCTGAGGTTGTGCCCTCTGGTTCTAGTTTTTCCTACTAGTGGAAAACCCCACATCCACTCTATCCAGGCCCCGCAGTATCCTGTAAATTTCAATAAGATCCCCCCTCACCCTTCTAAGCGGCCTTTCTTTATAACTGTGAATGTTCCTTCTGGACAACTTTTATCATTGTTCTACTATCCTTCCTATAATAGGACGTTTCGCAGTATCATCCAACAGCGGATAACCATTATTTTGTTCATACTCTTGTTGAGTGGTGGGCCATACCACTGAAATCTTCCCAGGAAGTGAGTTTGGAGGCTACGTATACAATTAAATCTGTGTTGAATTTTCTCCGAAATTGAAATAAAACGAGACAATTTCTATTAATTTCCTGGCGTGATTTCACACAGAGTAAATAGTGTTGCATAAACGTCTGAGAAAGAAGTTAGTTCCATCTTTTCTTAAGTTGGGAGCGGCATGGTAGCACAGTGGTTAGCACTGCTGCCTCACAGCGCCAAGGACCCGGGTTCGATTCCCGGCTTGGGTCTGTGTGGAGTTTGCACGTTCTCCCCGTGTCTGCGTGGGTTGCCTTCCGGTGCTCCGGTTTCCTCCCACAGTCTGAAAGACGTGCTGGTTAGGTGCATTGACCTGAGCAGGCACCGGAGTGTGACAACTAGGGGAATTTCACAGTAACTTCATTGCAGTGTTAATGTAAGCCTTACTTGTGATTAATAAATAAACTTTAACTTTACTTTGATCCTTTACTTAAAATCCCATCCTTTATCTTAATGGGACAGTCTGCTCCTTCAATATCTGCAGGTCAGACTCGTCCTTGTTAATTTATTGTATATTGTATTAATTTACTCAGAATGTGGTATTTTACGAATCTGGAAAGAGGTTTATGCAAAATGTTATTTGCTGAGAAAAATATCTTTTTCTAACATTTTAGTTATCTATCATATTTGTCTGTCTTCAGTGAAACAATGTTTGCCTGTCTTTTTTTGTGTCTGAACTTATATACCAAAAACAATTGCCAAACGCAATCTGTGTGGGAACGGTTGCTTTGACAGTAAAAGACGGAAGAGTCCCCTCATTCCTGTCATCCGTGCAAATGTGGTTCCAACTAGTTCTTCAGAAGGAACTCTTCAAATGAGCTAATGAAAATAGAACAAAACTTACTCCAACTTATAAATCAAAGAAAGAATTTAATAAAGAAACTTCATTACCCCAAACTTGGGGCCTTGCCCTGGGCCACTCCGAGCTCTCCACAATTCCAAACAGGTTCTTATTTATAGTGAGTCAGCTGGTCAGCTGACTATTACATCATTCTGTAATTGGTTCCATGGTTTACTGGGTCAGCTGACTCTTACAGCTTGTTACCATTGGTCGCATTACATCCAATGCAAAGTTGTCGCCGGTTACATTCTAACACCGACTTAGATTTTTAAAGTTTACAGCATTTCATTAACACTGTGAACAGCTCAGTTTCTTTTCACAATGCTGAGATCCAAAGGTTCTTCTTCTTCTCAGGCAGTCCATTGGGATTGGGGATAGCTGACCTCTATCCCTCTTTGATTGGCTCGGAGATGGCTGATAAGACCAATGCACGGTGTGCAGACTCTCCCACATGTGGCATAAATGGTGCTCGCGTTGTTGGGAGGTTTCTACGCTCTCCCAGAAGCCTTAACCTCACCTCTGCATGTTCCTGGTGAAGTCTCTGGATGTGCTCGGTACCTTCCAAAATCAACCTCTTTTGGTCAGTCACAAACCAGGGTCTCCCGTGAGTCAGTGGGGATGATTGATCTCTTCAGGGATGCTTGGAGGACATCCCTACAGCATTTCCTCTGTCCTCCTGGGAGTCTCCTGTCACAACTGAGTTCTGAGTCGGGCAGTTGCTTCTGGGATCTGGTGTCAGGCATAGAGATATCATGTCCTGCCCAGCAGAGCTGGTTTTGAGTGATCGGCGTCTCAATGCTGGGAATGTTAGCTTGGGAGAGGATGCTGCTGTTGGATCACCTTTCTTGTCACCGGATTTGGAGGATATTGCAAAGGCTGCTAATTCTTCTCCAGTGCTTTAAAGTATCTGCTGTAGGTTGTTTGAGTCATTGAACCATACAGGAGCACAGGGATCACTGCTGCCCTCTAAACCATGACCTTAGGGTTTGATATCCTGATCGCTAAATACTCTTTTCCTCAGTCTGCTGAAGACTGAGCTGGCATTCTGGAAACGATGATGAAACTCATCGTTTATATCTGCCTTTGACCAGAGGAGGCTCCCAAGATTTGGAAAACGGTTCATATTTTCCTGTCGTTGATTTGGTCAACAGGGTGCTGTGTTGTGCTGTGGGCATTGGTTGGAAGAGCACCTTAGTCTTCCTGGTGTTTAGTGAAAGCCCCATTTTCTTGTGTGTTTCAGGGAGAGGGTTAACATCGACCTGGAGCTCGGTTTCAGAGTGAGCACGCACATTGGTGTCATCTGCATCCTGAAACTCGGCAACTGAGGTTGGAGTGATTGGGGTTTTGGAGTGACGGTGCCAGGGGTTGAACAGTTTCCCACCCTCCTGGTAGATTATCTCGAAGCCTGGAGGTAGTTTTCTGGCGATGAGGTGCAGGATTACACGGAGGAAACTGCTGATGCACTGACACAACCTTTGACCCCGGCTCTTCATTGAGATAGGGTCTGTGATGGCCCGGTTGGTGAGGATCATGTCATCGTGGGAAAGGCGGAGGAGGATGGTGACAAACATCTGAGGGCGGTCAAATTTGAGGAGAATGCTCCATAGTTAGCGCTTTATTTGTAAATGTAATCATAGAATCCATAGAATCCCTACAGTGAAGGAGGCCATTCGGCCCATCGAGTCTGCACCGAAAACAATCCCACCTATTCCCATAACCCCATGTATTTACCCTGCTAATCCCCCTGACGCTAAGGGGCAATTTAGCATGGCCAATCAACCTAACCCGCACATCTTTGGAGTGTGTGAGGAAACCGGAGCACCCGGAGGAAACCCACACAGACACGAGGAGAATGTGCAGACTCCACACACAGTGACCCGAGGCTGGAATCGAACCCGAGTCCCTGGCGCTGAGAGACAGCAGCGTTAATCTTTTCCCTAATTTTGTACATGTCTACATATGTATATATTGTATTCTTCTCTTATCTGAATTTATTGTAAGTGACCTGAATAATAATCTCAGCCTATATATATATAGGTCGATAATGTCTGATTGTATATTGTTCCTTTCTTTTTCATATCTCCTTGTTTATTTTTCCTACAAGTTCGGTTTGGGTTGGTAACACTTAAATAAATTACTTAAACTTTTATTTTCAGAGAAATCCTACTAACAAGCACAACTAAGCTCCATGTGTCTTTCTGATAAGAACAGGAACATCTGTAATATTATATTGGCTAGCTCAATATCCAGCTGTTTGTAACAATACTATTTGGCTTCAATGTTAAGCCTTTCTGGAATGCTTAGCTCAGAATTGACTAAGAAGAGATAATTCACACATATTTATCATTTATTTTACTTTAACTGGTATGAATCATTTGGGATTGGAAATTATTCTCAGGAAGCACAAAGTAATATTTAACAGTTGATCATCCACCAGCCTTCTTGTAATTTTGTAATATGATTTTTCAAGGAAGGCCGCTGTGTATGCGGGATATATATGCCAGTTCCTGCCTCCACCCACCCTTTCTAAACGTACACCTTGTCAGCAGACCTTCTATTTAGAAACCTCTGCACAAGTGAGCAAAAATAACAACAAGGCTAGCACACCAACTGGCCTCCTGCAAGATCATGTGCAAAGCCATAATCCAGTGGACAGTTTTGACAGGCAGGTGACAGATAGATTATTGTGCTCAAGTCCTGCAGCGAGATTTGAACCTAGAACCCTGCTCATGGAACCCCTTCAGTACAGAAGGAGGCCATTCGGCCCACTGAGTCTACACCGACTCTCCAACAGAGCATCTTACCCAGGTCCTATCCACCACATACTTTACCCCACCAACCTACACATCTTGGGGCACTAGGAGGCAATTTAGCATGGCCGATCCACCTAACCCGCACAATCTTTGGACTGTGGGAGGAAACCGGAGCACCCGGAGGAAACCCACGCAGACACGGGGAGAACATGCAAACTCCACACAGACAGTGACCCAAGATTGGAATCGAACCCGGATTCCTGACGTTGTGAGGCAGCAGTGCTAACCACTGTGCAACCGCGCTGCCCAAATATTTTTCACATACTCAGCACACCCTAAAGCACTTGGTAACCTAGTCTATAAAGTGCAGTCACTGTTGCCGTGTAGGGATACATGGGATCCAAACAGTCTAAAGCAAGGGCTTACACGGATCACAGGAACAGAGGAATAGACAATTCAGCCCCTTCAGCCTGTGCCACTATTCAGCGAGATTATTGCCAATCTGTCCCTCAACTCCAGTAACCACCTTTGCTCCATATCCCTGGATATTCCTAACCTAACTCCTGAATAAAATCAATCTTAGCATTGCAAATTTCAGTTGACCCAACATCCACAACTTTTTGGGATGAGAATGACAACTTTCCACATGTGATTGTATGAGGATGTACTGTCTGATTTTGCTCCTGTGTGGACATGTTCTTCACCCAGCCACCAGAGGAAATAGTTTCTCCATCAGCCGTATCGAATCCTTTTATCATTGCAAACACGCAATTAGCGGCACAGTGGTTAGCACTGCTGCCTCACTGTGCCAAGAACCTGGATTCAATTCCCGGTTTGGGTCACCGTCTATGCGGAGTTTGCACATTCTCCCCGTGTCTGCGTGGGTTTCCTCCGGGTGCTCCGGTTTCCTTCCACAGTCTGAAAGACGTGCTGGTTAGGGTGCATTGACCCGAACAGGTGCCAGAGTGTGGCAACTCGGGGAATTTCACAGTAACTTCATTGCAGTGTTAATGTAAGCCTTACTTGTGACACTGATAAATAAACTTTAGATTACCACTCAAACTCCGAAGCTCAAAGAACACAAACCAAGCTTTTAGTTTTATTCATTCAGGGGATGTGTGTGTCGCTGGCTGGGCCAACATTTATTGCCCATCCCTAAATGCCCTTGCATTGAGTCCATCCCCAAGGGCATTTAAGAATCAATCGCATTGACACCGCTATATAAACGGTTCTCATAATTTAGACCCTGCTACTATTGTGGTGAATCACAGGTTCATGTTTTGGGATCACTGGTTACATTGTTGAATGCAAACCTTTTTAGGATTTCTCTTTTGTTTCTTTTTTTTAATACTTTTCCAATTCAATCAAATCAAATCCAATTCAGAGTCTCAACAAGTTGAGACATTTCCGATCCAGGCTGACAAGACAGGGCAGGCGACCAAACCACCCTGTCCTGGGCCCGATCTACATGAGCCAAGCTGATTGGAGAAGGGGGAGGTTCCTCCTCCAAGACTTGGGCTCATTTGCATCTTAGCCAAAAGGCCGAGATGCCGCTTTTAAAAATTGCTTCATATGAAACATATGAAGCTTCAATGTAACCTAATTACCTCAACCAAGTGCAGCATCCTCTCCATACTACACTTGATCTTAGCCAAAAGGCCGAGAAGGCATCCAGGAATTTACAGAGCCCAAGATTTAATTCAATACTCTCCCAGTTTCCACCAGACCACAAATGTTGTTCTTCTCCCTGCTGGGCCCACTTAGCTGTACTATCTGAAGATTCTGTAATCTTCGGCAGCACGGTGGTACAGTGGTTAGCACTGCTGCCTCACAGTGTCATGGAACCCGATTCTCTGGCTTGGGTCACTGTCTGTGTGGAATCTGCACGTTCTCCCCGTGCCTGCGTGGGTTTCCTCCGGGTGCTCCTGTTGCCTCCCACACTCCAAAGATGTGCAGGTTAGGTGGATTGGCCATGCTAAATTGTCCCCTTAGTGTCAAGGGGACTAGCTAGGGTAAATTCATGGGGTTACGGGGATAGGGCCTGGGTGGGATTGTGGTCGGTGCAGGCTTGATAGGCCGAATGGCCTCCTTCTGCACTGTAGGATTCTATGATTTATTTAGGTTAAGTTCTTTCTTGTTTTAAATAGCTTTATTAAATGTTTTAGTTAAAGGACCAGCTTGTCTCAAAAGCTTCCAAATATCCAATGGGATAGTGACATTAATTTTTTTAAAGAATTTCAATTAAAGCAGTGCATTTTGAGTGTGTGAATTTCCCAGGCTGCAATCTGTCAGGAGTTAATGGCTTTGTCCTCTCAGTCTGACAGAGTTGGAGTTTCTTTCCCCTCAAAATTTACTTCCAAAGATGTGCGGGTTAGGTTGATTGGCCAGGTTAAAAAAAAAATTGCCCCTTAGAGTCCTGGGATGCGTAGGTTAGAGGGATTAGTGGGTAAATATGTGGGGGTAGGGCCTGGGTGGGATTGTGGTCGGTGCAGACTCGATGGGCCAAATGGCCTCCTTCTGCACTGTAGGGTTTCTATGATTTTATGAAAAGACTGAGAGAAATTGGAGATTGAATTTTCAATACTTTTATTTCTGACAAATGATTAAAAGAATGTATTAACAATTGTGCTTTTGTGTTATAAATAACTCAGAGCTATGTGTACACAGGTATCCCATCGTAGATGGCTAAAAGAGAACAAGCACTCAGGGTAAATTTTAATCTCGCATCCAGAGCCTTAAAACTGAATTTCATGCTTTTTATAGAAACCGTCCAATTTTCATTTCTATCAAATGAGAATCTGATGTTGCCCCTTAGTAAGAGGTCTCACAACACCAGGTTAAAGTCCAACAGGTTTATTTGGTAGCAAATACCATAAGCTTTCGGAGCACTGCTCCTTCGTCAGATGGAGTGGAAATGTGCTCTCAAACAGTGCACATCATTGCCCCTTAGTGTCAGGGGGATTAGCAGGTGTTATGTGGGTAATAGGGATAGGGCCTGGGTGGGCACCCCAGACATTCTCTCTTCCACCTTCTTTCGTTGGGAAAAAGATACAAAAGTCTGAGGTCACGTACCAACCAATTCAAAAACAGCTTCTTCCCTGCTGCTGTCAGACTTTTGAATGGACCTACCTCGCATTAAGTTGATCTTTCTCTACACCCTAGCTATGACTGTAACACTACATTCTGCACTCTCTCATTTCCTTCTCTATGAACGGTATGCTTTGTCTGTATAGTGCGCAAGAAACAATACTTTTCACTGTATGCTAATACACGTGACAATAACAAATCAAATCAAATCAAAATCAAGGATTGTTGTTGGTACAGACTCGATGGACTGAATGGCCTCCTTCTGCACTGTAGGTCTATGCTTCTATGATTCCATGGTTATGATTGGGTTACACCAATAGTGACCCAGAAAATGTTAGAAGGATTAAAACCACTTCTAACCTCTGGGTGACCATTGTACAGAGCTGGACCGGCCCCCTCCCTCGGGACTGCACCCCCCCTCCCTCAACCCTGACCACCCAGGGGACTTCCCCATTCCCCAACTACCCTCGTTATAGGACACCCCAATCCCCAGTGATCTCCAGCAATCCTCCAATTACCCCCACCGTGGGATTTCCCCCATTTGCATGAGACTCCTCCTCTCCAAGCTCCAGCAGTGGCCAGACTTTCAAACTCACCCTCAGCCCAAGCCTGACCACGACCCTGAAGTCTGGCACTCTCCCCACTACCACCTCAGGCCTGTCCCAACCCAAGACCTGACCCTCTCTAGCTAAGGCCAACACCCTAAACTCTGAGAGTTCCCCCATACCTTCAACGGAGAAAAGTATTGAACACGGTGTAAAGGGGCAGGGATCTTCATATTACCGACAACTGTGTTCAAATGAAATTACCCCTACTGCCTCCACAGTCAAATATCAAATGAAAACATTTTTGTCTGCTAACTATGGGGCAACATGGTGGCACAGTGGTTAGCACTGCTGCCTCACAGCGCCAGGGACCTGGGTTCAATTCTGGCCTCGTGGAGTTTGCACGTTCTCCCCATGTCTGCATGGGTTTCCTCTGGGTGCTCCAGTTTCCTCCCACAATCCAAAGATAAACAGGTTAGGTTGATTAGCCATGCTAAATTGCCCCTAGTGTCAGGGGATGAGCAGGGCAAATACATGGGGTTATGGAGATAGGGCCTTGTTGGGATTGCTGGTGCAGGATCGAAGGGCTGAATGGCCTCCTTCTGCACTATAGGGATTCTTCTGTACAATGGTCTTCTAGATGATTCTTCTAGATATCAATTTGAACGGACAGTGTGGATTACTTTATTAAAACAGATACATTTTTACACAACAATCACCTTGAAACTGGACTGACTTTACCACAAAATAGTTGTTTGTAGGAAAATTGTTTTTTTAACCATACAAATGTGCGAAGGTTATGCTCGGTTACTGGCGTATGGTTTTTATTTTTGAAAACTTTCAGCTCCTGTTGCCAATTTCTCCTGGATGATTGGATATTTCTTGGTACATTTGGAGTGCTTTCGCATTCGCTGAGGGAATAAGGGCAGGCAGTTTAAGGTCCGCTGTTTCCAAGATGTCAGGTAGAACCTGTTCTCAGACTGGATGGTAATCTGAGCAGCCCGCCAACATTACATACAGTGTTTCAGATGGGCCTCTTCTGCCAAACCCTTGTCTATCAGCCTTGGAAGTAGGTGCCGAGCCAACCGATTACGCTCCAAGTTTGTATCCGGAATTTTGTCCCAGGTGTTTGCGAGGCGTGTCAAAATATGTCGATACTCGCTTGTCTCCTGTAGAGTTCTGGACTTCACATTGAAAATGCACCGAGTAATCACTTCATTAATGGGCCTATGTTTGTCTCTTTGGCATGGGAGGTGTTCCAACTGAAGCAAGTACAAACCTCACATGGCATACATCCACACTTCCCTTTTCAATTCTATTCCTCCAGCAACGAACTCCAGTCTTCTGCTTGCTTATTATTTTGTTGCATTATTGCAATAAACTGCTGCCTCACAGCGCCAGGGACCCGGGTTTGACTCCCAGCTTGGGTCACTGTCTGTGTGGAGTTTGCACGTTCTCCCCGTGTCTGTGTGGGTTTCTACCGGGTGCTCCGGTTTCTTCCCATAGTCCAAAGATGTGCTGGTTAGGTGCATTGGCCATGCTAAATTCTCCCTCAGTGTTACCCAAACAGGCACTGGAGTGTGGTGACTGGGGGATTTTCACAGTAACCTCATTGCAGTTTGAAAGTAAGCATACTTGTGACTAATAAATAAACTTTACTTTACTTCAACTTGTCTTACCACTTCTAATGGTTTATGTATGTCAGCCCCTAGTTCCCTTTACTCTTTTACTCCATTTACTCACTTATTTTCCGAGAAGCATGTCTTTATTCCTCCCATCAAAATGCACCACCCCACACTTCTACACCCTCCATGTGTGCTCTGCTTGAAGGTGGGATTTTCTGGTCCCACCAGCCAACGGGATTTACTGGTACTGCTGAAGTCAATGGATTCGTGACTGGCTCACCACATGCGCCATGGCATGTCCCACTACAGCGGGGCCTGAAAATCCCAATCCTTAGTTCACTCTCTGCTAACACCCCACCCTGATCTGTTTCTCCGCCCAGCGTTTGTCAGTGATGGGCGGCTTCCATTTTCAGGGCAGCCTGAAGACAGAGGTAGGCCTCAAGCCTACCTCAACTGGGATAGGAATGGAACCTGAACTGTTGGTATTATCTGAAGCACATGCTTACCATCCAGCCAACCGAGCACACCTGTCATTAACCCCACACTTTCATAGAATCATAGAATGCCTACAGTGCAGACAAGGCCATTCGGCCCATCGCATCTGCACCGACTCTCTGACAGAGTATCTTGCCCAGGCACATTCCTCTGCCCTATCCCTGTAATCCCGCACATGATGTGGAGATGCCGGCGTTGGACTGGGGTAAACTCAGTAAGAAGTCTCACAACACCAGGTTAAAGTCCAACAGGTTTATTTGGTAGCAAAAGCCCCTAGCTTTCGGAGCGCTGCTCCTTCGTCACCTGACGAAGGAACAGCGAGCGCTCCGAAAGCTAGTGGCTTTTGCTACCAAATAAACCTGTTGGACTTTAACCTGGTGTTGTGAGACTTCTTACTGTGTTTATCCCACACATTTACCATGGCTCATCGCATCTAACTTGCACATCTTGGGACAATAAGGGGCAATTTAGCATGGCCAATCCACCTAACCTGCACATCTTGGGACACTAAGGGGCAATTTAGCATGGCCAATCCACCGAACCTGCACATCTTTGCACTGTAGGAAGAAACCAGAGCACCCGGAGGAAACCCACACAGACACGGGGAGAACATGCAATCTCCACACAGACAGCAACCCAAGGCTAAATTAAACCTGGGTCCCTGGAACTGTGAGGCAGCAGTACTACCCACTGTGTCACTGTGCCGCCCCTATATTGAAATTCATTTGCCAATCGAATGCCCGTTCTGCAAGTTTATCAACATTACATTTTATCACAGCCTTTCTCATTATTAACTCCCCCATTTGATCTTAACTGCAGGTTTTGAAATTATATTTCCAACTAACAGCATTTGTTCCAGCGTGTAAAACACAGGGCAGGATTTTCTGGCCATCCCCACTGGTGAGATCTTCTGGACCTGCTAACGGTGATCCTCCCAATGCGAGTTCCCCTGCTGCATAGGGGGTGCGAACAATGGGAGACCCTGTAGACAGTGGCGGGACTAGAAGATTCCGCCATTGGCCAATGGCGAGCTACCTCTGCCATCGCGGGAAGGGGGGGGGGGCTCAGAAAATTCCACCCAGAGAAGAAGAGGCCAAGGCACATCTCAGTGTCATCATGAAATAGACATCAAAGCATAAAGGTTTGCTCAAAGTGAGATTTACTAGAATCTTAAAGCAGAAGACGGTTCCCTATCATGATCAGATATTTCCTCCAGCACATACTTCCTTGTTGTATTTTCCTGTCTTTTATTTTCACTGTCAGATTGAAACCATCTAATGCCAAAGTCCCTCTTTGTAACAACTCTGTGATTCATGGGTCCCTGGAACTGTGAGGCAGCAGTGCTAACCACCGTGTCACCCCCATATTGAAATTCATTTGCCAATCGAATGCCCGTTCTGCAAGTTTATCAACATTACATTTTATCACAGCCTTTCTCACTATTAACTCCCGCCCTACAGTGGTCAGCCAGACAGGTCAAAAATGGTAGAGTTCCATGAATAGAAGAGATCATGGCTAATCTCTCCCTGTCTCAAATCCACCTCTCCACCTGTTTCCCATACCCGTTTTATCCTTATTTATTAGAAATATATCTATCTCCTTCTTAAAATCATTCAATCATTCAGAATCCACCACGCTATGGGCCAGCAAGTTCCACATTCACCACCCTCGCGAGAAGTAGTTCCTCCTCATCTCAGTTTTAAGTCTACCGCCTCCCAACCTATACCTCTTGTTCTAGATTGTCCCATAAGAGGAAACATTTTGGGTGGAATTCCCTGGCCGTGCTGGTCTAAAAGCCGGAAATTCCCACCCGACCGTCAATGGCGTTTCACGTACCATCAATGGCGTGTCCATGATCCGGCACACAACCCTGCCACAGCAACCTCTGCAAGACGTGCCGGATCTTCGACACGGATGCCATCATCTCACGTGAGAACACCATCTACCAGGTACACGGTACCTACTCTTGCGACTCGGCCAACGTTGTCTACCTGATACGCTGCAGGAAAGGATGTCCCGAGGCATGGTACATTGGCGAGACCATTAAGTCGCTATGACAACGGATGAATGAACACAGCTTGACAATCACCAGGCACGAGTGTTCTCTTGCTGTCGGGGAACACTTCAGTAGTCACAGGCATTCTGCCTCTGATCTTCGGATAAGCGTGCTCCAAGGCGGCCTTCACGACACACGACAACACAGAATCGCTGAGCAGAAACTGATAGCCAAGTTCCGCACACATGAGGACGACCTCAACCGGGATCTTGGGTTCATGTCACACTATCTGTAACCCCCACGACTTGCCTGGGCTTGCAAAATCTCACTAACTATCCTGGCTTGAAACAATTCATACCTCTTTAACCTGTGCTTAACCCTCTTCTCCACTTGCATTGTCTGAACCTGTAAAGACTTGATTACCTGTAAGACTCGCATTCCAACCATTATCTTGTAATTGAGTCTGTGTCTCTATGTGCCCTGTTTGTGAACCAAACTCTGCACTCACCTGATGAAGGGGCAGCGCTCCAAAAGCTCGTGCTACCAAATAAAATTGTTGGATTTTAACCTGGCGTTGTGAGACTTCTTACTGTGCCTACTTTTATACTCCAGTCCTTTTGCAATAAATGCCAACATCCCTTTTGTGAAGGCCGCCAGGTTTGAACAAATTATCCAGAATGCATCAACATCATTAAGAAGTGGTGTGTCAGTCTGATTTTAGCTGGAGCATGCCAGAGTATGCAAGTGTGCTCAGTGACTATCTAATATCACTGACATTTCAGCAACGCTGGCACTGACAGTTCACATTGACACTCACATTGTTTATATCTTAAAGACTTGATTAGTTGTAAGTATTCGCATTCCAACCATTATTCATGTAAATTGAGTCTGTGTCTTTATATGCCCTGTTTGTGAACACAAGTCCCACTCACCTGAAGAAGGGGCTTGGGGCTCCGAAAGCTTGTGTGGCTTTTGCTACCAAATAAACCTGTTGGATTTTAACCTGGTGTTGTTAAACTTCTTACTGACAGTTCATGCAGTAGCAGTTGCTGATTCTTAATTCTGACAATTACATACAGCACTGCTAAAACAAGGAGTTGATGGCCGGAGTTTTACGAGCCTCGCCCTGGAATCAGAGCGGGCGAGGCCCGCAGAATGGCATTCGCCATTGGCCTCGGGCAGAATCTTACGAGCCTCAGGTTGGCAAGGCGGTAAAATTCCAGTATATATATCTGAATCTGCATTCTTGACAAGTACACATGCTCACTTTACCAAGTAAGAAGTCTCACAACACCAGGTTAAAGTCCAACAGGTTTATTTGATATCACGAGCTTACGGAGCTCCTTCATCAGGTGAGTCAGTGCTCCGAAAGCTTGTGATACCATATGAACCTGTTGGACTTTATCCTGGTGTTGTGAGACTTCTTTCTGTGCCCACCCCAGTCCAATGCCGGCAACTCCACACCAACAACAGAGTAGGGCTATGACGTTCTTCATCCACTGGAGGGAAAGATTACAGGCTACATGGTCAAAGACATTTCCTTGTGGCTGCCTTTCGAAAGATTTCAGTGCAGTACCTAGTGGAACTAACCCTGCCACCTTAGGCAAAATTTTGCATTGACAGTTTGAGACCAAGTGGTTAAGGTGGTGAGTTTGGCCTGTCTGCTGGCTAGAAGAAGGGTTCATTTTTAACTCTTTGACTACCAATCCTCTTATTGGTTGAGGCTCAGTATTAAGTTAAGGGTTTGTAGATATTGTTGATGAAACATCCGTACATCTAAGGGGATATTAAAAAATCTGCTTGTGCAGAAAGACATGGAACGGACAGCAATCGCCAGGCCAGGGAAGGGTTTGTTACATGCGTTGTGTCCGTTGAAAGCTTGTAGACTTTATCCAGTACCTTAAGAGGAGGCAACAGCATTCAGCTGTCAGTTTTGCAGAGATCATAAGACCATGAGCCATAGGAGCAGAATTAAGCCACTCGGCCCATCGAGTCTGCTCCGCCATTCAACCATGGCTAATATTTTTCTCAAACCCATTCTCCTGCCTTTTCCCCATAACCCCTGATCCTCTTATTAATCAAGAACCTATCTATCTCTGTCTTAAAGACACTCAATGACCTGGCCTCCACAGCCTTCTGTGGCAAAGAGTTCCACAGGTTCACCACTCTCTCTGGCTGAAGAAATTCCTCCTCATCTCTGTTTTAAAGGATCGTCCCTTTAGCCTGAGGTTGTGCCCTCTGGTTCTAGAGGTCTTAGCTATGAGGAGAGACTGGGATAAACTGGGCTTTATCTCCCTGGAAAGACGGAGAATGAGGGGAGACCTAATAGAGGTGTACAAAATTATGAAGGGTATAGATAGGGTGAACAGTGGGAAGCTTTTTCCCAGGTCGGAGGTGACGATCACGAGGGGTCACGGGCTCAAGGTGAGAGGGGCGAGGTATAACTCAGATATCAGAGGGACGTTTTTTACACAGAGAGTGGTGGGGGCCTGGAATGCGCTGCCAAGTAGGGTGGTGGAGGCAGACACGCTGGCATCATTTTAGACTTACCTGGATAGTCACATGAGCAGTCTGGGAATGGAGGGATACAAACGAATGGTCTAGTTGGACCAATGAGCGGCACAGGCTTGGAGGGCCGAAGGGCCTGTTTCCTGTGCTGTACTGTGCTTTGTTCTGTTCTTTTTCCTACTAGTGGAAACATCCTCGCCACATCCACTCTATCCAGGCCTCGCAGTATCCTGTAAATTTCAATAATCCCCCCCTCATCCTTCTAAACTCCAATGAGTACAGACCCAGAGTCCTCAACCGTTCCTCATATGACAAGCACTTCATTCCAGGGATCATTCTTGTGAAACCCCTCTGGACCCTTTCCAAGGTCAGATATGTGGCCCAAAACTGTTCACAATACTCCAAATGGAGTCTGATCAGAGCCTTATACAGCCTCAGAAGTACATCCCTGCTCTTGTATTCTAGCCCTCTCAACATGAACGCTAACATGAAGCGTAGAGGAGAACATCCCCTGTCTACATCAATGGAGACGAAGTAGAAAGGGTCGAGAGCTTCAGGTTTTTAGGTGTCCAGATCACCAACAACCTATCCTGGTCCCCCCATGCCGACACTATAGTTAAGAAAGTCCACCAACGCCTCTACTTTCTCAGAAGACTAAGGAAATTTGGCATGTCAGCTACGACTCTCACCAACCTTTACAGATGCACCCATAGAAAGCATTCTTTCTGGTTGTATCACAGCTTGGTATGGCTCCTGCTCTGCCCAAGACCGCAAGAAACTACAAAAGGTCATGAATACAGCCCGATCCATCACGCAAACCAGCCTCCCATCCATTGACACTGTCTACACTTCCCGCTGTCTTGGAAAAGCAGCCAGCATAAATAAGGACCGTACGCACCCCGGACATCCTCTCTTCCACCTTCTTCTGTCGGGTGAAAGAGACAAAAGTCTGAGGTCACGTACTAACCAACTCAAGAACAGCTTCTTCCCTGCTGTGATCAGACTTTTGAATGGACCTACCCTGCATTAAGTTGATCTTTCTCTATACCCTAGCTATGACTGTAACACTACATTCTGCACTCTCTCCTTTCCTTCTCTATGAACAGTATGCTTTTTCTTTATATGACTCAAGAAACAATCATTTTTACTGTATGCTAATACATGTGACAATAATAAATCAAATCAAATCAAATCAAAACTTTGCCTTTGCCTTCTTAAGTGCCAACTGAACCTGCACGTTAACCTTAAGAGAATCTTGAACAAGGACTCCCAAGTTTTATATATATAGATATAGTATAAAACTATATATATGTAAAAGTATATCTATCCAAACCCTTGTAGGGTTTGGATACCAGTTCCAGCCTTCAGGTTGGCCCTAAATCTAGCTCAGATCTGAGCCAGTTTTAGACCCAGCTACAGTCAACTGTAATCCTGGAGGTAATTATTGTCTATCTCAATTACTCTCATTAATTTATATTTTTATTTAGTCACAGCTTTTTACTTTTTATTGATTCCACAACTCAGACCTGCTGCACATCCATGAAATGTATTAGATTTTTCTTTTAAGGCTCTTTCCTTCATTTTTTAATACAACTTGATTTAAACTATCTTGTCCTACCAGTCAAGATAAGTGACTTGGCTCTGAGGTTGTGGGTTCAAATCTTGCTCAGGACTCAGGCATTAACATCAATGCTGACACTCCAGTGCAATACTGCAGTGACAGAGCGTTTCACAGAGACCCTTTTTGCCCCCTCAGTTCTGACAGTGGCATCCTTACCTTTTGTAAGATAATGCTTTGCGCCATGGTGGTCAACTCTGTTAAGCATTGCTTGTTGCAGCTGAGGAGCTCCACTCTGGCATGGCGGTTTCTCTGCATTTGCTGCAGAGGTAGACAGTGAACTGAGAAGGTGTATGATTCACTGGCCTCTGCTTTTCCTGGGCCCTCTTCACAGCCAGCTTGTTGTTTCTAACCTTCTGCAGCAAAGCTGGAATGTTCTTTCTGGAGTGCAAGCCTGAGCAAAGGTTTATCATGACCCTGGGCTGTCCGAATGTCAGGATCCCCCTTTCCATCTCCCCAGCTGAGTCCGAATCAATGCAAAGCATTACGTTAGGCACCGGCTTGGTTGTATGAGTTGCTGGAGAGTTGACATATTTAGACATCAGTCGGCCTTTGGGCTCCACTCCAGATTTTTTTGCCAGGATTTATGCCCTTTGCCTTCGACTCTCCCGAGATATCCAAAAGGCAGAGGAGCTATTCACCCATAGCTAGGAGTTTGGCTTGTGTCTGTCAGGGCGTGTCCACATGCCAATGAACCTTCACACTGCATTCCTGGGAGCGAAATCTCCTCTCAGCTGCTCTAAGCTTGGTTCCATAAGGGATCCAGTTTCCATGTGTCACTATGAGGGACTGTCATATTGTTATAGTGATCTAAAGGCACCAATCACTCAGAAAGAATTATGTAAACACCTCCCGGGTTCATTTATTGGTACCAGGTATATGGGAACATGGGTAGAAAAACCATGAGCTGTGTGTATGTGCTCTTCCCAAAAGCAACAGTGAAACTAAGACTGGATCATATGACACACTCTCCTAGTGCTGTCATGCCGGTGTCCCTTATGGGTAGATTACAACAGACACACTGATGGAGAGGCTGGCCGCTGACACTGAAAAACGTAGACATTTGGCTCTTTCTTTTAACATTGCTGCTAGCCAGTAGTGTAGGTTGAAAATAAGAAGAAAACTAGCACACAAAAGCACCCTTGGGCGGGTGTAAAGTATCCCATGGTGTTATTTGAAGAGAAGGGGAGTTATTCCTGGTGTCCTGGTCAATAGTTATCCCTCAATCATCAGAATTGATAATCTGGTCATTATCACGTGATTGTTAGGGGGAGCTTGTTGTACGCAAATTGGCTGGCATAACTCCTAAAATACAGCAGTAACTACGCTTCAGAAAGCAGTTCATTAACTGTGAAGTGCTTTGGGATGTCCAGTGATGGCGAAAGGAGATACATAAATCCAAATTTTGCCTCCTAATCATTCCATCCGGATTGGCCATGCTAAATTCTCCCTCAGTGTTAGGGGATTAGTAGGGTAAATATGTGGGGTTATGGGGATAGGACCTGAGTGGGATTGTGGTTGGTGCAGACTCGATGGGCCAAATGGCCTCCTTCTACACTGTCGGGATTCTATGGATCATGCTAACCCAAATCACATTTGCCCTGGGGTTGTTTTAAAATGTTAAGATTTCCTCTCAGCGATCAATACTTATTTTTTAAAAATGGCGACCGCAGAATATCTCAAAGCACTTTACAGTCAATGAAGCATTGTTGAGGTGTAGTCACTGCTGCAATTGCAGAAACATGGAAGCCAATTTGTGCAAAGCAAGGCCTCACGAACAAAAATCAGATAAAACTCTTTTTTAGGTGTCGTTGGTGGGATAGAAATGGACCAGGACGCTGTGGGTGAGATGCAGGGTAATGCCACTGATCTTCCGACAGTGCTTTGTGGTCTTGTGCGAGGGCAAATAGGACCTCGGTTTAACAATCTCATCCAAAATCCAATCCAAAATGAAGTGACAGTGTGGCATTGCTCTGGGGAGTCAGCCTAGATTCCGTCCTCCACTTTGTAAAATAGGGTTTGAGCCCACAACAATTTAGAGGCAAGTGTGCAAAGAAGGGCAGCACGGTGGCACAGTGGTTAGCACTGCTGCTTCATAGCGCCAGGGACTCGGGTTCACTTCAAGCCTTGGATGACTGTCTGTGTGGAGTTTGCACGTTCTCCCCGTGTCTGCGTGGGTTTCCTCCGGATGCTCCGGTTTCCTCCCACAGTCCAAAGATGTGCAGGTTAGGTGGATTGGGCATGCTAAATTACCCCTTAGTGTCCAAAGATGTGCGGGTTAAGTTGATTGGCCATGCTAACTTGTCCGTTAATGTCAGGGGGTTAGCAAGGTGATGCGCGATTAAATCACTCGGGAGGCTAGATCGTACCCGGGAATTAAAGGCTTTTATTAATAACAAGAATGGAGCATACTATATACAATACAATCCCAGACTAAAGGGTCACCAGGCAGTGCAGTGACCTTTATACTCCTACAGGTAGGCGGAGCCAACTGGCGTGTACCACAGAACAATATCAACAGGTAGAACACCCCAACCCTAACCCCAACAGTAACAACAGTAACATATATACAAATACCCATAGTGCTGACCATCTATGGTTCAGTACCCACAGTGGTAACCATCTATGGTTCACCACACAGGGTAAATAGGTGGGGTTACGGACTTGGGTGGGATTGTTGTTGGCGCAGGCCTGATGGGCCGAACGGCCTCTTTCTGCCACTGTAGGGATACAATGATTCTAACTGACTTTGGCTGCCGCAGCTCAGTTGTCAGGTTCATGTGAGCATAGTCCTGCGAAGGATAAGTCTTCCCAAAAAGCATAGTGCATTACAACTGTGCCTATGAACCAGAACGACTTTATAACAGAAGCCCTAGCCTGTTTCCCGTGTCAATGCAGAATCCATGCAGTGGAAAACCCATGACAAAGACATCTGCATCCACTGACACACTTACGAGTGTGAGGAATGTACCATTAATTACCCATCTCTATGGATTCACTGTCATGCATCATTCATTCTTGCATCTCATTGGTGAATTTCCAGGTCTGGAAGCAATACATGACATCCAGCTAATGAAGATAAATGGTGCAGTTAATACATGATAACAGTTACACTGTGTTACTTCAGGACATTCTGTATTAAATGTCTCAGCTCATAAAAGCTGACGTTTAACTCCAAACGCGCTCTGTGTTTGTCAAAGGGCTCTTTAAACATTCATTTCTGAACTTTCACTCTCTTCATTGAAGTACAGAAAGTAATTTTTTTTATTCATTCATGGGACATGGGCGTCACTGGCCAGCCAGCATTTATTGCCCATCCCTAGTTGCCCTTGAGAAGGTGGTGGTGAGCTGCCTTCTTGAATCGCTGCAGTCCATGTTCTGTGGGTTGACCCACAATGCCGTTAGGAAGGGAATTCCAGGATTTAGACCCAGCGACTGTGAAGGAACGGCGATATGTTTTCAAGTCAGGACGGCGAGTGGTTTGGAGGGGAACTTCCAGATGTTGGTGTTCCCATTTATCTGCTGCCCTTGTCCTCCTAGATGGAAGTGGTCGTGGGTTTGGAAGGTGCTGTCTAAGGATCTTTGGTGAATTGCTGCAGTGCATCTTGTAGACAGTACACACTGCTGCTACTGAGCGTCGGTGGTGGAGGGAATGGATGTTTGTAGATGGGGTGTCAATCAAGCGGGGCTGCTTTGTCCTAGATGGTGTCAAGCTTCTTGAGTGTTGTTGGAGCTGCACCCATCCAGGCAAGTGGGGAGTATTCCATTACACTCCTCATAGTGCAATTATGATGGCTAAAGTCGGCAAGTGGGTTTGTTTGGATGTGTTTTCAAAACAGGATTGAAGGAAGATTTATTTTACTTTCACCGATTATAATCAGAGGAGATTTAAAACGGGCTGCCCAATTGCTATCACCCATGACTTGTTTGGGGGGGTGGGGGGGTGGTGGTGGCTTGTGGGCGCAGGGGGGTGGAGTGTTATTCTGTACAATGGTTTCCTTTTCTGGATTACAGCTGTAGCACAGTTGCACTTTCTTGCACAATTTTACATTGAGTTTATCTGGCTTTGCAGTGCAATTCTTTCAGTCAATCCTTCTGTTCAGTGAAGGCAAAGAGAAAGTGGGACAAAAAAAAGCATTCAAGGGCTGTACATTTATCTACATCACCGTACATACATACAATCCCTACAGTACAGAAGAAGGCCATTCGGCCCATCGAGCCTGCGCTGACCACAATCCCACCCAGGCCCTATCCCCATAACCCCATGCATTTACCCCAGCTAGTCCCCCTGACACTAAGGGGTAATTTAGCATGGCCAATGCACCTAACCAGCATGTCTTTCAGACTGTGGGAGGAAACCAGACTACCCGGAGGAAACCCACGCAGACACGGGGAGAATGTGCAAACTCCACACAGACAGTGACCCAAGTCAGGAATCGAACCTGAGTCCCTGGCACTGTGAGGCAGCAGTGCTAACCACTGTGCCACCATGCTGCCCCGTACGGCCAATGTAAGGCCCCCATTCCCTATAGCCCCTCATGCCCCCTGTGACAAGCAATGGCACTCTACTCATAACCACATGAACCCCCATGCCTCCTGTACAAAGCTATAGCACTTCCATGACCATTGATCTACTATACACAGTATAGAACCAATGAACCCTATCGTGGCAGTAGGATGTTTTTTAAAAAATCTTCAAAAAAAGTAATTTGGCCATTGCTTTCCATTATATTAAATAAAAGTCATTTCACTGCAGTGCAATAAAGGTGTCAACCATCCAAATCCTTTGAAGTTTCAATGACAGATATGTAAGGCTTTGAAACAACTTAACCTTGTGTAATAGACCACAGAGATTACTCTTATTGAGACAGCTATGCTCTGGAGAAAACATTGCTTGTGTGAGAGCTGAGACTGATTTACTGTCAATAGTATTTGGGACCGTGGATGGATTTCACTTTAGCCAAGGGCTCTGAAGCCAATGTACTAGCTGTGACCCCATGATAACACTCTCAGCTCTAAGACTTAATATTGTGGGTTCCACTCCAAAGACCTGAGCATAAAATCTAAGCTGTCTTCCCTGTGCAGGACTGAGGGAGTGCTGCACTGTCAGAGGTGCTGCCATTTGGGTGAGATGTTAAATTGAAACTCATCTGCCCCTACTGATGGGCATAGGGTACCATGGCAGTATTTCAAGTCGGATCTACACTGAATATCATTTCCTGGGAATGACACTGAAAGTGATTGATAGAGAAAAAAATTGAAGTAATCTTATATACAACCAATACCGAAAAACTGTAGTCAAAGCAAATGTATTGTCTTGTACTAATAGAAAAATTCAATATGAGTCAAAGGGAAACTCCCATGACACACACTATAGTTTAGACCACATGTGGAGTTTTGCATCCAGATGTGACTCCCACATCTGATGAGTGATGTAGTGACCTTGTAAAAGATCCAGTGGAAAGCTACAAGAATCAAATTGAACTCACTTTAGTTAAGCCAAATAGGCTTAAAGTGAGTCTGTTTACTTCAGAGCTGTAGATGCAACTAGACAGAGGTATATAAAATAATGAAAGGACAGGATTGCTTGCTTATGAAGTATTCACATTTGATTGGGTAGGATGTACATTGAAACTGCACAGGAATAGGAATAGGTTGGATGTTAGGCAATCCTTTCTTTCCTTGGAGTTTAGGAGGATGAGGGGGGATCTTATTGAAACTTACAGGATATGGAGAGGCCTGGATAAAGTGGATGTGGAGAGGATGTTTCCTCTAGTAGGAAAAACTAGAACCAGAGGGCACAACCTCAGGCTAAAGGGACAATCCTTTAAAACAGAGATGAGGAGGAATTTCTTCAGCCAGAGAGTGGTGAATCTGAGGAACGCTTTGCCACAGAAGGCTGTGGAGGCCGGGTCATTGAGTGTCTTTAAGACCGATATAGATAGGTTCTTGATTAATAAGGGGATCAGGGGTTATGGGGAAAAGGCAGGAGAATGGGGATGAGAAAAATATCAGCCATGATTGAATGGCGAAGCAGACTCGATGGGCCAAGTGGCTTAATTCTGCTCCTATGTCTTATGGTCTTCCTTGAGAGTAGTGAGCCTCTGGAATGCATTACTGCTGGTGTACTGAGTGCTGTTTCTCTGCATCCCTTCAAAAGCAAGCTGAACATTCTTGACTGAGACAAAGACTGCATCCTATAATAGGTAAATAGATTCAGAAATAGGAAACATGTGCTCAATGTGATTTCCTGAACCGGCTTCTGAGCGGGTCAGAGAGAAAATTCCCTGAGACATTTTCCCCTCCCCTTTTTGATCCTGAATCATTACCTTATTTTACCTGTCCTGGGAGATCACATGTTTGGGCTGGGGGAAGGAGGTTGTGTTAGGAAGTGTCTAATCCTGATTCTGAGTATGAGACAGGCCTGGTGTATCAGCTGGTCTTTCCTTTTTGATTTGATTTGATTTATTATTGTCACATAGCACACCCATAGAGATGGGTGAGATCCTAAATGAATATTTCTCATCAGTATTTACTGTTGAGAAAAGCATGGATGTTAGGGAACTTGGGGAAATAAATAGTGATGTCTTGAGGAGTGTACATATTACAGAGAAGGAGGTGCTGGAAGTCTTAAAGCGCATCAAGGTAGATAAATGCCCGGGACCTGATGAAGTGTATCCCAGGACATTGTGGGAGGCTAGGGAGGAAATTGCGGGTCCCCTACCCAAGATATTTGAATCATCGATAGTCACAGGTGAGGTGCCTGAAGACTGGAGAGTGGCAAATGTTGTGCCTTTGTTTAAAAAGGGCGGCAGGGAAAAGCCTGGGAACTACAGGCCAGTGAGCTTCACATCTGTGGTGGGTAAATTGTTGGAAGGTATTTTGAGAGACAGGATCTACAGGCATTTAGAGAGGCAAGGACTGATTAGGGACAGTCAGCATGGCTTTGTGAGTGGAAAATCATGTCTCACAAATTTGATTGAGTTTTTTGAAGGGGTAACCAATAAGGTAGATGAGGGCAGTGCAGTTGATGTTGTCTACATGGACTTTAGTAAGGCCTTTGACAAGGTACCGCATGGTAGGTTGTTGCATAAAGTTAAATCTCACGAGATCCAGGTGAGCTATCTAAATGCATACAAAATTGGCTTCTTGACAGAAGCCAGAGGGTGCATGTAGAGAGTTGTTTTTCAAACTGGAGGCCTGTGACCAGCGGTGTGCCTCAGGGATCAGTGCTGGGCCCACTGTTATTTGTCATTTATATTAATGATTTGGATGTAAGTTTGTTTAGTAAGTTTGCAGATGACACCAAGCTTGGCGGCATAGTGGACAGTGAAGAAAGTTATCTCCAATTGCAACGAGATCTTGATCAATTGGGCCAGTGGGCTAACGAATGGCAGATGGAGTTTAATTTAGACAAATGCGAGGTGATGCATTTTGGTAGATTGAACCAGGGCAGGACTTACTCAGTTAATGGTAGGGCGTTGGGGAGAGTTACAGAACAAAGAGATCTAGGGGTCCATGTTCATCATTCCTTGAAAGTGGAGTCACAGGTGGACAGAGTGGTGAAGAAGGCATTTGGCATGCTTGGTTTCATCGGTCAGAACATTGAAAACAGGAGTTGGGACGTGTTGTTTAAGTTGTACAAGACATTGCTAAGGCCACACTTGGAATACTGTGTGCAATTCTGGTCACCCTATTATAGAAAGGATATTATTAAACTAGAAAGAGTGCAGAAAAGATTTACTAGGATGCTACCGGGACATGATGGATTGAGTTATAAGGAGAGGCTGAATAGACTGGGACTTTTTTCTCTGGAGCGTAAGAGGTTTAGGGGTGACCTTATAGAGGTCTATAAAATAATGAGGGGCAGGGTAGATAGTTAATATCTTTTCCCAAAGGTAGGGGAGTCTAAAACTAGAGGGTATAGGTTTAAGGTGAGAGGGGAGAGATACAAAAGCGTCCAGAGGGGCAATTTTTTCACACAGAGGGTGGTGAGTGTCTGGAACGAGCTGCCAGAGGTAGTAGTAGAGGCGGGTACAATGTTATCTTTTAAAAAGCATCTAGATAGTTACATGGGTACGATGGGTATAGAGGGATATGGGCCAAATGCGGGCAATTGGGATTAGCTTAGGGGTTTTAAAAAAAAGGGCGGCATGGACAAGTTGGGTCAAAGGGCCTGTTTCCATGCTGTAAACCCCTATGACTCTATGACTCTATGAGCATACAGTGAGAAGTATTGTTTCTTGCACACTAGAGGCAGAGCATACCGTACATAGAGAAGGAAAGGGGAGAGTGCAGAATGTAGTGTTACAGTCATAGCTATGGTGCAGAGAAAGATCAACTTAATGCAAGGCTGTCAAAAGTCTGACAGCAGCGGGGAAGAAGCTGTTCTTGAGTCGGTTGGTAGTTTTGTATCTTTTAACCGATGGAAGAAGGTGGAAGAGAGAATGTCCGGGCTACGTGGGATCCTTAATTATGCTGGCTGCCTTGCTGAGGCAGACAGAGTCAATGGATGGGGTTTCTTCATGTTGTTCCAGGCCAAAAACCATCCCTCAACCAACATCACTATAAATAAATGATCTGGCCACTGCTGCATTGCAGTTTGCGAGAGCTTCCTGAACACAAATTGGTTGCCATGTTTCGATATTAAAATAACCATTGCACTCCAGAAATATTTCCCGGGTTGTAAAGCACTTTGGGACATGCAGAGGTTGTTGTGTAGTGCGCTGGAGATCTGCAAGTTCTTCCTTTCCTTCTGCAGCCCACCTGCTGCCTAGGGCGAGATTGAATGAATGGTCTGAGGATTGAAGCTGGAAGCTGGTTGCCCTGTGGTAGTCCAGCTGCTGACTGCATCGCCTCTCTGAGCCTTGGGGAAGAGAGAGAGAAAGCCGTATTCACCAGAAAATACTTTCAAACATTCCTGGCATCACTCCTACCTGGAGCAAGTGAATATTCCTTGGACTCAGCAGTTGGCAGAAGTACATCGTGCCTAACTGAAGACTTAGCACAATCTTGTTTGAGCCCCACACACTGGAGTTCACTGAAAGCTGCCAAAGGATATGTGAACAAATAATAGGCCTTCCACTGAATCAGTAACCACCCTGACCAGATCTGAGGGAACGTTCTTGTGGTTAATGTTGATTCAAAGATACCAAATTAGATGTGAAGGGGGCACAGTGGCACAATGGTTAGCACTGCTGCCTCACAGTGCCAGGGACCCAAATTAGATACAATCCCGGGTTCAATTCCGGCCTCGGGTCTCTGTCTGTGCGGGGTTTGCACATTCTCCCCATGTCTGCCTGGGTTTCCTCCCACAGTCCAAAGATGTGCGGGTTAGGTGGATTGGCCATGCTAAATTGCCCCTTAGTGTTCCAAGATGTGTAGGTTAGGGGGATTAGCAGGGTAATACTTGGGGTTACGGGGAACAGGTCTGGGTGGGATTGCCCCTTACTGTCAGGGGGATTACATTGGGGTTATGGGGATGGGGCCTGTGTGGGATTGTGGTCGGTGCAGACTCGATGGGCTGAATGGCCTCCTTCTGCACTGTAGGATTCAATGAATATATAGCACACGAGAGGCCCATCATTTACATTTGCTGCAATGAAAGGGTTTTTTTTTCACTGAAATGCCCTTTCCAACATATTTGGTGTGGAAAAGAAACATTGGTTTGATGTTACTGAGGTGCTGAGTGTGGGCAATTACTTATTCTCTCTGTGGAAGACTGGAGAGGAGGGGACACCTGACTATAAAAAGAAACAAGACATCCTGTCACACAAATCATCGAGGGAATTCTATCCTCCTCTGAAATCTCCCCAAGAATCCCCATAACCCCACATATTTACCCTGCTAATCCCCCTGACACGAAGGGTCAATTTAGCACGGCCAATCCACCTCGCCCGCACATCTTTGGATTGTGAGAGGAAACCAGAGGAAACCCACGCAGACACGGGGAGAACGTGCAAACTCCACGCAGACAGTGACCCAAGCCGGGAATCGAACCCGGGACCCAGGCGCTGCGAGGCAGCTGTGCTAACCGCTGTGCCACCGTTCCGCTACAATGCAACCCAATCAGAAACGATCAAACAATTTTGCAAATAAACTCAGAGACCGGAGGGTTTTTATTAGCAATCATTCTGAATGTGTAGTGGTGTTCCCACAAAATCTCTAACGAAAGGATTTAAGGCTCCCCCTCCTCCCCCTAAAAAGCACAGACCGAGCTGAAGGAATCATTGCCGCAGTGAGTTCAGACTGTAGAAAAGGCAAGTTGTCATCTGGAATCGCATTCATCAAGGAACGACACAAGTTCTAGCCACCGTCCTCTCTTCTCCCAATCTGTTCCGAGTTTCTGCTGGATGCCAGCCGGATTTAGTTATGAACATCTGCTGGATATAGCTGCATCCCGTGCTGAACAAAGCCACATTTGAAAATAAGTGTTGTCAGCTAATTTTCAGAATGATTAAAGTAGTGTGTTTGGCTGTTACGTAACAGAATGGAAGCAAAGTGATGATGGACAATGGCAAGGAGGCTGTAGCGTCCCCCGCAATTTACCAGTTGAGATTGGCTATCTGAGCAGAGCTGGGACTTGCCTGATTTTATCACCCGGCCTATCATTCCACGCCAGGGGCCTTGGCAAGCCACAGACTCATAACACTGAGGCCTGGTGAGATTTTGACTCCCAGCCCTCGTTTCCACACTCAGACCCCAAATCTTGCTCGGAATCTGCCAGGGATCACTGTCTGGGTGGCGGGCTAGGGCGGGAATTCAGGTGACAGGAGGTTGAAACCAGGGATGGCGCCTCTTCAGTCAGGCCAGTTGTATATCATAGAATCCCTACGTGCAGAGGAAACCGTTCGGCCCATCGAGTCTGCACCAACTCTCTGACATCATACCCAGGCCCACAACCCTGCCCTGTCCCATAACCCCACACATTCACCATGGCTAATCCACCTAACCTACACATCTTTGGACACTAAGGGGAAATGTATCATGACCAATTCACCTAACCTGCACATCTTTGGGATATGGGAGGAAATCGGAGCACCCGGAGGAAACCCACACAGACACAGGGAGAATGTGCAAACTTCGGACAGAGGCCGGAATTGAACCTGAACCACTGGAGCTGTGAGGCAGCAGTGCTAACCACTCTGCCACCGTGCCGTGTAAGGAGATGGAGGGTATCTATCTGAACAATTGGGGAACAGTAGCATAGCGCAGGGAGGCCTATTAAACCATAAGACCATAAGACATAAGAGCAGAATTAGGCCACTCAGCCCATCGAGTCTGCTCCGCCATTCAATCATGGCTGATATTTTTCTCATCCCCATTCTCCTGCCTTTTCCCCATAACCCCTGATCCCCTTATTAATCAAGAACCTATCTATCTCTGTCTTAAAGACACTCAATGACCTGGCCTCCACAGCCTTCTGCGACAAAGAGTTCCACAGATTCACCACTCGCTGGCTGAAGAAATTCCTCCTCATCTCTGTTTTAAAGGATCGTCCCTTTAGCCTGAGGTTGTGCCCTCTGGTTCCAGTTTTTCCTACTAGTGGAAACATCCTCTCCACATCCACTCAATCCAGGCCTCGCGGTATCCTGTAAGTTTCAATAAGATCCCTCCTCATCCTTCTAAACTCCAACGAGTACAGACCCAGAGTCCTCAACTTTATTTCCTTTATGGACCTGCGGAAGCAGTCCTGCTACCTTGGCACATAGAAAAACTATACAGAACAACTGAAAAAGAAAAGCAAAGTACTGCAGATGCTGGAAGTCTGAAATAAATATAGAAAATGTTGGAAAAGCTCAGCAGGTCTGGAGAGAGCATCTGTGGAGAGAGAAAGAGTTGACACTTTGAGCCCGTATGACTTTGAATTAGAGTGGTAGAGACTCGAAAGGTTTACCCTGTTTCTCTCTCTACAAAGGGGCAGCACGGTGGCACAGTGGTTAGCACTACTGCCTCACAGCGCCAGGAACCCTGGTTCAATTCCGGCCTCGGGTCACTGTCTGAGTGGAGTTTGCAGGTTCTCCCCGTATCTGCATGGGTTTCCGCCGGGTGCTCCGGTTTCCTCCCACAATCCAAAGATGTGCATGGATTGGCCATGCTAAATTGACCTTCAGTGTCAGAGGGACTAGCTAGGGTAAATGCATGGGGTTATGGGGATAGGGTGGAATTGTGGTTGGTGCAGATTCGATGGGCCGAATGGCCTCCTCTGCACTGTAGGGATTCTATGATTCTATGAAATGCTGCCAGACCTGCTCTCCAACAAAATTACTGAGCCTTTCCTGATACTTGAACCAACTCCCAGCCAGTTACCCACTCACACTCAAAACTCAAGTTCAGTGCTCTGAGGTGCAAAGGGATCTGGGCGTCCTAGTGCATAAATCACAAATGGCGAGTGTACAGACATAGCAAGTAATTAATAAAACTAATAGAATGTGATGGGAATTGTTTACAAAAGTAGGGAGGTTATGCTTCAGTTGTGCGGGGTTTTGGTGAGACCACATCTGGAATATTGTTCTGCTTATTTAAGGAAATATATAAATGTGTTATAAGCAGTTCAGAGATGGTTTACTAGGCTAATACCAGGAATGGGTAGGTTTTCTTACAAGGTTAGGTTGGAGAGGTTAGGTTTGTCTCCACTAGAATTGAGAAGAGTAAGAGGTGACTTGATCAAAATCTTTTAAGATCCTTAAGATTCAGAGGGCTATTGACAGGGTGGATGCGGAGAGGATGCTTCCTCTTGTTGGTGAATGATTTGTTCAAAAATAAATTGAGATGGCAAGTCTTAACTCTAATATTTAGCTTGCAGTCTTGTTTCTGCAGATTGTTCCAGTTGAAAATAAACTTGGATCTAACATAAGCAGTTTGCAAGACATTATCCGACATTTTGGAATGCAGGAATTGATCTAAAAATACAGGCTGGGTGAGTGGCCCTGGGGCCATTGCTTTCCAGGGCACCATCCATCCACATTCCACTGAGCCAACCTTGCTCTATTACATGAGGCCAAACCTGATTCATGGCAGCTGTCCTGCTGAGGAATCAGATTGGGACAATGAGGCTTCCACAGTCTTCAGTGGTACATAGTCATTTGTTCCTGGGCCGTGATGGATTTGATTTGATTTGATTTATTATTGTCACATATATTAGTATACAGTGAAAAGTATTGTTTCTTGCGTGTTCTACAGACAAAGCATACCGTTCATAGAGAAGGAAAGGAGAGAGTGCAGAATGCAGTGTTACAGTCATAGCGAGGGTGTAGAGAAAGATCAACTTAATGCGAAGTAGGTCCATTCAAAAGTCTGATGGCAGCAGGGAAGAAGCTGTTCTTGAGTCGGTTGGTACGTGACATCAGACTTTTGTATCTTTTTCCCGAAGGAAGAAGGTGGAAGAGAGAATATCCGGGGTGTGTGGGGTCCTTAATTATGCTGGCTGCTTTGCCAGGGCAGCGGGAAGTGTAGACAGAGTCAATGGATGGGAGGCTGGTTTGCGTGATGGACTGGGCTATATTCACGACCTTTTGTAGTTTCTTGCGGTCTTGGGCAGAGCAGGAGCCATACCAAGCTGTGATACAACCAGAAAGAATGCTTTCTATGGTGCATCTGTAAAAGTTGGTGAGAGTCATAGCTGACATGCCAAATTTCCTTAGTCTTCTGGGAAAGTAGAGGCATTGGTGGGCTTTCTTAACTATAGTGTCGGCATGGAGGGACCAGGACAGGTTGTTGGTGATCTGGACACCTAAAAACTTGAAACTCCCGACCCTTTCTACTTCGTGTTGATGCAAATAATGATGTCCCTTGGAGCAACAAGGTATCTGTAACACTTGCCCTCCCCGCTCCCGGATGCATGTACTGACCCAAGCAGCCGCCACATTAATTCCTGCACGATCGATCATCCATTTAGCTGCAGTACCACATCTTGGCCTAGCATTGGGAAGTAACGAACCACCACCAGACCTAGAGCCAGTCAATATTTCCAATGGCAGCCTTAAACAACACGAGGGGGTGGGGAATGCAGTGACACAATGGTATTGTCACTGAACTAGTAAACTAGAGACCGGCGGTAAAGCTCTGGGGACTCGGGTTCCAAAACAATCTGGAATTCAAAGTCTAATGATGACCATGTAACCATTGTCATGAAAACCTATCTGGTTCACTAATGTTCTTTAGGGAAGGAAATCTGCCGTCCTTACCCTGGTCTGGCCTACATGTAACTCCAGAGCCACAACAATGTGGTTGATTCTTAATCACCCTCTGAAATGGCCCAGCTACTCAGTTCAAGGGCAGTTAGGGACGGGCAATGAATGCTGGGATATTCAACTGTTGCGATAACCATCCACCCAGGTCCTATTTTCTTTCAAGATGGCGCTGGAGCGAGGCGGCTTCTTGCAAACTGTGCCCAGCATACCCTCAAATTCTATCTTTTACTCTCGTTCTATGCTTCTCAAACTTCATTCACTACATTCTGCACTCTCTCGTTTCCTCCTGTATGAACGGTATGCTTTGTCTGTATAGCGCGCAAGAAACAATACTTTTCACTGTATGCTAATACATGTGACAATAATAAATCAAGTCAAATTAAATCAAATCAAAAATTCCCGTAACCCCAAATATTTACCCTGAAAACCCCCCTGACACTAAGGGGCAGTTGAGCATGGCCAATCCACCTAAGCTCCATCTTTGGTCTACAGGAGGAAACCGGAGCACCCGGAGGAAACCCACGCAGACACGGAAACAGTTTCCCACGGAAACTGTGCAGGCAGAGCAAACACACAGGCTGTAAAATAAGATTAAGGGTAATCATTAACACGTACCCTATGCATTAATTAAAACTGTGACAACTAATCCTGCATTGACTGCTGATAGGTGGCCCTGTACCTGTTGATTTCCAGTTGTTGTAAGGCTGCCATTGGCATTATTGACTGACACTTAAAGACAAAGTATTTGGCTGCAGCCGCTAGTTTAATTGGTTTGAGGTGAGAGCTCCCTTCATGGTTAAGTGATTAAATACTGGGTCCAGGAAAGAGCCCAGCCACTCATCCCCAATTTGTCTCCTTGCTGGATGCTGAACGTTGCTGTGCGCAAGTTGCCTGCTGTAGTTCCTGCATTGCAAGAGTGACTGCTCTTCAAAAAATGTGTCGCACTGTCAGATGTCCTGAAATCATGAAGGGTGCTTTGGAAATGCAATTCTCTTCTCTCAAAATACCCAGCTGAAGGGAAGTTGTTTCCAAAGACATGCCTGATTTATCTCAGTGTTGGGTATGCTAATGAGGCACTGCAAATACATAATGAGGACTTCTAATTTACCAAAACCTTGGGACTTTAATGAGTGCACACCTAGCGTGCAGGATCAGTATTCCCTGTTGGGTGTGTTTATTCTATATCCTGTACCCTGAAAGATTCGAAACAGAATACAAGCCCAATATGGAGCAATGATATGGGCACCAGGGCGCAAGTTATCAGCCTCAGTGTTGATTGGTGCAGTGAGTGTTCATAGAATCATAGAATCCTACAGGAGGCCATTCGGCCCATCGAGTCTGCACCGACAACAATCCCACCCAGGCCCTATCCCCGTAACCCCACATATTTACCCCACTAATCCGTCTAACCTACGCGTCTGGGACACTAAGGGGCAATTTAGCATGGTCAATCCACCTAACCCGCACATTTTTGGACTGTGGGAGGAAACCGGAGCACCCGGAAGAAACCCACGCAGACACAGGGAGAATGTGCAAACTCCACACAGACAGTGACCCAAGCCAGGAATCAAACTCAGGACCCTGGAGCTGTGAGGCAGCAGTGCTAACCACTGTACCACCGTGCCGCCCTCTAATGTTGTCCATCACAATGGCCCACTGTCGCTGTCAGTGAATCAGGAGCTGCAAACTTGTTCTCAAATTCTCAACCAGCATGAACGGTGCCAGGGACCCGGGTTCAATTCCAGCCTCGGTTCACTGTCTGTGTGGAGTTTGCACATTCTCCCCGTGTCTGCATGGGTTTCCTCCAGGTGCTCCGGTTTCCTCCTACAGTCCAAAGGTGTGTGGGTTAGGTTGACTGGCCATGCTAAATTGCCCCTTAGTGTCAGGGGGGTTTTCAGGGTAAATACATGGGGTTACGGGAATAGGACCTGGGTGGGATTGTGGTCGGTGCAGACTCAATGGGCCGAATGGCTTCCTTCTGCACTGTAGGGATTCTATGATTCTAAAGTATTTATTCTTTCCAGGTTTTTAAGTTTATTTATTAGTGTCACAAGTAGGCTTACATTAACGCTGCAATGAAGTTACTGTGAAAATCCCCTAGTCGCCACACTCTGGCGTCTGTTTGGAAACACTGAGGGAGAATTTAGCATGGCCAATCCACCTAACTAGCACATCTTTCGGATTGTGGGAGGAAACCGGAGCACCCGGAGGAAACCCACGCAGACATGGGGAGAACGTGCAAACTCCGCACAGACAATGACCCGAGCCGGGAATCGAACCTGGGTCCCTGGAGCTGTGAGGCAGCAGTGCTAACCACCGTGCCACCGTGCCGCCCTCTAATGTTGTCCATCACAATGGCCCACATTTGCAACCTACCTAGGTCAGAAGCAGAATGGGTCAAACGGCAGAAACGCAAACTGGAAGGCTGAGCATGTTCACATGGAGGACATGTAAGAAGGGAGCAGAGGGAAAGCAGAATGATCGATGAAGGACAGTAAATCATCTTGGTTATCTCTCATGTTTCTTGGAGTGCGGAGATTTGGATGATTGTCATACACGATCCCCAGTCGTGCACAAGCTACAGAAAAGCAGTGAGGACAATTAAGATCTATCTTTCAAAATGTCAGAAAGTCTTTTGTTCACATTGTTTTTGCTGTGTACCCCACAGTAATGTGTTCCAGAGACATAATTCTATCAAGCTGTCTGCTTTATATTCTCTTTTCTTCCATTGTGTTTACTGGGGAGGGGTCGGGGGGGGAAGGGGGGGGGGAGAGGTTTAATTCTCATTCCAGGCATCTACAATTGTTATTCTTTAACCAGTAATAATGTCGGCCGGACTTTTCCGGCCATTCGTGCCGGTGGTGTTCACTGATTCCGCTGCCATGAATGGAGATTTGGCTAAGCGCCAAATTATCCGTGCTCGCTTGCAGTGGCAACAGGGAGTGAATGTCCGGAAAGTTCTGTCGCTCTACATTTTTTCTCTTTGGTTGCTATCCAATTCCTTTATTAAAAAATTAATTATGGGACACGGGCGTCATTGGCTAGGTCAACATTTATTGCCCATCCCCAATGGCCCTTCAGGAGATAGTGGTGAGCTGCCTCCTTGAACCGCTGCAGTCCCTGAGGTGTGGGTAAACCCAGAGTGTTGTTGGGCAGGGAATTCCAGGATTTTGACCCAGCGACACTGAAGGACGAGTGGTATATTCCGAGCTGGTGGTGTTCCCAGGTATCTGCTGCTCTTGTCCTTCTAGGTGGTCGCGGTTGTGGGTTTGGAAGGCGCTGCCTAAGCAACATTCGTGAATCCATGCAATCTTGTAGATGGTACACATGGCTGCCACTGTTCATTGGTAATGGAGGGAGTGAATGTTTGTGGAGAGATAGATAGGTTCTTGACTAATAAGGGGATCAGGGATTATGAGGAAAGGGCAGGAGAATGGGGATGAGAAAAATATCAGCCATGATTGAATGGCGGAGCAGACTCGATGGGCCGAGTGGCCTAATTCTGCTCCTATGTCTTATGGTCTTATAAGAGGGTGGTAATCAAGCGGGCTGCTTTGTCCTGGATGGTGTTGCTTTTCTTGAATGTTGTTGGAGCTGCACTCATCCATGCAAATGGAGAGTATTCCATTACACTCTGAAGTTGTGCCTTGTGGACAGGCTTTAGGGAGTCAGGAAGTGAGTTACGCACCGCAGTATTCCCAGCCTCTGACCTGCCCTTGGAGCCACAGTATTTATATGGCTGGACCAGTTTAGTTTCTGGTCAATGCTAACCCCTCAAAACGTTGCTATGGAGATTTAGCAATGGTAATGTTATTGAATGTCACGCTATGATGAAAACCATAATTAAATCTTGCATCCAGCACATTCTCAGGCAGTGCATTTAGATCACAACCACTCACTGCACAAAAAAGGATTCCCATGTCACCTTTGACTCTACATCCTCTGGTTTCCGACCCTTTCTGTCAACAGTTTCTCCCGAACGGTCTGTCTGGGCCCTCATGGTTGTAAATGCTTCTATCAAATCTCCTCTCAACTTCTTCTTCCCTAAGGAGATCAACTCCAATCTTCTCCAATCTATCCATGTAACGGAAGCCCCTCAACCCTTGAATCATTCTTGTAAATCTTTTCTGCACACTCTCTAAAGCCTTCACATCCATTCTAAATGTGGTGCCCAGCATTGAACACAGTACTCCACTTGAGGCCTTTAAAGAGGTTCTTCATAAATTCCTTCAAGTTCAGGATCTTGGGTGGCACAGTGGTTAGCACTGCGGCCTCATAGTGCCAGGGACCCGGGTTCGATTCCCAGCTTGGGTCACTGTCTGTGTGGAGTCTGCACATTCTCCCCATGTCTGCGTGGGTTTCCTCCAGGTGCTCCGGTTTCCTCCCACAGTCTGAAAGATGTGCTGGTTAGGTGTATCGGCCATGCTAAATTCTCCCTCAGTGTACCCGAACAGGCGCCAGAGTGTGGCAACTAGGGGATTTTCACAGTAACTTCATTGCAGTGTTAATGTAAGCCTACTTGTGACGTTAATAAATAAACTTTAAGCCTTTCTAATCACTTTTTTAACCTGTTCTGCCATGGTCAATGATTTGCACCCCTTTAAGATTGTATCCGTATTTTATATTGGATCTCTTTGCTCTTCTGGCCAAAATGTTTCACCTCACACTTCCCTGCATTAAGTTTCATCTGTTGTGTCATTCCACCACCCAGTCTATGTCCTGTTGAAGTCCGTTACTGTCCTCCTCATAGTTCATTATGGCCCAGATCTTCTTATCTCCGGATTGTCAGAGACCGGACATACTCGGAAAGATACGCCATGAGACCGTCCAGATCTCCCAAGCAAGGACTCCATTGGAACCTTAACCTTAAGGTTAATGTGCAGGTTCAGTCAGCAGTTAGGAAGGCAAATGCGATGTTAACATTCATGTCGAGAGGGCTAGAATACAAGAGCAGGGATGTACTTCTGAGGCTATATGAGGCTCTGGTCAGACCCCATTTGGAGTATTGTGAGCAGTTTTGGGCCCCGTATCTAAGGAAGGATGTGCTGGCCTTGGAAAGGGCCCAGTGGAGGTTCACAAGGATGATCCCTGGAATGAAGAGTATGAGGAACAGTTGAGGACTCTGGGTCTGTACTCATTGGAGTTTAGGAGAATGAGGGGGGATCTTATTGAAACTTACAGGATACTGTGAGGCCTGGATAGAGTGGACGTGGAGAGGATGTTTCCACTAGTAGGAAAAACTAGAACCAGAGGGCACAACCTCAGGCTAAAGTGATGATCCTTTAAAACAGAGATGAGGAGGAATTTCTTCAGCCAGAGAGTGGTGAATCTGTGGAACTCTTTGCCGCAGAAGGCTGTGGAGGCCAGGTCATTGAGTGTCTTTAGGCATTGAGGGCGGCACGGTACCACAGCGGTTAGCATTGCTTTAGTTGTTGAAGGCGGCACGGTCGCATAGTGGTTAGCACTGCTGCTTCAGAGCTCCAAGGACCTGGGTTCGATTCCCGGCTTGGGTCACTGTCTGTATGGAGTTTGCACGTCCTCCCTGTGTCTGCGTGGGTTTCCTCCGGGTGCTCCGGTTTCCTCCCACAGTCCAAAGATGTGTGGGTTAGGTTGATTGGCCATGTTAAATTGCCCCTTAGTGTCAGGTGGATTAGCGGGGTAAATGCATGGGGTTGCAGGAATAGGGTCTGGGTGGGATTGTGGTCGGTGCAGACCCGATGGGCCAAATGGCCTCTTTCTGCACTGTAGGGTTTCTATGATTCTATGATTCTTTAAGACAGAGATAGATAGGTTCTTGATTAATAAGGGGATCAAGGGTTATGGGGAAAAGGCAGGAGAATGAGGATGAGAAAAGTATCAGCCATGATTGAATGGCGGAGCAGACTCGATGGGCCGAGTGGCCTAATTCTAGTCCGATGTCTTATGGTCTTACAGATGTGTGAACTGCCAATGTATAATTCTCCTGCTTCCCGGGACCCTCCGAAAAAGACTCCAAATCTGAGTTTGAGTTGGACAGTTCTGGCTTATGTACCTGGATAGTTACCCAGGGAATGTGAGACAGAATTCTCTGGCTGCTCACGTCCTGCCGCCGCTGCCAGTGAGAATGGATAATTTGGCGCTCAGCCAAATCTCCCTTCACTGCAGCGGGATCGGGGAGAATCCTGGCCGCGAATGAGGTCAGAGAATCCCGCCCCTGGTCTGACTCCTGGATAACCGAAACACCAAGACACTCACGCTAACCACCCCTACCTCTCTCCCGCTCTCTACGTCTACGGGAATGGCGGAGTGCGTTCAAAATCCAGAATGTGCGGGTGGGTTTCCGAGTTCCAATCTTCCTGGAACATGCCGCAGGACCACAGAAAACTCATTTTAATACATTAGCATATCATTAGCGAGCACTCTCTCTGGGGCCGCCCCTCCCCCCTCACCAGATACTCAGTGGGCACCAGCGTGACATCACGCTGGCATCATTCACATCAATGTGAACCTGGCACCGTCACCTCGCAGGAAGGGGTGAGGGGAAGTGAGCGTTCAGGCAGCCAGCACCCTCCAGGGTGTTCACTCTCAAGGGGCACCAGTGAGGACACCGAGAGGAATACAGAGAAGTGTAACCCAGGGCTGGGGGTCCCAAAATCGCCATTTCGGGGGGGGAGGGATCCATAGTGGTCGCTTGTAGACCTTACCCTCCCTTCAGTTCAGGGAGCCCCTTGCTTTAAAAGGGTTGTGAAAGCTGGTACGCCATCAGTGCTTCCCGTGTCCTACATCCCGGGGTCCTGTCCATATCGCATCTGAGGGAGGGCCCTTCCCTTAGTGAGGGCCGGCCAGAGGGTGGGAGGGCTTGGAAAAGAGGCTCAGCACTGGGAGGGGCGACTGCGAGTTACCCGGGAGGAGGGATCCATGATAGGCCGGGTTGTCAGGGCAGAGAGGGGGAATCAGGAATGGGCTGTGTCTCCCTTCATTTAGCCTGAAGGGCCTCACACTCAGGAGGATGACTGCAGTGTGATTGGAACCCACATTCGGGCAGCAGTTTGAGGGCAAAACCTGCCCAGAAGGCAAAAGTGTCAGGGGCGCTTGTGTGTAATGGTCATGGAAGGCTGCTGAGCTCTGCACCGCTTGTGACCTGGGAGAAACAGGGTGCACTCTGGGAAGGGGTTGACATGCTAATTGCTGGCTTCGCATGATTCAGTGTGTCCCGTCTGCCACAAGGAGCAGATGCCTGACTGAACAGCTACCCCCGCCTTCCCTTATCAGTCTTTGTGCCAATAAATGGTGTGCAGCCAAAAAGCATCGTCATTTAGTGGGAGGCCAACTGTTAACCCTTCGCAAGCCGATGTCTCAGGTTAAGCCGACACTCCCAGTAATGCTGCAACATGGCACACATATCACTGACTTGCTGCCGCCCCATGCAAGGCGTGAAGGTGATGTCTATCATCATGTACCATGGGCATGACGGGTGGCATTGGCGAGGCCCCTCCCCCTTCAGGATGTAAACATGGGTCACATTCGAGCACTCGACTGCCCTCTAAAGTGATGCCAGGCTTTTTGTGGAGGGGGAGGGTGCGGACTTGGGGGCTGGGTGAATGTGGTATGGTGCCACTGAAACTCTGGTGGGGTCCTGCTGGAGGTGTCAGGGACCAATGTGGGGGGGAGAGGGGGTGCATGCCAGCAACGGGGACCTCCTACTGCGTCGCCGGTGTGGAGGGACATGGCACTGCCATCCTCACACTTCGCAGGGATGAGGCGCGGGGTGAGCACGGTGGTTCCCCCCCAAGCCTGGTGGCATGAACAGACAGGGTGGACGCTCTGTGGGTGAGCAAAGTGAAGTTAAATGCCAATCATTCATTCAAAATGGTGACCTATCCACACTTGTGTCTCCATTCACCCTTGCCCACCAAGTGCCCATGGTTTCTTAATCTTCCTGACCGTCCCACTATGACTAGGTGTATCCCCAGAATCTACAGCTGAGGCCGAGGCGGCCTGCTGACTTCCACCCCAGGCGAGCGTCCCCTGGGGCGGCCGGGACCTTAAGGGTCCAGGTCTGTTTCCAGGCAGCGCGGATGTTTGACTACTTCCCTCCTCGGTGTCAGGGGCTGGAGTTGTGTTGCTACAGGGAGGAGGGGGGGCTGTCGGATGCCCAGGGTCCCCTTGGCTGGAGGGTCCTGGACTGGTCCTCTTCCCTGGGGGTTCCCGGGAGCCCCCTGTGCTCCTCCTTGGAATGGAGGGGTAGCTGGAGTGAGATCCAGAAGCCCACCCTCTTCTGACGCTGACACTAATGGATTGCCATCAGTGCCTGCTCCCTGCGGTTGAAGCCCTGCACCATGGAGGTTATACGTTCAGATATGGAGGTCAGGAACTGAACCATGGAGCGATTGTATCTCCTGCCATGGAGTGCACATCCTGCGCCAAGGCCTCCAATGTGAACCCCACCCTCTCAGTGTTGGCCTTGGTGCACTGCAATCATGGCACCATCTCATCGGATAGAAGGTAATGGGATTCTTTCAATCGGCCTTGCACTCTAAGGAATGCTGCTGTCATCACTTCCTGATACTCGCCACTTTGCCTTTGCAGCTCCATCAGATGTGGGACGACCGGGCCCAGGAGCACATCGGCAAGGTGCTCAGCAGAGTCCTGTGCTCTGGCATCCCTCCAAGTGCTGGTTCCCTGTGACATCCCCTGTCTCCGCCTGTTATGGATCTTCAGCTGTGAGGTGCTCACCAGTGAGTGACCCAAAAGCCTGTCTACTTATTGGACCCACCGAGGTGTGAATATCTGTGCTGGTGCTGGGTGACAGCTGTGATGCCTCTTTAGCAATGGGGTTGGAGAAGTCTCCGTCTGAAGTACTGGAGTTCGATGGGTCCAGGGGCAAGAGGATGGTCCGTCCTGTTCCGCTGACCAGCCTGCAAGAGAAGGAATGTGGCATCAGTGCATTACAGGGGATAAGGAGGAAACAGTGATTATTCACAAAACTTGAGGAATCACAGCATATGTGTTGAGGATTCTCACGTTTCTCTACTACCTCCCACTTCACTGGCAGCACAGGCACGCTCTTCCTCCTCCCCCACAGCCAGCTCAAGGGCTCGCTCCTTGATGTGGGAGGGTTCGGAACTCAAGCGTCACTCCAGCAGGCTATGCCCGCTGATGCCTTTTATGGTTGAGTTTGTCCTGCAATGAGAGAGAGGAAGAGTGTAGATGGGAGCATTGACATTTAAGACGGTGATGAGGTGTGGGGCTTGGGTGAAAACTAGAGTGTGAGGAGTAAAGCAGCTACTGGGAAATATGGTGATTGTGGGAGGGAAAAGGGAATCTGGTGCTGGCAAAGGTCAAGGTGGCTGAGTGAGAGAAAGGGTTGGGGGGAGTGAGGGGGTCCAGTGGGAGACTGTGGGTGGATCACTTATCCTGGCTGAGCGAAGAAGACCATTCACCTTCTGACACTGCTGCCCCGTCCTCTTCTGGAGAGCGTTTGCACTGACCAGGGCTGCCACTGCACCCCAGGCGGGTGTGGTGACCCTGCTGGGAGGCCGTCTGCGGGAGCAGGGGTGAAGTGTGTCCCGCCTCTGCGCCACTCCGTCCAATATCCTGGTGAGGGAAAGCACAGTGCGGCCTTCTTTCCTGCCATTCCTTGCCATCGCTGCGGAACACGTGCTGAGGAGAGATGGGGCGCCGTTTATATCGAGCTCCCCAGTACTTGCAGCTGTTGATTTGCTGCGGGTGGGCAAATCAGAGGGGACATGATACCCGTGGGCATAAAAATTGTTTCTAATGAGGGATAAGATTCAGTCTAAAAACACCCCTCATTGTCGGCAGGAATCACTCCGTTTTTCACTGCCATTTTCTGGCAAGATTTCGCCCTCTGCATGCACCTTTTTAATCCTGTTATCTTAAATAATGCGAATTAAATCGTGCTTGCGGATTTAATATTTGCTCCGCGCCCTGTATCAAATTCCCTCTCTCTCCCCCAGCACATGTCCAATGTCCGCAGCCTGACTCCAAGGCAAAGTGAACCAAATCCTTCAAGTCCAGGCCACTCCGTCCTATTTGTTTTGGATCTCCTCTTTGCTGGGATTTCCTGTTTGAGTTTTGTGGGCCCGGAATTTGGAAAGGGCTGTTCTGGGAGCTGCTGTCCTCTTGACAGATAAATATTATATCAAATAAACTGAGGTCTGTTTAAACCTGCAACTTCTCAAGTCAATGGGAACATTGATTTAAATCATACAGGGGACAAATTTGTAATGTCCAGCTAGAGGCTGGGAGGCCTCAGACAACAGGTGGGGCTCATATCACATGTACCTACTCTCTTGTTACCAATCTATTAGGGTGCACCCCCCCAGCATTGACTATCATAGAAATCATAGAAACCCTACAGTACAGAAAGAGGCCATTCGGCCCATCGAGTCTGCACTGACCACAATCCCACCCAGGCCCTATCCCCATATCCCTACATATTTACCTGCTAATCCCTCTAATCTACGCATCCCAGGACACTAAGGGGCAATTTTAGCTGGCCAATCAACCTATGACCAGGGTCGTTACAGCTGCACACTGTGACAGTAACAATGTGTCTCAGAGTGGGGAACAACCATTAGAGCTATGAGTGGTCGTGGAGCATAGCATGCTATCTTGAAGTCACAACCACAACGTAGAAAATAGGAGCAGGCATAGGCCATTTGGCTCTTCGAGCCTGCTCCGCCATTTATTATGATCATGGCTGATCATCCAACTCAGTAATCTGTTCCGACTTTCCCCCCATATCCTATGATCCATTTAGCCCCCTAGAGCTATATCTAACTCCCTCTTGAAAACAAACAATGTTTTACTTTCAACTGCTTCCTGTGGTAGAGAATTCCACAGGCTCATCACTCTCTGGGTGAAGAAACTTCTCCTCATCTCAGTCCTAGACGGTCTATCCCACATCCTCAGATTGTAACCCTTGGTTCTGGACTCCCCCACTATTGAGAACATCCTCCCTGCATCTGCCCTGTCTATTCCTGTTAGAATGTTATAGGTTTTTATGAGGTTCCCCCCTCATTCTTCTAAATTCCAGCAAATATAATCCTAAACGACTCAATTTATCCTCATACGTCAGTTCTGCCATCCCAGGTAAACCTTCTCCGCACTCCCTCGAGAGCAAGAACATCCTTCCTCAGATAAGGTTTTGATTTGATTTGATTTATTATTGTCACATATATTAGCATACAGTGAAAAGTATTGTTTCTTGCGCGCTATACAGATAAAGCATACCGTTCATAGAGAAGGAAAGGAGAGAGTGCAGAATGTAGTGTTACAGTCATAGCTAGAGTGTAGAGAAAGATCAACTTAAAGCAGGGAAGGTCCATTCAAAAATCTGATGGCAGCAGGGAAGAAGCTGTTCTAACTGCACACAATATTCCAGGTGTGGTCTGACCCAAGGCCTTGTATAACTGCAGCAAGACATCCCTGCTCCTGTACTCGAATCCTCTCGCAATGAAGACCAACGTACCATTTGCCTTATTCACCGCCTGCTGCATCTGCACGAATACCTTCAGTGACTGGTGTACAAGGACATCCATGCCTTGTTGCATATTCCCTTCTCTCAATCGATAGCCATTTGGACAATAATGGGATGGCGCAGTGGCACAGTGGTTAGCACTGCTGCCTCACAGCGTCAGGGACCCAGATTCGATTCCTGACTTGGGTCACTGGAGTTCGTGTGAAGTTTGCACGTTCTCCCTGTGTCTGTGTGGGTTTCCTCCAAGTGCTCCAGTTTCTTCCCACAGTCCAAAGATGTGCGGGTTAGGTTGATTGGCCATGTTAAATTGCCCCTTAATGTCAGGGGGACTAGCTAGGGTAAATGTATGGTGTTATGAGAATAGGGCCTGGGTGGGATTGTGGTCAGTGCAGATTCGATGGGCCGAATGGCCTCCTTCTGCACTGTAGGGATTCTATGATTCTATAATCTGCCTTCCTGTTTTTGCTACCAAAGTGGATAACCTCACATTTATCCACTTTAAACTGCATCTGCCATGCATTTACCCCCTCACTCAGCCTGTTCAAATCACACTAAAGCATCTCTGCATCTTCCTCACAGCTCACCCTCCACCCAGATTTGTGTCATTTGCAAATTTGAAGATATTACATTTAGTTCCCTCATCTGAATCATTAATATACCATGGGCGGGATTCTCTGATCCTGTTTGTTCCGGTCCCACTGTCAGCAAGAATGGAGAATCTGGTGTTCAGCCAAAGCTCCGTCCACCTCAGCAACACCGGAGAATGAGGTCAGAGGTTTCCAGGGATTGTGAATAGCTGAGGGCCCTGAATCCTGTAGTACCCCACGAGACTGCCTGCCACTTGGAAAAAGACCCATTTATTCCTACTCTTTGTTTCCTGTCTGCCACCAGTTTTCTATCCATCTCAATACACTCCTCCCAATTCCACATGCTTTAAATTTAAAGGCTAATCTTTTATGTGGGACCTTGCCGAAAACCTTCTGGAAATCCAAATAAACCACATCCACTGGTTTCCCCTTATCAACTCTACTAGTTATATCCTCAAAGAATTCCAGCAGATTTGTCAAGCATGATTTCCATGCTGACTCTGTCCAATCCTGCCACTGTTTTCCAAGTGCACTGCTAATAAAATAGACTTATAAAATAGACTTATAAAATTCTAACAGGACTAGTAAGGGTAGATCAAGGGAGGATATTCCTGATGGTGGGGGAGTCCAGAACCAGGGGTCACAGTCTGAGGATTCAGGGTAGACCATTTAGGATGGAGGTGAGGAGACATTTCTTCACCCAAAGAGTGGTGAGCCTGTGGAATTCATTACCACAGGAAGCAGTTGATGCCAAAACATTGAATGTATTTAAGAGGCGGCTGGATATAGCACTTGGGGCGAAAGAGATCAAAGGTTATGGGGAGAAAGCAGGATTAGGCTATTGAGTTGGATGATCAGCCATGATCGTAATGAATGGCGGAGCAGGTTCGAAGGGCCGAATGGCCTCCTCCTGTTCCTTTCTTCTATGTTTCTATGTAATAAATCGTTTATAATGGACTCTAACATTTTCCCCACAACCAACGTCACGCTGACTGGTCTATAATTTCCTGTTTTCTCTCTGCCTCCCTTTTCAAATAGTGGGGTTACATTGTCTCCCCTCCAATCTGGAGGAACATATCTGGCAGTAATCATTTGCACAGACTCAGATTTGCCACCAAAACATACCAATAATCATTGATGATGTGGGGAAAATGGTTAGTGCATTTAAGCACACAAAAGCGAATAAAGACATTGTAATCTGTGTGAATAGCTCACAACGCTTTTCACTTTACATTTCTGTACAGAAGAGATGCAAGGGAATGGATGGGTCCAGCTGTCCCGCACTTTTGTGACCAAGATTTTTAAGTTTTGGTCAGGGAGGTTCAGAAGAGGAGAGCAGTCTTTTATCCAGCTGACTACAGTAATACCCCTGCGGAAACCGAGAAGGGCAGCATTGAAATTGTGGCTGCAATGGAGCGCTCATGGTTTCAGTGCAGGAAAAGGTTCAATGAGCTGCTGCATTCTGACACGGTAAATAGCTTGGCTCATCCATCCAGAATGGAAGCCAAGAGTGTTGCATGCACTGCCCACACCAGAAACGGGACCATTGGCTGAAAATGTATGGTGCGCATGTTCTTTCAAAGTGCGGTTGTAGCACAACTATGGGCTCCTCGTGCCTTATCTGCATGTATGCTACAATCTTATCTGTATGTATAGGGTTTGAATTCTGATATTGTGTCACACTGTAGGGATGGTTTGATTATGGACAATCTGCTGGAATGGGCTTCTCATTTACAGTCATTGGTGAGGGGGCAGGGTGTGAATGACTTATTACCATGTGTGTTTGAACAAAGAACAAAAACAAAGAACAGTACAGCACAGGAAACAGGTCCTTCGGCCCTCCAAGCCTGTGCCGCTCCTTGGTCCAACTAGACCAATCGTTTGTATCCCTCCATTCCTAGGCTGCTCATGTGACTATCCAGGTAAGTCTTAAGCGATGCCAGCGTGTCTGCCTCCACCACCCTACTTGGCAGCGCATTCCAGGCCCCCACCACTCTTGTGTAAAAAACATCCCTCTGATATCTGAGTTATACCTCGCCCCTCTCACCTTGAGCCCGTGACCCCTTGTGATCGTCACCTCCGACCTGGGAAAAAGCTGTTCATACCCCTATCTATACCCCTCATAATTTTATACACCTCTATTAGATCTCCCCTCATTCTCCGTCTTTCCAGGGAGAACAAGCCCAGTTTATCCAATCTCTCCTCATAGCTGAGACCCTCGATACCAGGCAACATCCTGGTAAACCTTCTCTGCACTCTGTCTAAAGCCTCCACATCCTTCTGGTAGTGCGGCAATATGATGAGGCCCATCGTTCTGGCGGTAAAGGTTCAGCCATATGAATGTAACTGAGTCCAACTCAGATATTTAATATCTCCCTTGTGGGGAATGGACAGTCCCATGAGTAATTGTGGAGTCAATGTAACAAGGTTCTTTAAGTGGAAACATGTAGCCAGATACTGGATGATTGTGATATTGGAAGAGGATCTATTTTGCTCAAAGACCCGTCTGATAATGAGCTCCTCCTGTATAGAGTCAGGCCTGGCTAGATGGCCTTGCCTCACAACTGCTCTGCTATTGGTGGCTTCCTCATCCTCATCCATTTCAGAATCTTCTAATGGAAAGAGCCTTCTTCCTCTTCCTCATCTTCCGCCTTGGCAGAGGTTGGAGCTCTGCCCAGGGTTTTGTTTTATTTATCCATGGGATACGGGCGCCGCTGGCTGGCCAGCATTTATTGCCCATCCCTAATTGGCCTTGTTCAGCGGGCAGTTGAGAGTCAACCACATTGCTGTGGTTCTGGAGTCACAGGTCAGCCAGAGCACATAAGGACGGCAGATTTCCTTCCCTAAAGGACATGAGTGAACCAGATGGGTTTTTCCGACAATCGACAATGGTTTCACGGTCATCAGTAAATTCTTAATTCCAGATATTTTTTATTAAACTCAAATTCCACCATCTGCTATAGCAGGATCCGAACCCGGGTCCCCTCGATCATTAGCTGAGTTTCTGGATTAATAGTCTAGCGATAATACCTCTAGGCCATCGCCTCATTTGTTGTTGTTGTCATCAAGTTGTGTGCCCCTCCACTGTGCAATGTTGGACAGCATGCAGCCATCCTGAAAATGGACTACAGATTCACCAACTACCTATAGGCATACTGAACTTTTTAAAGGAAGATCTGTGTTTTATAAATACAAGAAAGTATTGTAAAGTGATCACTTTCTGGGGAATCCCTATGTGGATTATACTGACAGATCTGTCTGAGGGAACGTATCATTTGGCACCTGAAGAGGTGTCAATGCCCACTTCAGACAGAGATACTTGAATGGAAAATATAAAAGGCTGGACTTTAATCTCCTATATTTGGGAAGACAATGGAGACTATATCCGACATCTCATCAGACATCCAGAAAACCATCTACTGTTTATTCATATTTTAGAATGTGTAAGGAAAAAAGTATAATGAACTGTGGATGTTCTTTAACTTGTCCTACTAGTCCTGGGTGGGACATATGGATGCAACAGTGTTCCTTCATTGAGTCCTATCTTGTGCTGTGGCTTGCGCCTCACCCCATGTAAACCCCAGTTCTTCCAGTTCAGTCCCAGTCCTACATCGTGTTGTTTTTGTCCTACCTTGTTTACATCTCCCGGCTGGTGTCTATCTTGGAGCAGCCTTCGACAACTCTTGAGACATCCTTAGCATGTGTCTGAGCCATCTTATCCAGCACTTCCCGAGGATACAAGTAAAGTAAAGTTTATTTAATAGTTACAAGTATGACTTACATTAACACTGCAATGAAGTTACTGTAAAATTCTCATAGTTGCCACATTCCACCAGCTGCTCAGGTCAATGCACCCTAACCAGCACGTCTTTCGGACTGTGGGAGGAAACCGGAGCACCCGGAGGAAACCCACGCAGACACGGGGAGAATGTGCAAACTCCACACAGACAGTGACCCAAGCCAGGAATCGAACCCAGGTCCCTGGTGTTGTGAGGCAGCAGTGCTAACCATTGTGCCACCGTGCCACCCCATGGCTGTAGCAGCCACCCTTCTTGTACAAGTCCTCACTGGAAACTTTATTTGGCCAGTGGATCTTACAGATCTCATGTAGGTGAATATTATGGAAAGAGTTGACCTTGTCCATGTCAGTCTTCATTACCCTCCAGTGTTCAGATCCATTCAGCTGGTCTGACTCCACAATGCCGTTATAGAGTCGGATTTTGGTCTGAACACTGTACTGTTCAGATTTCCAGATGGTCCGAAGTCTGCTAAATGGACCTCTAGCTTTATTCAGCCCGGCCTTGATGTCCTTCTGAGCACCATTGTCATTGCTAACAAGGCTCCTGAGGTAAGTGACGTCTTCGACATACACTAGTGCTTCTCCATCAGTGGTGATTGGGGGTGCTGCTCGTGGGGGTAAATGCTCAGGATTAATCTTTTCTGCTGGTTGATATGCAGACCAGTCGGCATTGTATACATGCTGAGTCTGTCAGACTCCCTCAGTGTGGATGTAAGACACATCTATTCCCCTCTCCTGGGAAAACACAGGGAAAATGGGTTAAAATTGGCTGAAGACCACTGAGTGACAGACAGAGGCAAGGAACAACACCAGTCGTCAGTCACTCCTGCAGTGACAGGCAAACAACTTCTCTCCCATCCCCCTCCGCATCTTCATCTGCCACAGCTTACCCTCTGATTTCAGCTTCTCTGCCGTTGGGCCATTCACACCCTTTATTCTCTCTGTGGACTGCCATTAGCAGTCTTTTCCCCTGGTTTCTGTGGCTATGACTCATCTTTCATTCCCTCACCCTGCAGTATAAATATCTCCCACTTTCTCTGCCTTTTAGCTTTGACAAAGGGTCATCTGGACTCGAAACATCAGCTCTTTTCTCTCCTTACAGATGCTGCCAGACCTGCTGAGATTTTCCAGCATTTTCTCTTTTGGAAACAATTTCTCTCTCTCTCTCTCTCTCTCTCGCTGGAGGCAAGCTATCCAGCAAACAGGCAACAAGCAGGAAGAAACAGGACAGTCTCCCCAGTTAAAGTTAATTTATTAGTGTTACAAGTAAGGTTTACATTCACACTGCAATGAAATTACTGTGAAAATCCCCGTGTCGCTACACTCCAGCGCCTGTTCGGGTACACCAAGGGAGCATTTAGCATGGCCAATGCATCTAACCAGCACATCTTTGGACTGTGGGAGGAAACCGGAGCACCCGGAGGAAACCTACGCAGACACAGGGAGAGCGTGCAGACTCCGCACAGTGACCCAAACCGGGAATCGAACCTGGGTCCCTGGCGCTGTGATGCAGCAGTGCTAACCATTATGCCATCGTGCTGCCCCAGTTATTCCTGCACAAACAACACAATCACCCCTCCCTCTGGAAACAAACCAGCAAGTGACTCCAACAGACTGCGAAACTGTCAAAGTCAGCTCTGCCAAAAGCACCCAACTTGTTGGTCGCAATCTACCACCGTCTACACCTCACCGTCTAGCGAAGGACTGATTTGTATATTATTTTAATTTGGCCTCTTACCTTTCTTATTGCATGGTGTGCATTCGTGTCGCGTCTTTTATTGTTGATCCTCAGGAGTTTTTAGTCACTAATAAATCTACTCTTCATCTGACTCGAAGTAACCTGAGTTGGCTCCTTAATTAAAATCAATACATTTGGATTGGGAAAAGATATCCATGGGGAACAAATTTCAAATGAACCTTTGTTGTTCATTGATCCAGGTCCAATTGTAACACAGCACACCACTACTATTCGTGGTGCATAAGAACTAGGAGCAGGAGTAGGCCATCTGGCCCCTCGAGCCTGCTCCACCATTCAATAAGATCGTGGCTGTTCTTTTTGTGGACTCAGCTCCACCTACCCGCCCGTTCACCATAACCCTTAATTCCTTTACTGTTCAAAAATTTATCCTTGCCTTAAAAACATTCAATGAGGTAGCTTCAACTGCTTCATTGGGCAGGGAATTCCACAGATTCACAACCCTTTGGGTGAAGAAGTTCCTCCTCAACTCCAGTCCTAAATCTGCTTCCCCTTATTTTAAGGCCATGCCTCCTAGTTCTAGTTTCACCCACCAGTGGAAACAACTTCCCTGCTTCTATCTTATCTATTCCCTTCATAATCTTATATGTTTCTATAAGATTACCCCTCATTCTCCTGAATTCCAATGAGTATAGCCCCAGTCTACTCAGTCTCTCCTCATAAGCCGACCCCCTCAACTCCAGAAAACTAATTTTGATGCTTGTTTGAAGCCCAAAGAATCCATCACCCCAGATGGACTGGAACCCACAACCCTGGTTCCAAAGGCCAGTAACTTATCCATTAGTCCACTGGGGCTGCACAGTACCTTTACTTGGGAAGCAGAGTACCAGAGTGACCGAGACACCTGAATCACCATCTTTCGAATGCCAGTCGCCTGCTCGATGGAGGTGACATAGCTGCTGCAGTAGTTGTACTTGGCCTCCATTTGTGAGATCATAAAGAGCATCATTAAGAAAGGCCCCTCGTCCCCTTAAAGCTAATCACAGATCTGCAATGGTGGCTGAAGTAGCTAAGGGAGCTGGGAACTCCTTAGTATGAAGGAGTCATGGCAGGTGCCAGGGAACCATGCACACATGTGAAGGAAGACCTTGCTGTGGTCACAAACCACCTGGACACTGAGTGAGTGGAAGAACTTGTGGGTCCAAATATGTTGAATTGGTGTCTTTGTGACAATATGGGTGCAATCACTGTCTGTGTGGAGTTTGCACATTCTCCTCGTGTCTGCGTGGGTTTCCTCCGGGTGCTCCGGTTTCCTCCCACACTCCAAAGATGTGCGGGTTAGGTTGATTGGCCGTGCTAAAATTGCCCCTTAAGTGTCCTGGGATGCGTAGATTAGAGGGATTAGCGGGTAAAATATGTAGGGATATGGGGGTAGGGCCTGGGTGGGATTGTGGTCGGTGCAGACTCAATGGGCCGAATGGCCTCTTTCTGTACTGTAGGGTTTCTATGATCAATAGCACCCTGCACCTGAGGTCAGCCTGGATAAAGGCCATGCCTCTCTGAGTCTGAGACACAAAGGCCGGAATTCTCCGGCAGTTCACGCCGGCAGGATTCTCGTTGACCAGAGAATCCCGCCGCTCGCAAGCAACGTGCCACCTCCTGCCGGTGGGGAAGACACAGCTCGGAGGCCGGGGAATCCCACTCAAAATCTATAGGGAAATAAATGTGGTCTCCCACACGAACAAACAGGGCATTGGCTTTACCTTTAATACAACAGTGTGCTGCTGACTGAGATATACCAGACAGGTCTCCTGGTGACCCCTGGAAAGATCCTGAGGCATTGAAGTTAAGAGATTACCTTCACGGCCACTGGCAGGGGATGGATGGATTGTGTTGCTGCAAGACCATATGACACGCGTGTCACTACCTCATGGTTTAGTCCCTATCGCCCTTCAGCACTAGTTTTCTGTCATGTTGACACAGGATGTGTGCGGCCTTCCCACAGGGCAGTCACTGGTTGTTCTGCCTCTCTTCCTCCTTCCTGGTGTGTGGACAACAACATCTCCCTCCTGTCCTTCTGCCCTCCTCTGGTCTCCAGCTAGCCTCACGGTGACTTGTTTCTCTATCCTCTGTGTGTGAGGGTGCCATCTTTTATTCTTTCCTGCGAGATGCTCTGTGCCCTTCTCCAGTGCAACGCTCTTCTTGGCACCTTGGCGCACGAATCAAGAGGGGCAAAAGAAAATGACCCTGTAACACCAGGAGCTCCTCCATCAGAGGCCCCCGTGCTGTTCCAGGCCCCAAGCTCAACATCTGTACGGGAAGAAATGAAATATATCAAACTATATCGACAAAGGAGAGATCAATAAGCTGAGGAATAAAAATCAAATGTACTTAATTAAAAAAAAGAAAAAGAGCAATATAAAAAGTTAGTTAACACTGAACAGAAATAGTTTATAATCAGTGAAAAAAATTAAGTCTCAAAACATTCTTCAACACTGTGAAACTCTACTTGGTATAAAGGGCTAAGTTAAGCACCAGAATCTGGTTCAGAATCAGGCCCTGCGTTATTTAAAACAGAAGGGAAGAATGGGAAGATAATTAACTTGTTACCAGTGTACGGACTAAATTGGCTGTTTTCGTGGAGCTGACCTCTCTTTCAAGGTTAATTGGCCTATTTGGTGACCCCAATAAATATTTGTTTGTTCCTGTCTCCTCAGAGGTTGTGACTAATTTATACCATGTGGCAGTAAATTGAAAACATGGGCTTTAAAACTAATGGTGTATGTTTTCTTTCATGCACAGAGTAATGCCTCTCCAGAGACAGTTTAATTCTCATCTAGCCTTGGTTAATGTGTTGGTTGACATAGCGCCCTGTAACGCTAGGGCATTCACATAGATCTCCCATCCACTGAGGCCTGCCATCAGCAGGAACACCAAGATCAATCCTCTCCCATTTCATTGCTTGATATTTAGCTCAGGAATGGAAGCGGTTTGCTACTGTTTTACTCTGTGTAAAATGAACAAAAGTCAACTTCAAGCCTCGAGACAGGCTGGAAGGAGCCCTTATTGATTGACATTGGGCTGGGCCATTTTCGCAGGTATTACTGGCCACCTGAAGCAGGTAAGAGGTTCCTTTTATATGCTAATAAGATCATCATAGAATCCCTACAGTGCAGAAGCAGCCATTCGGCCCATCAAGTCTGCACCGACTCTCTGGCAGAGTATCGTATCCAGGCTCTCTCCCCCCCGCCCTCTCCCCATACCTATTTACCATTGGCTGATCCATCTAACCCACACATCTTGGGACACTCGGGAGAAATTTAGCATGACCAATCCGCCTAACCTGCACGTCTTTGGAGAGTGGGAGGAAGCCGGAGCACCCGGAGGAAGCCCACGCAGACACGGGGAGAAGGTGCAAACTCCAGCTGAGTCCAGAATTAAACCTGGCTCCCTGGAGCTGTGAAGCAACAGTGCTAACCGCTGTGCCACCTTGCCCCCCAAGGAAGCCAACATTTGTTCCAGCACTCTGCCGAGAGTGGATCCCAACTGGTCCTGTATCTGATTTGCTTTGCCGAGACTGGCAGCGTGTCCAGAAAATTCGAAAGCATAACAATTTCCTGTGGCCCTGGAGCAGCTGTAATACTTCCTTGCAAAAGTGGGCAGCTAAGTGCATCTGCATTCGCCATGTCTGCTCCATGTCGCTGCTTGCATGTATATTCATAGGCGAAAAGTTCATTTATTTATTACTCACAAGTAAGGCTTACATTAACGCTGCAATGAAGTTGCTGTGAAAATCCCCTAGTCGCCACACTCCGGCACCTGTTCGGGCATACTGAGGGAGAATTTAGCATGGCCAATGCACCTAACCAGCACGTCTTTCAGACTGTGGGAGGAAACTGGAGCACCTGGAGGAAACCCACGCAGACACGAGGAGAACGTGCAAACTCCACACAGACAGTGATTCAAGCCGAGAATCGAACCCAGGTCCCTGGCGCTGTGGGGCAGCAGTGCTAACCACTGTGCCACCGTGCCGCAGACAGCTCAACATTGAATTCTTGCCAATGCAATTGACAGAATATCCTTGTCTTCTTTAAAACGACCGAAGTGCAGCTTGTGGTCAGAAAGAATGGTAAATTATCTATCGTATAAGCACTGGGGGAACTTCTTGATATCAAAAATTTGAAAATCCTCCTTTCTCAGTTTGTGAGGAACCTTTTCCAGCCACGGTGGCACAGTGGTCAGCACTGCTGCCTCATAGCGCCAAGGAACCGGGTTCAATTCCGGCCTTGGGCCGCTGTCTGTGTGGAGTTTGCACATTCTCCCCGTGTCTGCGTGGGTTTCCCCGGGTGCTCCAGTTTCCTCCCACAGTCCAAAGATGTACGGGTTAAGTTGATCAGCCATGCTAAATTGCCCCTTAGTGTCAGGGGGATTAGTAGGGTAAATAAGTGGGGTTACGGGAATAGGGCCTGGGTGAGATAGTTTGGTGCAGGCTCGATGGGCCAAATGGCCTCCTTCTGCACTATAGGGATTCTATGATTCTCTGTGAGGGTGTTCCAGCCTCTGAGAGGGTTCTGAAGACATAGCCTACTGGCCTTTCAGATCCATCGTCCATCTCATGGGACAACAGCACCCCAACACAGGCCAATAGTGTGGATCCCATGGATGCTGTCAGCTAAAATAACAAGATATTTTGTCATGTCACGATTTAATTAGATTCTACTTTCAAACATTCACAATTAAAAATGGTGAATGTGGACACGAAACGTGGACAGTTTTGGGAAAACTTGTGGCAACTGTAATTTGAGCTGGGGTAATTTGGGTCCATTTTAAAATCAATCAGTATACAGTGACGCATTGTATTAATCTATCACTGGAAGGTGTGTTTCTGTCTCTTAACTTGCCGCAGTGTTCTCTGACTTCAGTGAGGATTTCATATGGGCAGGCCAATGAACACTATAGGTCCTGTTGGCTGAGAAGGGTGTACACTCATAGAATCATAGAAACCCGACAGTGCAGAAGGAGGCCATTCAACCCATTGAGTCTGCACTGACTCTCCAACATTGTAAAAAGTAAAAAGTTCATTTATTTATTAGTCATAAGTAGGCGGCACGGTTAGCACTGCTGCTTCACAGTGTTTGATTCCCGGGTTTGATTCCCGGCTTGGGTCTGTGTGGAGTTTGCACGTTCTCCCCGTGTCTGTGTGGGTTTCCTCCGGGTGCTCCAGTTTCCTCCCACAGTCCAAAGACGTGCTGGTTAGGTGCATTGGCCGTGCTAAATTCTCCTTCAGTGTACCCGAACAGGCGCCAGAGTGTGGCGGCTAGGGGATTTTCACAGTAACTTCATTGCAGTGTTAGTGTAAGCCTACTTGTGACACTAATAAATAAATACAACATCCACCTCAGTGCAGACCTTGCCTGGGATCTGGGCCGGGATTCATCAGTGTTGGGATACTTTACAACTCCAAAGCATTCAAGGAAATCATGATTTTTCGGTTTCCTATTGCTTTCTGACCAGCTTCCTACTGGTCAAGTAAGATCCAGGTCAGGGTGTTCAAACTGATATCTTTGTAGATTGAGTATGGATTCTCAGACCACAGATAAAGCATAAATCTTCACTCTCATTGGGTCTCTCACATTGTCGATACTAACACATCTCAGTGGTCTGATTTCGGATTTACCCATCAATGAGAGGACAACACAGAGGGGAGGCGATGGCCTAGTGGTATTATCGCTAGACTATTAATCTAAGAAACTCAGCTAATGTTCTGGGGGACCCGGGTTCGAAACCTGCCACAGCAAATGGAAGAATTTTGAATGCAATAGAAAATATCTGGAATTAAGAATCTACTGATGGCCATGAAACCATTGTCGATTGCTGTAAAAACCCATCTGGTTCAATAATGTCCTTTAGGGAAGGAAATCTGCCATCCTTACCTGGTCTGGCTTACATGTGACTCCAAAGCCACAGCAGTGTGGTTAACTCTAACTGCCCTCCAAGGACTAGGGATAGGCAATAAATGCTGGCCAGCCAGCGACGCGCATGTCCCATGAATGAATTAAATAAACATCAAGACTTTTTGTCACCTCCAGGCCCATAAATTTTAAACAGGAGAGCCAGCAAGAAGTCATGGCTCCCAACCAGTGAGCCGTGGCACATACAGTCACCACCGCAAAAAAAGGTTCAAAATGATTCGAACTTCATGTATTTAAACTAAAACTAACCTTCGTCCTCAGCTCTGTGGTTGGCATCTCCCAAGACAGAGGTTCAATTCCCGACTTGGGTCACTGTCTGTGCGGAGTTTGCACATTCTCCCCGTGTCTGCGTGGGTTTCTTGCGGGTGCTCCGGTTTCCTCCCACAGTCCAAAGATGTGCAGGTTAGGTGGATTGGCCGTGCTAAATTGCCCCTTAGTGTCAGGGAGACCAGCAAGGGTAAATGCATGAGTATTATGGGGATAGGGCCCAGGTGGGATTGTGGTCGGTGCAGACTCGATGGGCCGATTGGCCTACTTCTGCACTGTAAGATTCTACGATTCTGTGAGGTCTGCCTTTAGAAAAAAAAGACACGACGAATCTTGGGCCTCCCACGCTGCGCCGGCTGGGAAAGAGACGCACACGCGTGGTTTCGATTTTTTATGTTTGTCATTGCCCGTGAACATGAGCAGTGGTACTTGGAGTTGAAACTTAAATCGCTGCAATATTACCGATGGCTTTGGACGGTAGTGTGTTTTCAACTATCTCAGTGAATGATTTGGAATTTGGGCGCTTAGGGATGTGAGGCTGCGTGTTGAATCATAGGCCTGGCACCCACACATACTCAGAAGGATTGCCTTTCTCTTCCCCTCTTCCTCTATCCCATTGGATTGGAAATGGTAACCCAAACATTCAATGTATTGATGTCTAGACAGATGTCTATCTGGACTCGAAACGTCAGCTCTTTTCTCTCCTTACAGGTGCTGCCAGACCTGCTGAGATTTTCCAGCATTTTCTCTTTTGGTTTCAGATTCCAGCATCCACGGTAATTTGCTTTTATTTAACGTATTGTGTCCAATCCTCCACAGAGGCATCAAAAGGATCTATCCCTCTGAATAAAGGCAGCTCTGCAAATACTCAGCTTCTCAACTTGAACTGAACTTCAACGTGACTTGATACTCATGATCTTGGGACCGCTTTTTTTTTCTTTTACCCTCGTCGCCAATGTAATATTTCCGGTTCACTAGCTAGGTTGATAACAACTGCACTATGTATTCACATAAAACTAGAAGAGGGAGGCTTGCAGCCAGTCAGCTTCTGAGAAGGTTCTGGAACAGCAAGCCCTGCTAATCAGGGTGATTCTCCCCACCCTGCTGCCCGATTGGTTTCCCAAATCACGTGACCCCGACTCTACTGAGGGATCCTTAAAGGGGCAATCACCACAATCTTGTAACTTGCAGAGCTTAGCAACAGAAATGCATTCCTTAAGAAAATAATGTGCATTAAATGGGCACCATGTTACGATCTCTGGTAGTAATATATCATATGGGTTACTGCAGTCTCCATATAAGGGATGTGAATTTGAACCATATTTTCTTTTACAGATGTTTACAATTGCATTGTATAACTGGATTTTGATTTACAAATTGCTAAGTGATCCAATCATTTCTATCCTTACACTGCACAAGCTGACCTTGGAACTTATACTACCCAAATGCGTTGCCAAAGTACTGCTTTTTATTCCTGAATGCTAAGGACTAATAGCTGCCGGATACTACATCTTTGTAAAGTGTCTCGTGAAATCTAGCCAATGTGAAAATGCAGCATTCCCATGTTCCTGGCATGTTCAGGCTCCCTTTCCAACATTGCAGCAGGGAATTACAGAAAGCATTTTTAAAAGGTGGCAATTATGAACCCACGATCACACACTACTACACCAATGTCACTCCTTTCCTGAAAGGAGTATGATTGTAGTCATGCGTGCTTACAATCGGCCACCAAAACCTAGACCTGTACATAGAATCAGACAACACAGAAGGAGGCCATTTGGCCCATCTAGCCTGTGTCAGTTCTTTGTGTTCCATTCTGGGATTACACTATCTGGGGAGGAGGTGCAGAACAGATTCACCTGGCGCTGTGAAGCTAAGGGGTGACATTTTGTGATCTTGCTGTATAGACTAGGGGTGGGGCTTTCCAGTCCCACCTGCCACAGGACCGTTGGCCGGTCTGTCAAATTGTCCAGTCCTGCCCGTGGGACTGGAAAGTCCCAATTTATTCTATTCTCATGACTGCTGGAGGTTAAAGGGTGATCTAATGAGAAGTTTAAAATGGTTAAAAGGAATTAATAGGCTAGATAGAGAGAATTCACTTCCTCTGGTGGGGGAGTCCAGAATAAGGAAACATAACCTAAAGATTTGAGCTAAGCCAGTCAGTAGTGATGCCACATGAAGGAGAATGGAATTCTCAAACACGCTCCCTCAAAGGTTGTTGCAGCTAGGAAAATTCCCAAAACTCCACCTTTGAGTTTTGGGGCGGCAGAGTTGCACAGGGGTTAGCGCTGCTGCCTCACAGCGTCAGGGACCTGGGTTCGATTCCCGGCTTGGGCCACTGTCTGTGTGGAGTTTGCACATTCTCCCCATGTCTGTGTGGGTTTCCTCTGGGTGCTCCGGTTTCCTCCCACAGTCCGAAAGATGTGCTGGTTAGGTGCATTGGCCATGCTAAATTCTCCCTCACTGTACCTGAACAGGCGCCGGAGTGTGGCAACTAGGGAATTTTCACAGTAACTTCATTGTTGTGTTAATGTAAACCAACTTGTGACACAAATGAATAATCTTAAACTTAATCACGTCATTGTAGTTTCATTGACATAGTGGGTCCCCAGGAAATTTAGCCATTGTTTGGCCGTACTCAGAAGGGTTTGTTTGTCTCTTGCATGTCTAAACCATCTTCTCTCCACAGATGCTGCCTGTAATCATACAGAATCCTACCGTGCAGAAAGAGGCCATTCGGCCCATCGAGTCTGCACTGACCACAATCCCACCCAGGCCCTATCCCCATAATACCCATGCATTTACCCAAGCTAGTCCCCCTGACACTGAGGGGCAATTCATCATGGCCAATCCACCTAGCCCGCACTTCTTTGGACTGTGGGAGGAAACCGGAGCACCCGGAAGAAACCCACGCTGACATGGGAAGAACGTGCAAACTCCACACGGTGACCCGAGGCTGGGAATCGAACCCGGGTCCCTGGCACTGCGAGGCAGCAGTGCTAACCACTGTGCCACTGTGCCGCCCATATTTTTTAAATTTGTGTGCTTGAGATTATTATTTTAATTAAATGCGTATTTTCTGCTTTGGTGACTAATCTCGGGAACTGCACTGAGTTAAATTTTAGACATTACGTGATGACATTAACTATCAGGTTGGCAACTCCTGACACATGCAATCCCGCAGCCATGATCACAAGATTCTGAGGGGTCATTTTGACCTTCAGAATTTGGGAATTCAGGCAGCCTCTGTAATGGCTGAACCATCCAGTTGTTTCACACCCTCCCCCCCAATGGCTCAGTTGGTTATCCAGAGAATGGTTGTGCCACACAAGTCAGGAAGACTTGGCATTTGGACCCAGCACAAAATGAGGATCGAGAAACTAGAATCAGTCGGAATGATACCTGGCTCCAGGGAAAGTCAACTCGAGTCACAATTCTTGATCTCCGTCTAGTAATCTCGATGGGAAGTTACTTCTGCAGAAACACAGGGACTGGGTTCAGCTCTGAAGCCCCCTGAGGTACCTGCTGACACTCATGTGAAAAATGGTAGAAGGAGATGGTTACCTGTGGCACCACCCCAGCATCCAGGAGAGAGGGAGGGGGGGAAACAAAACTCATAAAAATGATTTAAACCAAACTATTTCTGCTGAAATAAAATTAGGTTCAATTTGCTAACATGTTTTTCCATTCTGACAGTTGAAAACCACAATGATACTGAGTCATACACTGACAGATTAGTTTCAGAGTCAGTGGGGTATTGGCAGTAAGCACCGTCTGTCCCTTTAAGTTAATATGAAAAACTAATGTTGAATAAAACTGTGGTTCGTCTCTTTTTTCTCCTTTGATTACATCCAGAAGCAAGAAGGGAATAAATATAAAGATCGTGGGTGAAAGTCTTGACTGCTTTTATTTTCAGCACACCTTGTGGCCATATGTATGGAATATCAACACTTCCTGAAAGACATATATAGCTGTATATATATGGGGCCAAATCTTCCGGCTGTTCAGGCCGGTAGGTCCCACCCATGACACACCCCCGCCGTGGGTTTCCCGGTGATGTGGGGTGGATTCACAGTTTTAAAGGATCGTCCATTTAGTCTGAGGATGTGCCTCTGATTCTAGTTTCTCCTACTAGTAGAAACATCCTCTCTACGTCCACTCTATCCAGGCCTCGCAATATCCTGTAAGTTTCAATAAGATCCCCCCTCGTCCTTCTAAACTCCGAGTACAGACCCAGAGTCCTCAACCGTTCCTCATACGACAAGCTCTTCATTCCAGGAATCATTCTTGTGAACCTCCTGTGGACTCTTTCCAAGGCCAGCACATCCTTCCTTAGATACGGGGCCCAAAACTGCTCACAATCCTCCAAATGGGGTCTGACCAGAGCCTTGTACAGCCTCAGAAGTACATCCCTGCTCTTGTATTCTTGTCCGCACCTCAGCCGCTCCGACAGCGGCAGGAACAGAAGATCCAATGGAGTGCCACCTCCCACCACTGAGAAACACATCGCAAGGAGGCCAGGGAATCTCACCCCGTATAGTTATCAGCTAAACATGAAGTTAAAGAAAGAAAATGAAAGATTTATATTTATATAGCACCCTTCACGACTTTGGGACATCCCAAAGCACTTCACAGCCAATGAAATACTTGTGGCGTGTTGCCATGGTGTTAAGGTAGATGAAGTGGCAGCTAATTTGTGTCCAGCAAGGTCCCATAAATAATATAAAGAGAAAATGTTAGAAAAGCTCAGCAGGTCTGCAGCAACTGTGGAGAGAGAAACAGAGTTAACGTTTTGGTTGGACTTTTGCCGCCATGGGACTCGGGGTTGGTGAGGGGCGGACAAGAATACAAGAGCAGGGATGTACTTCTGAGGCTGTATGAGGCTCCAGTCAGAGTATCGTCATCAGTTTTGGGCCCCGTATCTAAGGATGGATGTGCTGGCCTTGGAAAGGGTCCACAGGAGGTTCTCAAGAATGATCCCTGGAATGAAGAGCTTGTCGTATGAGGAACGGTTGAGGACTCTGGGTCTGTACTCGTTGGAGTTTAGAAGGATGAGGGGGGATCTTATTGAAACTTACAGGATACTGCGAGGCCTGGATAGAGTGGACGTAGAGAGGATGTTTCCACTAGTGGGAAAAACTAGAACCAGAGGGCACAACCTCAGGCTAAAGGGACGATCCTTTAAAACAGAGATGAGGAGAAATTTCTTCAGCCAGAGGGTGGTGAATGTGTGGAACTCTTTGCCGCAGAAGGCTGTGGAGGCCGGGTCATTGAGTGTCTTTAAGACAGAGATAGGTAGGTTCTTGATCAATAAGGGGAATAGGGGTTATGGGGAAAAGGCAAGAGAATGGGGATGAGATAAATATCAGCCATGATTGAATGGTGGAGCAGACTCGATGGGCCGAGTGGCCTAATTCTGCTCCTATGTCTTATAGTCTTATGGTCTAAATGGAAAGGTCTGTTGACCTTGGGCGGGATTTTACGGTCTGGGGTGGAGTGAGGCTGTAAAATCCCGCCCTTTGAACCTGTGTGTACAATATCTCAGAAAGACTGGGGACCACCAAGTAGAGTAACAGAGAACATGGAGGGGATTCTCCTGCCCTGTAGCGGGCGGGGGGGAGGGGGGGCGGACTACACAAAGGTCCATTGACCTCAGGAGGGATTTTCCGGTTTTGGGGCGAGCGCGGCTGGAGAATCTCACCCCTATTTATTAACAGAGATAACTATATAACAGAGAGTGAGAAAGATGCAAAATAAATATAAAAATTACCTCAACTCCAGCCCTCTGGCTGCCTGTGAGAGTCCGTACTAAGCCCCAGGGTTCACACACATCAACCCAATTGGCTGAAAGGGTCACATGACCCTCTGAAATGCATCCCCTCAAAAAGGCCCATGACGACAATATGACTCCTCTTCAGAGCTAAACAGAGGGAACAATGTGATGGATTTTATACTGTGCAAGAGGGGGTGGAGAAGCTGGAGCAGAATAAAAGGTTAGGGAGAGATGGGAGCTAAGGCGAGATTCGACAAAGACGTTTGGAGCACAAGTTAAAAGAAGGAATTGAATGACTCATAAATAATAATTGGATATGACCAGCTTACCTTTGCTTGGGAGTTTGACTGAGTGATAAATGGTGATGAGAACCTCCCTGCTCTTTTTTCAAAGTAGTGTTGCAGGATCTACAGTGCCCACTTGAGAGGGTAGCTTAAATCTTTCATCTAAAGGGCGGCACGGTGGCACAGTGGTTAGCACTGCAGCCTCACAGCTCCAGGGATCCGGGTTTGATTCTGGCCTTGGGTCACTGCCCGTGTGGAATTTGCACATTCTGCCCGTGTCTGTGTGGGTTTCCTTCGGTTTCCTCCCACATTCCGTGAGACATGCAGGTTAGGCAAATTGGCCATGGTAAAATGTGTGGGGCTATGGGGATAGGACAAGGAGAGGACCTGGGGAAGATACTCTGCCAAAGAGTCGGTGCAGACTTGATGGACCGAATGGCCCTCTTCTGCAATGGAAGGATTCTATGATTCAAATATAACACCAAAGGTCCAAAGTTACCTGTTCTTCCCAAGCTTTATAAAAGGCCATCTCTCAAATTAAGGTTAAAGTTTATTTATTAGTCACAAATAAGGCTTACATTAACACTGTAATGAAGTTACTGTGAAATTCCCCTAGTCGTCACAGTCCGGCGCCTGTTCGGGCCAATGCACCTAACCAGCACGTCTTTCAGATTGTGGGAGGAAACCGGAGCACCCGGAGGAAACCCACGCAGACACGGGGAGAACGTGCAGACAGTGACCCAAGCCGGGAATCGAACCCGGGTCCCTGGTGCTGTGAGGCAGCAGTGCTAACCACTGCGCAAAGCATATCAAAAAACATTATTTCCTGAAAGTAATTAATTGAATTGAATGACTCACTAACAGATTTTTCCACCATCTCTCTAGAGAGCGTGGTTGTTAGGTTAATCATATTTTTTTCCTCTCTTGATGTTGCATCCTGGTGGTTGCTGAATCCTGGTTTATGCCATGGCAGGACTGTGGGGCAGGGTGAGGAGGCAAGCCCCAAGAACTACCGCAACTGCTATCGGGATTGAACCCACACTGCTGGTGTTATCCTGCACCACACTCCAGACAAATAGCCAACTGATCCGACTGACCCCACTGAAATAAAGTTCACACAGATTAATTTTGAATTCATCCCACTTCAAAGGTTGCTTGTGTTCTACTTTCCTGGAAAAGCTAAAATAGCTTGTCATGATCCTTTAAAATTTTATATGCAGCAACAATATCACCTCTCAACCTTCCCAACTCCAGTGAGAGAATGCCCAGTCTGTGCAATGGCTCCTCATAATCATAGAATCATAGAATCCTTACAGTGCAGAAGGAGACCATTTGGCCCATCGAGTCTGCACTGACCACAATCCCACCCAGGCCCTATCCCCATAGCCCCATTCATTTACCCTTGCTAGTCCCCCTAACACTAAGGGGCAATTTAGCATGGCCAGACTCCTGCTGGAAGTCTACAAGATTATGAGAGGCATGGACAGAGTGGATAGTCAGAAGCTTTTTCCCAGGGTGGAAGAGTCAATTACTAGGGGGCACAGGTTTAAGGTGCGAGGGGCAAGGTTTAAAGGAGATGTACAAGGCAAATTTTTTACACAGAGGGTGGTGGGCGCCTGGATCTCGCTGCCGGGGGAGGTAGTGGAAGCAGATACGATAGTGACTTTTAAGGGGCTTCTGGACAAATACATGAATAGGATGGGAATAGAGGGATATGGTCCCGGAAGGGGGTTTTAGTTCAGCCGGGTAGCATGGTCGGTGCAGGCTTGGAGGGACGAAGGGCCTGTTCCTGTGCTGTAATTTTCTTTGTTCAATGCACCTAACTTGCACATCTTTGGAGTGGGAGGAAACCGGAGCACCCGGAGGAAACCCACGCAGACATGGGGAGAATGTACAAACTCCACACACACAGTGACCCAAACCAGGAATTGAACTCAGGTCCCTGGCACCGTGAGGTAGCAGTGCTAACCACTGTGCCACCGTGCCGCCATAATCCAATCTCTCTATTGTGTGAATCACTCTGATTGTACCTTCTCAGTCATTGCAATATCCTGTAGTGAGCAGAACTGTACTCAGTATTCTGCTTGTGGTCACACCAATGATTAAAATAGTGTAGGATTACTCACTTACTAAGCTTAATATTGACCTTTTGATATATCCCAACATCTGATTTGGTTGACTCACTGCCATTGAGCATTGTTGCATTAGCTTCAATTTGTTCTCAATGGGGATAGAATCACAGAATCACAGATTACTGCAGTGCAGAAGAGGCCCTTCGGCCCATCGACGTATGAAATGCCCTGACCTGTCCACCTAATCCCATTTGCCAGCACTTGGCCCATAGCCTTGAATGTTATGGCGTGCCAAGTACTCATCCAGGTACTTTTTAAAGGATGTGAGGCATTCCGCCTCCACCACCCTCCCAGGCAGCGCATTCCAGACCATCACCACCCTCTGAGTAAAAAAGGTTTTCCTTAAATCCCTCTGATCCTCCCACCCCTCACTTTTAACTTGTGTCCCCGTGTAACTGACCCTTCGACTAAGGGGAACAGTTGCTCCCTATCCACCCTGTCCATGCCCCTCATAATCTTGAACACCTCAATCAGGTCGCCCCCTCAGTCTTCTCTACTCTAACGAAAACTATCCAAGACTATCCAAACCTCTCTTCATCCCAGGCAGCATCCTGTGCATCCCCTCCACTGTGTTCACGTCCTTCCTGTACTGTGGCGACCAGAACTGCACACAGTGCTCCAGCTGTAGCCTCACCTAAGTTCTATACAACTCCATCATGACCTCTCTGCTTTAGTAACCTATACCATGATTTTAGCAAGGCGTTCGATAAGGTCCCCCATGCAAGGCTTCTGGAAAAAGTGAGAGGGCATGGGATCCAAGGGGTTGCTGCCCGGTGGATCCAGAACTGGCTTGCCCAAAGGAGGCAGAGTGTGGGTATAGATGGGTCTTTTTCTAAATGAAGGTCGGTCACCAGTGGTGTGCCCCAGGGATCTGTTCTGGGACCCTTGCTGTTTGTCATTTTCATAAATGACCTGGATGAGGAAGCGGAGGGATGGGTTGGTAAGTTTGCCGACGACACGAAGGTTGGTGGGGTTGTGGATAGTCTGGAGGGATGTCAGAAGTTACAGAGGGACATAGATAGGATGCAAGACTGGGCGGAGAAGTGGCAGATGGACTTCAACCCAGATAAATGTGTCGTGGTCCATTTTGGTAGGTCAAATGGGATGAAGGAGTACAATATAAAGGGAAAGACTTTTAGTACTGTAGAGGATCAGAAGGACCTTGGGGTCCGGGTCCATAGGACTCTGAAATCGGCCCCGCAGGTGGAGGAGGTGGTTAAGAAGGCGTATGGTGTGCTGGCCTTTATCAATCGAGGGATTGAGTTTAGGAGTCCGGGGATAATGATGCAGCTATATAAGACCCTCGTCAGATCCCACTTGGAGTACTGTGCTCAGTTCTGGTCGCCTCACTATAGGAAGGATGTGGAAAAGATTGAAAGGGTGCAGAGGAGATTTACAAGGATGTTGCCTGGATTGAGTGGCATGCCTTATGAGGATAGGCTGAGGGAGCTCGGTCTTTTCTCCTTGGAGAGACGAAGGATGAGAGGAGACCTAATAGAGGTGTATAAGATGTTGAGAGGCATAGGTCGGGTGGACTCTCAGAGGCTTTTTCCCAGGGTGGAAATGTCTGCTACGAGAGGACACCGGTTTAGGGTGCGGGGGGCGTAGGTACAGGGGAGATGTGAGGGGTAAGTTTTTCACACAGAGGGTGGTGGGCGAGTGGAATCGGCTGCCGTCAGTGGTGGTGGAGGCAAACTCAATAGGGTCTTTTAAGAGACTCCTGGATGAATACATGGAGCGTAATAGGATGGAGGGTTTAGGTAGGTCTAGAAGGTAGGGATGTGTTCGGCACAACCTGTGGGCCGAAGGGCCTGTTTGTGCTGTAGTTTTTCAATGTTTCTATGTTTCTATGACTGATAATGGTGAGTGTGCCATATGCCTTTTTCACCATCGTATTTACCTGCTTTCCGCCTTCAGAGATCAAAACCCCTCGATATTTTTCATTTTTCATACATATTTTCTTTATTCTTTCATGGGACGTGCCAGCATGTGTTGCCCATCCTTTATTGCCCATAAGAAGTTGATGGTGAATCACCTTCCTGAACTGCTGCAGTCCATTTGGTGTGGGTACCCGCTGGGAAGAGATGGCAATACAGTTCCAAGTCAAGATGGTGTGTGGCTTGAAGGGGAACTTGCAGGCAGAGGTGTCCCCATGCTTCTGCTGCCCTTCTCCTTCTAGTTGTAGAGGTCGCAGGTTTGAGAGATGCTGTCGAAGGAGACTTTGCTGACCTTGTAGATGGTACGCTCTGGTGGAGGAAATGCAGGTTGATGGTGGTGACAATCAGGTGGGCTGCTTCGCCGTGGATGGTGTTGAATTTCGTGAATGTTGTCGGAGTTTTACTCATCCAGGCAAGTGGAGTGTATTCTGTCATTTCCATTTAAATAATAGTCCCTTGGTGCATGTTTTATCATTGTGAAGCACTTTGCTTTCCTCTACAGTGAATTTTATCTCTCACCTATTTGCGCAATTATCAAGTTTTTTTTAGAAGTTTATTTATTAGTCACAAGTAAGGCTTACATTAACACTGCAATGAAGTTACTGTGAAATTCCCCTAGTCGCCACACTCCAGTGCCTGTTCGGGTCAATGCACCTAACCAGCACGTCTTTCAGACTGTGGGAGGAAATTGGAGCACCTGGAGGAAACCCACTCAGACACGGGGAGAACGTGCAGACTCCACACAGACAGTGATCCAAGCTGGGAATCGAACCCAGGTTCCTGGCGCTGTGAGGCAGCAGTGCTAACCTCTGTGCCGTTAATAGTCTCCTGACCAACTTTCTGAAAAATCCACAATTCGAGATTCCTATTTGGCCAACGTGGATTGAGACATCCCCCCCCCAAACCCTGCCCCCATAAGAATATACCTACTCACCTAAATCCAGAATGGGTTGTAGGTTAGCAATGTCAATGCATAGGTACCACCACATTTACTGTATAACCTGCTGGAACCATGCTTCACAGGTGGGGGTCACATTGCTAGTTCCACCAAGACCATCTTTCCTGTAAAGGCATGGTCTTGTAGAATTTTCTGAAGCTTTATTTGGAAACGGCTACTTCCCCATCCCACCCTTGCCCCCTCTTCCCACCACTTCTGGTGTACCTCATTGAACCCTCTAAAAATGGCAGGTGGGATGGAACTAGCCAGTGAGGCCCACAAAACCATTGAAAATAAAAAATAACTCCATCCCACCTTTTTAAAGGAGATAAGTTGGGAAGTTTCCTGACTCGACCTTCCCAACTATGAACTCCTCCACAAAACTCCAATTCTGTGAAACACTACCCTGGGTTTGATAGATTGTGCTCCCTTTATTTAGTTTGTTCCAGAGAGCGGTTGACACTAGCAAGATTGCACCTATTACCTGACCCCTTGTACCCCTGAAAAGGTAGTGGTGGGCCTTCACCTTGGGCTTGTCAGGTTACCCCAGAGGACATTAAGAGTCAGCCACAACCACTTCAGACTGGAGTTACATTGAGATCGGGTCAAGCAGTCAGACATTGATGAACGAGTTGGGTTTTTAATAACAATCTGGAAACTTTCGTGGTTAATTATCTGACGCCAGTCCACGAGTGACCAGACTTAATGAATTCAATTTTACAGCTTGTTCTGGTGGGATTATGAACTCCTGTCCTCCTGATTACTGGTCCAGTATAGGCTTGGCGAACTTCCACGATTGGCCTAGAGTCTCTAGGAATTAGCCTCCAGGGCACTGCTGCAAGCAACAGGAGAAAAATAATAGGGGCACTAAAAACAATGTGTTTTTGTTTCATTTTCTTGGAACTATTAGTTATAAAAATATTGGAGATGTGGAATAAAGTCTGTTGACGGACAGCCAAGAATCGTCCAATCGAATAACAAAGAGCGTGTTTGCTTTCCACTTAGCGTGGAAAGGCGGAGTATTGTGAGAATGGTCACATTGGGTGATCAGTGGCGGGAGCGTTGGGACAGGGTCAAGCAGTTGGCGGCAGGAGGTCATGTGAAGAAACTTGCTGGACTTTGTCCAGCTAGACTCAACAACCCTAGTTCGGTCCCATGTCACTTGGTTATTGCACCCCCTTCCAAACATATTGGACCAGGGACAAAGGAGTCGGTCATGGCACTTTTGAAATACAAGAACCCGATGCTACAGTTTCCCACACGTAAAGACAAACATTTAGCCCTTAATCATTAGCAATGTGCTCAACACTAAACTTGAAAATGTAGATTTAATACGCCACCTGGCTCTGGAGTCAACATCAAGGAGACTTCTTGTCACTTCTATCCCCCGGGTTCGATTCCCGGCTTGGGTCACTGTCTGTGTGGAATCTGGATGATCTCCCCGTGTCTGCGTGGGTTTCCTCCGGGTGCCCCAGTTTCCTCCCACAGTCCGAAAGACGTGCTGGTTAGGTGCATTGACCATGCTAAATTCTCCCTCAGTGTACCCGAACAGGCGCTGGAGTGTGGCGACTCGGGGATTTTCACAGTAACTTCATTGTAAAATGTTATTTATTAGTCACAGGTTGGCTGACATTAACACTGCAATGAAGTTACTGTGAAAATCCCCTAGTTGCCACACTCTGGTGTCTGTTTGGGTACACTGAGAGAGAATTTAGCATGGTCAATACACCTAACCAGCACATAGAATCATAGAATCATAGAAACCCTACACTACAGAAAGAGGCCATTCGGCCCATCGAGTCTGCACCGACCACAATCCCCACCTAGGCCCTACCCCCATATCCCTACATATTTACCCACTAATCCCTCTAACCTACGCATCTCAGGACACTAAGGGCATTTTTTAGCATGGCCAATCATCCTAACCCGCACATCTTTGGACTGTGGGAGGAAACTGGAGCACCCGGAGGAAACCCACGCAGACACAAGGAGAATGTGCAAACTCCACACAGACAGTGACCCAAGCCGGAAATCGAACGCAGGTCCCTGGCGCTGTGAGGCAGCAGTGCTAACCACTGTGCCATCCCTGTGCTACTGTAAGCCTACTGTGACAATAATAAATTTAAGAATCAGAATTGACTCTGCATTTAGGCTCTATTCAAACATTGTCGTCTCTACATGACAGCCGTGGTATCCAAAGACAGACATAATAGATGAGCAAAACTCATAAAATGAATATGATATCTCCCTTAAAACAAGAAGATTGTTTACAGTAAACCTTGTCTAACCCACAATCATAGAATAAATGTTGTGTCACAGATATTGAAAGATTGTGACGAATATGGAGATTTGAATGTATATTTGATGTGGTTTTAAATAGTCATGTTAAAACTGAATTTCAGAAATGAGATGGCTTCATTCAGCTATGTCTGTGGTACAATCTCTTTGTTCTGTTGCTGTCACAAATGTATTTCATCTGAGTCACTGCGAGAGAACTCCTTTGATTGAGTTGGAACCATCACTTGTATCCGTTTTGCAACAATGGAGTGGACAATATAATCGCCGCTCTGATCAAAGTTAGAGAAGCATTGGACTGCATTTTCCCAGCTTTATTTTTAGTTTGAATGCTGGGACTACTTTGCAGAGACTATGAACCTGATTGCTGCACTGTGGGACTTCCGGTTACAGTTTGCAGAGCCAACCAATTAAAACTGGGCGGCACAGTGATTGGCACTGCTGATTCACAGCGCCAGGGACCCGGCTTCGAATCCCGGGCTGCGTCACTGTCTGCGTGGGTTTCCTCCGGGTGCTCCAGTTTCCTCCCACAGTCCAAAAATGTGCGGGTTAGGTGAATTGGCCGCGCTATATTGCCCCTAAGTGTCGGGGAGGGGGCTAGCTTGGATAAATGCATAGGGTTATGGGATGGGGCCTGGGTGGGATTATGGTCAGTGCAGACTTGATAGCCTCCGAATGGCCTCCTTCTGTGCTGTAGGATTCTATGAAACCTTGTCTCGGTGCTTCTGGCCAGTTAGGCAGGGTGATGCAGTAGTTTTGTCAGAGGAAGGATTTCTCATTAGAGGAATGATGGTGTGCTTCAGAGAAGCTCAGCAGGATATGGATTTTTCCAGCAGCACTATCCACAGGGATGGTGAGGAGAACTGGGAAAGCTGTTCACGGTTCTCCCACTCTTACCTGGAGGTCCAGCTGAGGGGCTACAGCAAAGTGAGCGCTGCTAGGAGCAGGAGGCAGAGTGCACCCTCTTCAACCAAGCAGGCAATGATTAGAAGTGGCTGCAGCAGTGTGGCCTCTCTGACCTGGAGAGAATGGACTCGGAGGAGCCGGAGCTTCAGGTGAATGGCAGAACACTGTCAGATGCCAAGCCCCACACTCTAACTTTCCCAGCATTCTCCTGCACAGTACATCTCAGGTCAAGACGTTCTTCAGTTCCACTTGCTGGCCTTACACCATCACCTGAGCAACCAACACTCAGAGTGACTCTCAATTTATTGCATCCAGGCCCCATCATCATCCTACCCAAATGTTCTCCCTCTGAACACACGCTAACCACCTCCCACATTTCTAATTTGTGCAGACGATATTGTAAAAATTACCAAGAGTGAGCGATGCATGCTTATGAGATGTTGGGGTGGGCCTCCAGTCATAGGCACCATGTTGGCCACTGACGATGCATGCCCGCCTGGTACGCCGGGAAGATGGTGCTACACCATGAGAATGAAGATGGCAGCAGGGACCTTCCATGAGAGGCTAAACCTCATGAGTCTCTGGCAGTCAGAGTAGCTAGTCCTCAGCAGGAAGACAGTGTGGTGGACGACTCACCTTCATCAACCCACATCTCGATGGCCGTCCCCTCTACTGCTAAAGTGACATGTGGCAATGGAGAAGGTGCTTTTGCTGGCTGTTTTGTAAGGAATTGGCCACCAATTTATAAAGTCAATGTGAAGTATTTAAAAATCTGATAATTCTGCTCCATGCACTGAATTTTTCATTTGAATTTATAGATGTATTTAACTATTGCTGCTTAAACAGTTATTACAAACATACAAAATGGGAAGAGAAACAGGCCGTTCGGCTCCCCGATCCTGCTGTTCAATAAGATTATGGTTGATTTGTTTGTGTTTCGAATTCTACATCCCCATCTACCCCCCAATAACCCGGTGGCACAGTGGTTAGCATTGCTGCCTCACAGTGCCAGGGACTGGGGTTTGATTCCTGGCTTGGGGCACTGTCTGTGCTGAGTCTACACATTCTCCCCATGTCTGCGTGGGTTTCCTCCCATAGTCTGAAAGACGTGCTGGTTAGGTGAATTGGTCATGCTAAATTCTCCTTCAGTGTACCCGAACAGGTGTGGCGACTCGAGGAATTTCACAGTAACTTCATTGCAGTGTTAATGTAAGACGACTTGTGACTAATAAATAAACTTTACTTTAACCTGTCATTCCCTTGCCAAACAAGAATCTATCTACCTCCACCTTAAAATATTTTAATGAAATATGCCTCCACCACCTTTTGAGGCGGAGAGTTCCAAAGTCACACAACCCTCTGTGAGAAAAATAATTCCTCTCATCTCTGTTCTAAGAGGTCGTTGGCTAATTTTAAAACAGCGCCTCAAGTTCTGGACTCCCCATAAGAGGAAAGATCCTTTCCATGTCCACCTTGTCAAGACTGTTCAGGATCTTATGTACTTCAATCAATCACTCCTCGCCCTTCTAAACTCCAGTGGCAATAAATCCAGTCTGTCCAACCTTTCCTCATAAGACAAACCAATCATTCCAGGTATCAACCTGGCAAACCTCCTCACCTTCAATGCTATTATTCTTCCCTCAGGTAAGGAGATCAAAATTGCACACAGTACAACAAAGAACAAAGAACAATACAGCACAGGAACAGGCCCTTCGGCCCTCCAAGCCCGCGCCGCTCCCCGGTCCAGGATTGAATCCTGAATCCAGGATCCCCGCCCAATTTTCCAGCCTATCTACATACCAATATCCTATCCACCGAGCTGTCCCTCACAGCTACGATGCTTTGTTCATTACAACCTATTAACTCACCCCCACCCCCCTATTCCAGACCATGTGATCCCCAGGGAGAGGCGAAAACCCAGAGTGAAAAACCCCAGGGCCAATATGGGGAAAAAAACAAAATCTGGGAAATTCCTCTCCGACCCCCTGAGGCGATCGAAACGAGTCCAGGAGATCACAATGGCCCTGATCGGAAAATGCTTCCCAACCCTAGTCATTTCCACTTCCATGAACACCATATGAATTCCCTGCCCCCGAGACAGGTTCCCAACTATCCGCAGTCTCGCTCTGTACTGGCACCAGCAAGATGATCATAGAATGAAGCCTTGAAACGAGAAACAAGGAACAATTAGCCCGCGCCGCTCCCTGGTCCAAACTAGACCACTCTTTTGTATCCCTCCATTCCCACTCCGGTCATATAGCTGTCTAGATAAGTCTTAAACGTTCCCAGTGTGTCCGCCTCCACCACCTTGCCCGGCAACACATTCCAGGCCCCCACGACCCTCTGTGTGAAATATGTCCTTCTGATATCTGTGTTAAACCTCCCCCCCTTCAAAGAACAAAGAACAAAGAACAGTACAGCACAGGAAACAGGCCTTCGGCCCTCCAAGCCTGTGCCGCTCCTTGGTCCAACTAGACCAATCGTTTGTATCCCTCCATTCCCAGGCTGCTCATGTGACTATCCAGGTAAGTCTTAAACGATGTCAGCGTGCCTGCCTCCACCACCCTACTTGGCAGCGCATTCCAGGCCCCCACCACCCTCTGTGTAAAAAACGTCCCTCTGATGTCTGAGTTATACTTCGCCCCTCTCAGCTTGAGCCCGTGACCCCTCGTGATCGTCACCTCCGACCTGGGAAAAAGCTTCCCACTGTTCACCCTACCTATACCCTTCATAATCTTGTATACCTCTATTAGATCTCCCCTCATTCTCCGTCTTTCCAAGGAGAACAACCCCACTCTACCCAATCTCTCCTCATAGCTAAGACCCTCCATACCAGGCAACATCCTGGTAAACCTTCTCTGCACTCTCTCCAATGCCTCCACGTCCTTCTGGTAGTGCGGCGACCAGAACTGGACGCAGTACTCCAAATGCGGCCTAACCAGCGTTCTATACAGCTGCATCATCAGACTCCAGCTTTTATACTCTATACCCCGTCCTATAAAGGCAAGCATACCATATGCCTTCTTCACCACCTTCTCCACCTGTGTTGCCACCTTCAAGGATTTGTGGACTTGCACACCTAGGTCCCTCTGTGTTTCTATACTCCTGATGACTCTGCCATTTATTGCATAACTCCTCCCTACATTATTTCTTCCAAAATGCATCACTTCGCATTTATCCGGATTAAATTCCATCTGCCACCTCTCCGCCCAATTTTCCAGCCTATCTATATCCTGCTGTATTGCCCGACAATGCTCTTCGCTATCCGCAATTCCAGCCATCTTTGTGTCATCCGCAAACTTGCTGATTACACCAGTTACACCTTCTTCCAAATCATTTATATATATCACAAATAGCAGAGGTCCCAGTACAGAGCCCTGCGGAACACCACTGGTCACAGACCTCCAGCCGGAAAAAGACCCTTCGACCACTACCCTCTGTCTCCTATGGCCAAGCCAGTTCTCCACCCATCGAGCCACTTCTCCTTGTATCCCATGAGCCTTAACCTTCTTAACCAACCTGCCATGTGGGACTTTGTCAAATGCCTTACTGAAATCCATATAGACGACATCCACGGCCCTTCCTTCATCAACCGTTTTTGTCACTTCCTCAAAAAACTCCACCAAATTTGTAAGGCACGACCTCCCTCTTACAAAACCATGCTGTCTGTCACTAATGAGATTGTTCCGTTCTAAATGCACATACATCCTGTCTCTAAGAATCCTCTCCAACAACTTCCCTACCACGGACGTCAAGCTCACCGGCCTATAATTTCCTGGGTTATCCCTGCTACCCTTCTTAAACAACGGGACCACATTCGCTATCCTCCAATCCTCAGGGACCTCACCCGTGTCCAAAGAAGCGACAAAGATTTCCGTCAGAGGCCCAGCAATTTCCTCTCTCGTCTCCCTGAGCAGTCGAGGATAGATGCCATCAGGCCCTGGGGCTTTGTCAGTTTTAATGTTCCCTAAAAAACCTAACACTTCCTCTCTCGTAATGGAGATTTTCTCTAACGGGTCAACACCTCCCTCCGAGACACTCCCGGTTAACACGCCCCTCTCCTTCGTGAATACCGATGCAAAGTATTCATTTAGGATCTCCCCTATTCCCTTGGATTCTAAGCATAATTCCCCTCCTTTGTCCCTGAGAGGTCCGATTTTCTCCCTGACAACTCTTTTGTTCCTAACGTATGAATAGAATGCCTTAGGATTCTCCTTAATCCTGCCTGCCAAGAACATCTCGTGCCCTCTTTTTGCCCTTCTAACTCCCCGTTTGAGATCTTTCCTACTCTCTCTGTATTCCTCCAGAGCTCCATCTGTTTTCAGTTGCCTGGACTTAACGTACGCCTCCCTTTTCATTTTAATCAGATCCTCAATTTCCCTGGTTATCCACGGCTCTCGAATCCTACCTTTCCTATCTTTCCTTTTTACAGGCACATGCCTATCCTGCAGCCTTATCAATAGTTCCTTAAAAGACTCCCACATGCCAGACGCGGACTTACCCTCGAACATCCTCTCCCAATCAACATCCACCAATTCCTGCCTAATCCGGCTATAGTCAGCCTTCCCCCAATTTAGCACCCTGCCCGTAGGACAGCACTCATCCTTGTCCATTACTATCCTAAAGTTAACAGAGTTGTGGTCACTATTTGCCACATGTTCCCCTACCGAAACTTTGACGACCTGACCGGGCTCATTTCCCAGAACTAGGTCCAGTATAGCCCCCTCTCTAGTCGGGCTATCTACATACTGTTCCAAAGAACCTTCCAGTACGCATTTTACAAATTCCTCCCCGTCCGGTCCCCCAGCTCTAAGCACTTTCCAGTCTGTGCCAGGGAAATTAAAGTCCCCCACTACAACAACCCTATGTTTTCTGCACCTATCCAGAATCTCCTGACATATCCTTTCCTCCACTTCCCGTGGGCTGTTGGGTGGTCTGTAGTACACCCCCAGCATAGTGACTGCACCCTTCCTGTTTCTGAGTTCCACCCACAGCGACTCAGTACATGACCCCTCTAAGTTGTCTACCCTCTGCACCGCGGTAATATGCTCCTTAACTAATATCGCTACTCCCCCACCTTTTTTAGCCCCTCCTCTGTCTCGCCTAAAACACTGATACCCCGGAATATTCAGCTGCCAGTCCTGTCCTTCTTTTAACCAAGTTTCCGTCACCGCAACCACATCCAAATTCCGCACAAGCATTAAGGCCCTAAGTTCGTCTGTTTTACCCGTTACACTCCTCGCATTGAAGCAGATGCACTCCAGACCTCCAGGCCCAGTCAGGTCCTCCTCCTCCAGAGTGCTCCTCTTCTTAGCTAGCCTTGCCCTGGCCCCCAGCTCGACCCCAGCCTCAGTATTTACTGACCTCCTGTTTTGTTCCCCACCCCCCTGCCACACTAGTTTAAATCCTGCCGAAACACTCGAGCAAAACTCCCAGCCAGGATATTTGCTCCCTTCCAGTTAAGGTGTAACCCATCCTTTCTGTACAGTTGCCATCCTGACTTGAAGATTTCCCAGTTATCTATGAATTTAAAACCCTCCCTCTTGCACCAGTCCTTTAGCCACGCGTTCAACTGTAGAATCTCCCTGTTCCGAGCCTCACTTGCACTAGGCACCGGGAGCAGTCCAGAGATTGCTACACTGGAGGTCTTACTTTTTAGCCTAGCACCCAACTCCCTGAATTTCTCTCGTATGACCCCCCTGCTCTTCCTACCTACATCATTTCCCCCAATGTGTACAATCACATCCGTTTGACTACCTTCCTTTTTAAATATGCTTCCTACCCTCTCGGAGACATCCAGTACCCCGGCACCAGGGAGGCAGACTACCATCCTGGATTCTCGTTCAGTCCCACAGAAGCGCCTGTCCGTGCCTCTAACTATTGCGTCCCCCACAACTATCGCTCTCCTAAACCCCTTCTTTCCCTTCCGGACCCCTGAGCCTGTCCCCGTGGAGGCGATCTGGTCCTCGTGGCTTACCCCTGGAGGGTCATCCCCCTCCACAGAATCCAAAACAATATACCTATTGTGGAGGGGGACAACCACAGGGGATCCCTCCACAGACTGCTCACTCCCTTCCCTTCTCCCATCTGTTGCCCATCCCTTTCTCTTATGGGAGACTGCCACTGGGGTGCTTTCTGGCACATCACCCTTCTGACTATTACCCCTCCTAACCGTGACCCACGTGTCTTCCTTCCGAGACCCTGGTGTCACTACCTGACTATAACTTTTATCTATGACTCTCTCATTTTCCCTAACTAAACTGAGTTCATCGAGCCTCAGCTCCAGCTCCCTTACACGATCCTTCAGGAGATGCAGTTCCACACATCTGGCACAGATATGGACTTCCGGGAGGCAAGTTGTCTCCAGGAACTCCCACATCCCACACCGAATGCAGTATACTGGCCTCCCACTCATACCAGCCATGTCCTTTTTAGTTTTGGGGATAAAACAAAAAGGGGGTGTAACCGAAGAAAAACAAACAAACAACCTTCCTCGCCGAAGCCCTGTGAGCCAAAGCCCTTTTAGCTCTCACTCTGTCCCCTGCTCACTCCACTGCCCGCTAACGACGCTGCCCGCTCAAAGGTGTGGCCTACTTTTAAACCCTCCAAAATCTTCCCAGGCTGCTGCTGGGCCTATTTCCTGTTTAGAAAAAAAAAACCTCCGATTTTTTTCACTAATTGAACTGAAAAATAATTAAATAAATTAATTACTCTACTGCAGCCCGAGCAGCACTCCCACAGTGAGACACCAACTGTCACACTCTACTGCAGCCCGAGCAGCACTCCCTCACTGAGACACCAACTGTCACACTCGAGATGTGGGTGGCCTCACCACAACCCTGTATAATTGAAGCACAACATCCATACTTTTATGTTCAATTCCTCTCATAATACAGGATAGTATTCCGGTAGCCTTCTTGATTAAGTGCTGAACGGCATACTAGCTTTTTGTGACTCATGCACTAGAACACCTAGATCCCTCTGCATCTCGGAATTCTGCAACTGTTCTCCCTTTAAGTGAATAGCTTCGCATTTTCCCACATTACACTACTGTGGGAAATTGGCTAATTCTCCATGAATTCTTCAGCAGGCTGGAAGTGAAGCTCAGTTGGTCTTGGCATGGAGGGTGGGTTTGAGAGCCAGATTTTGAGGTAGGATCCACTTCCGATTTGATTTGATTTATTATTGTCACATGCATTAGCATACAGTGAAAAGTATTGTTTCTTGCGCGCTATACAGACAAAGCCTACTGTTCATAGAGAAGGAAAGGAGAGAGTGCAGAATGTAGTGTTACAGTCATAGCTAGGGTGTAGAAAAAGATCAACTTAATTCAAGGTAGGTCCATTCAAAAGTCTGATGGCAGCAGGGAAGAAGCTGTTCCTGAGTCGGTTGGTATGTGACCTCAGACTTTTGTATCTTTTTCCCAACGGAAGAAGGTAGAAAAGAGAATGTCTGGGGTACGTGGGGTCCTTAATTATGCTGACTGCTTTTCCGAGGCAGCGGGGAGTGTAGACTGAGTCAATGGATGGGAGGCTGGTTTGCGTGATGGGAGGGTTCACATCACACTGGTTAGCGTGATGTAAACCCCACTTCTGTGGAGTTTACATGTTTCAATGAAGTTACCGGTCCAGATGACAGAGGCTGTTTACCCCTCCCAGACCCTTACCTAGATCCACATGAGAATGTGCCACTAGACATAGGAGCTGAGTTTGGTTATGAGTTGTAGAGAATAATGTGAGTTGGTAAATCAGCTGCCTATTTCATACCCAATTCAGTTTATCTTTCCATTTAAGCTTTTTGAACAAGAAGATTGGATGGGGTGATGGATTCGCCATCTCCTATTTGGCACCACATGTGCTTCCCTCCTCACCCCAAGACAAATTTCTTCTGGGTAACGTACAAGCAGATAGAATTCACGCGAGGTTGACGTTGTCAAGAGGAGATTATTGGGCAGAATGTGATCCATTCAAAAGGTACTCAATGGCTAGATGAATTTTGCCGATATGTCAGTTTTGGCTACATTTCTGTTCTTTTGTTTTAGCAGTTCTATCGGGAAAGAGATACAAAAGTCTGAGGTCACGTACCAACCGACTCAAGAACAGCTTCCTCCCTGCTGCCGTCAGACTTTTGAATGGACCTACCTTGCATTAAGTTGATCTTTCTCTACACCCTAGCTGTGACTGTAACACTACATTCTGCACTCTCTCCTTTTCTTCTCTATGAACGGTATGCTTTGTCTGTATAGCAAGAAACAATACTTTTCACTGTATACTAATACATGTGACAATAATAAATCAAATCAAATCAGAAGTGGATCCTACCTCAAAATCTGGCTCTCAAACTACCAGTCTGGAGGAGCCATATTTGACCCCCACCCACAACAAGGGATAACATGGAGCACAACAGGTCTCCCAATGTGGGTGGCACGGTGGCACAGTGGTTAGCGCTGCTGCCTCACAGCACCAGGGACCCGGGTTCGATTCCCGGCTTGAGTCACAGTCTGTGTGGAGTTTGCATGTTCTCCCTGTGTCTGCGTGGGTTTTCTCACACAGTTTGAAAGACGTGCTGGTTAGGTGCATTGAGCTGAACAGGTGCTGGAGTGTGGTGCCAAGGGGAATTTCACAGTAACTTCGTTGTGGTGTTAATGTAAGCTTTACTTGTGACTAATAAATAAAAACTTTAAACAAGAAGGATTCCCTGCTTTTAATCTGAAGAAAAGGAAACTGAATCTAACCCCACAGTTAAACCTGACAATACCTCTGTAGGCCTCTGAGGGACTGCTTGAGAAACTGGCTTATGTTACCTTAAAATAACAAAGGAGGACTTGCAGGAACAATGCCACACTCTGCCCTATAGCCAGATCAGGAAGCTGGCCATTTCCTCAAAGGCTACCAAAGACAATGCAGTTCGAAACTTTTAAGCCATTGGCTACTTTCAAACTGCAGGAGGGAATTTCTGCACCATCGTCCAAGTTGCCAATAGGTACTGCATGCAGGAGATCACCAACAATCTCAGGAGCAATAGGAAAATTAATCCATTTTGGGAATCAGGGGCCTATGCAGTCTACGCTCATGGGCCACAACCAAATACAATATGGGGAGAACACATCTGTAGCCCAGTGAAAACACTGGACTCAGCACAAGGCAGCAAAAACTGCAGACAGTAATTGTAACAGCATATTCTAGCAGTTAAAAACATTCTGTCAGATGGAAGTGAGATCGAGTTTGTATTTTAATGGATCAACAGTTATGCAGAAAGTCCGGCATTCTTAGTCCAGCTCTATTTAAGGGCGGCACGGTGGCACAGTGGTCAGCACTGCTGCCTCACAGCGCCAGGGTCCCAAGTCCGGCCTTGGGTCACTGTCTGTGTGGAGTTGGCACATTCTCCCCGTGTCTGCGTGGGTTTCCTCCGGGTGCTCCAGTTTCCTCTCATGGTCCAAAGGTGTGCGGGTAAGGTTATTTGCCATGCTAAATTGCCCCTTATTGTCATGGGGATTAGCATTGTAAATGAGGGTTGCACGAATAGAGCCAGGATTGTGGTCGGTACAGACTTGATGGGCCGAATGGCCTCCTTCTGTATTGTAGGGATTCTATTCTATTTAGTCTAATTCCTAGGCCAGTCAGGTCAATCCTTAAGCCAAATCTGAAGGACAATCAATGACCCTCATGACGCACCGTATGCTCCCTCTCTGAACCAACTGCAACCAAGATAGAGAAAACTTTAAAATTGTTCCCGAGTAGACCCTCGGGCTTCCTGGGAGTTTCGATTCACTGACTTCCTTTCGGAAACCCGGCTAGCTCAAATGTATCTGATGCATTGGAATGTCAGTGAATCTTTGTTATTATTTGGTTACAAGATGTGGGTAATATGGTCAAAGCCGGCATTCATTGCCCATCCCTGGCTCTCCTCAAACAGCAGTGAGCAGCTTCTCCTTGCACCAACTATGCTTCCATAATCCCTCTCCATATCGCCTGGGCCTGTTGCTCTACGTTTCTCTAAGCAGATTCTTTTCTTCAGCTTTACAGGACTGTGAGAGCTCAAACAGACCACATCAGCATCAAATACTGAGGGAGGGGGGAGCGATCTTACCAAAATAATTCTAAGTGCCCAATGAGCGTGAAAATGGGAGAGAATCGCACCCATTTTATGGGTGAGCTCCCAGGCACAAGCATATGGCATTTAGGAAAAAAAAGAGGCAAAATGTGATTCTCGCCAGTAGGGGGAGTAGGCAGAGCCTATTTAATCTTGGAAGCCGGCTGTTGAGTTTAAGGGACTCTATTGCGCATGTGCCCTGATCTCTCGGTGCACTGTGTACAAGTGTTTAAGTTTACTTATTAGTGCCACAAGTAGGCTTACATTCACACTGCAGTGAAGTTACTGTGAAAATCCCCTAGTCGCCGCACTCCGGCGCCTGTTTGGGTTCACTAAGGGAGAATTTAGAATGTCCAGTGCATCTAACCACCTTTCAGACTGTGGGAGGAAACCAACCCACACAGTTAGAGAGAGAACTGTGTGCAAACTCCACACAGACAGTGATCCAAGCCGGGAATCGAACCTGGGCCCCTCACGCTGACACAGTGCACTGAGAGATCAGGCACTGCCCCCATTCCCCCGGAAATCACACCTCCCCCCCCCCACCGATCGCCTCCCCCAGACATCACACCCCCAGATGACCCCGCGGATATTGCCCCCCCCGCCCCCTCCGATCGCTGGCCCCGATTGCTGTTCCCTCGATCTTTGACCCTACCACTGCCCCCCTCCCTCAGCCGATCACTGGCCCCAATCCCTCCCACCGGCCAATCGCTCCCATAACTTAATTGTGGGTTTGGTGGTGGAGTGCTTTTATTACTGGGCTAGTAAGCCAAATACAGTGAGTTCAAACCATGGCATTTGAATAATTTAAACAGAAAATAAAAGGTTGACCATGAAGTCATCAGAATGTCCTAATAAGCAAATTCATAGAAACCCTACAGTGCAGAAGGAGGCCATTCGGCCCATCGAGTCTGCACCGACCACAATCCCACCCAGGCCCTACCCGCTAATCCTTTTTTTTACCCGCTAATCCCTCTAACCTACGCATCCCAGTACTCTAAGGGGCAATTTTTCTTAACCTGGCCAATCAACCTAACGCGCACATCTTTGGACTGTGGGAGGAAACTGGAGCACCCGGAGAAAACCCACACAGACACGAGGAGAATGTGCAAACTCCACACAGATAGTGACCCGAGCCGGGAATCGAACCCAGGACCCTGGAGCTGTGAAGCAGCAGTGCTAACCACTGTGCTACTGTGCCGCCCTATTGCTTGACTCATGTCCTTCAGGGAAGGAAATCTGCCCTCCATCCCTGTCTAATCTATATGGGACTCTAGTCCCAGGTCAATGAAGTGGCTTGGGGAGCCACTTAGTTATTAAAACCACTACAATGGGTAACAAGAAGAGATGGCAGTGGTTCAGGAAGCCATCCCACCATCGTATTAAACCCATAAGTGCTGGCTGGCCATGCCAACCAATATCCCATAAAATGACATTATTGTAAATTCAAGTATCTTAACTAATAGCAATACTGGACATAGAGGAGGTAATTTTAACTTTAGGAGCAGTTGTAAAGCAAGTGATATCAAAATCCCAGCCGGTTTATTGATCAGGCTCATTATTCCATTAAAGGTCGGGTGTATATAACAGGAAACTAAATCACCCTTCCTTACAATTACTCCCAGAGAACAGGAGGTGCTTCTTTAGACTTGGGAAGGTCCTTTCTGTTGCAAGCAGCATCAAATAGATTTCTTTAACGATTGTATTCTGTACATTTTCAAGAATGTCGCTTTTCCTGATGCTCAGAAAGCTGTGAGCGGCCCCTAGTGATCTGTTTTGGTAGTGCTCCAAACTAGCCAACACTAAACTGCGGAAAAGACCAGTTTCAGGCTTACCAGGTTGACTCCGGGGATGGCGGGACTGATGTTTGAGGATTGACTAGGTTCGGATTGTTTTCGCTGGAGTTCAGACGAATGATGGGGGACCTTATAGAGACTTATAAAATTCTAACAGGACTAGACAGGGGAGATGCAGGGAGGATGTTCCCGATGGTGGGGGGAGTCCAGAACCAGGGGTCACAGTCTGAGGATTCAGGGTAGACCATTTAGGACGGAGGTGAGGAGACATTTCTTCACCCAAAGAGTGGTGAGTCTGTGGAATCCATTACCACAGGAAGTAGTTGGTGCCAAAACATTGAATGTATTGAAGAGGCGGCTGGATATAGCACTTGGGAGCGAATGGGATCAAAGGTTATGGGGAAAAAGCAGGATTAGGCTATTGAGTTGGACGATCAGCCATGATCGTAATGAATGGCGGAGCAGGTTCGAAGGGCCAAATGGCCTCCTCCTGTTCCTATCTTCTATGTTTCTATGTTTCCTGTCCCTCCCCTCCCACAGCTCACCTACTGCTGTAACCCTCATCCATGCTCTTGTTACCTCAAGACTTGACAATTCCTAGATTCCCCTGCCCATCTCCCAGCTTCCACCCACTGTAAACTTCACTTCATCCAAAACTCTGCCTGTCAACCCTGAACTGTTTCCCAGAACCCCTATCCTCACTATCCATGGGTGGCACAGTGGCTGGCACTGCTGCCTCACAGCACCAGGGACCCGGGTTCGATTCCCGGCTCGGGTCACTGTCTGTGTAGAGTTTGCACGTTCTCCCCGTGTCTGCGTGGGTTTTCTCCCACAGTCCAAAGATGTGCGGGTTAGGTGATTGGCCAAGCTAAATTGCTCCTTAGTGTCAGGGGGACTAGCAGGGTAAATGTATGCATTTGTAGGGCTAGGACCTGGGTGGGATTGTGGTCAGTGCAGACTCGATGGGCCGAATGGCTTCCTTCTGCACTGTAGGATTCTAGGATTCACTGTCATTGCACAATGGCAGTGATAGAAAGCCTGGTGGATATAATTCTAGATTTGCTGCTTTCACCCTGATTTAAACCTGAACCTTTCTCCACACAGACAGTGACCCAAGCCAGGGAACAAAACCTCGCACTGTCAGGTTTTAGGATCTTGACATACTGAGCAGTGAAAGCGGTTAGAAAGTATTCTGTATATTAACAGATTAACAATATTATTATTCATGATATTAACACTGAGCCTTGGCCCCTGCCACTTGAGCATTTAATCTGGGTTGTGAATAATTTAAAAAAACATTTGCCTGAAGCAGTGGTGTGGTATTGTCGCTGGACGAGTAAAAGTTAAAGTTTATTTATTAGTGTCATAAGTAGGTTTACATTCACACTGTAATGAAGTCACTGTGTTGCCACTGTGTCCCCTAGTTGCCACATTCCGGTGCCTGTTCGGGTAACACTGAGGGAGAATTCAGCATGGCCAATGCACCTAACCAGCACATCTTTCAGACTGTGGGAGGAAACCGGAGCACCCGGAGGAAACCCACACAGACAAATGTGAGGTTATCCACTTTGGAAGCAAAAACAGGAAGGCAGATTATAGAATCATGGAATCCTACAGTACAGAAGGAGACCATTTGGCCCATTGAGTCTGCATCGACCACAATCCCACCCAGGCCCTATCCCCATAACCCCATGTATTTACCCTAGCTAGTCCCCCTGACATTAAGGGGCAATTTAGCATGGCCAATCCACCTAACCCGCACATCTTTGGACTGTGGGAGGAAACCGGAGCACCCAGAGGAAACCCACACTGACAGATGGAGGCTGTGCAAACTCCACACAGACAGTGACCCAAGCCAGGGAACAAAACCTAGCACTGTCAGGCAGCAGTGCTAACCACTGTGCAACCAGACCACCCCAGTAATCCAGCGACCCAGAGCAATGTCAATGTGGCTGACTCTTAAATGTCTTCAGGGATTGGCAATACATGCTGGCACAGCCAGCATGCCCACATCCCATGAGCAAATTTTAAAAAGGATGCCCAAGTACTATTTTGAAGAAAATCAGTAGCATTCTCGCCCGTGTCCAGGCCAATATTTGTCCTTTAACCAAAAATTAAATTATCAGAGCAATATTTCATTGCTGTTTGTGGGACTTTGCTGTGTTTGTCATTTTTCTATGATAGTTACTTAACTTCAAAGGTACTTCATTGATGTGCCCTGAGGTTGCGAAAAGTGCAAGTTCTTTATTTTCTTGGATTGGAAAGGTGGGCTTGTTTCATCAGCTATAAGGAGACCTGAATGTTCTTAATCTGACTGCCATTATCCCAGCCGTGCTAACCTCTAACCTCTAGGTATGTGATGTCTATAACAGGGCTGAATTTCCCCATCTCCTGCTGTAACCGGAGCAGAAACCTTGGAGAAATGGCCTAAATGCATGCTCTCAGTTTCCACTGGGACCTTGCACCATAATTACATGTGATGACCATTCATCTTATACTCCAGTTAGTAGCAGGTTTTAGTGACAATGCTTTTAAAGGGCCTCTGCCTCAATGATGTATTGTGTATTGTGATGATGCTGTAATGTAATTGTGTCATGTTTCTTGTGAAGGGTATGTTTCGAAGTCAGCTCTGTTAATAGGGTGCCGATTTGTCTGCAACCAGGCAGCTCACATGTTGAGAATGCAGGAGAATAATTGTGATAATGGGGTGCTTGTTTTAATCTGAGCTAATATATTTTTGTTCATTTTTGGTTTTTCCCCTCAGGTTTCAGAGTAGGGTTTGATTAGGTTGATTGACAGAGGCGGAGTCATGTGAAAGGGTGACTCTCAGCTTGAAGAAAAAAGTATGCTAGTTTCTGCCTGGGTGTGCAAGGAGCAAGAGGTCTCTCTCTCTCTTTCTCTGGAGGCTGCTGTTTGAATGTCAGAAGACAGGTGTCTCTCTATATCTCTCTCCAGGGGTGCTCAAAGGCTTGAGACTGGCAGCCCACATACCAGCATGTAAGTTGTTTGCTAACTGATTTTTGAAAAGGAGTTTAAGTCAATGAGGAATATTGCTTAAATTGGAACAAAATAGAGATAAGTTAGCAGTTAAGAATTGTATCTTGCCATGTTTAAGTATTTCAATTGATAAAAGTTAAGCAAATTCATTCATTATATTTAAACTGTATTGTTAACTAAAATCTATTTTGATAAAAATCTTCCTTCTGTGTAAATAGAATCATACCTGGAGTGAAATACCTGATCCTCATTCTAATGCCAGAGTAAAAAAGTATTTGGGGTCTAGTCTAACTTCATAACATGCCTTGAAGTTTCTGATCTCGTTACCAACTGTATATCTTTGTTTTATTTGGGGACATAGTTATGTGCAAGTGTGGTGACAATGCATTTCAGGGTGTTGTATGTCAGTTAATCTTAATTTACACAGAGGTTTGTCAAACAAGCTTTACCTGTAAATATATATCATTATTTGATATTGCTTTGTGTTTCATCCATAAAATTCCACAAACTGATTACTAAACATGTCAAGTTTATTAAATTATGAGTCTGGTCACATGATTTTGCCAGTGAGATTTTATTTCAAGGCAGTTGTGTTCCTGTGTTTATTAGGAAATAAACATTACAACAGTGAATATACTTCAAAAGTAATTCACTGGTTGTAAAGCACTTCCAGACAACCAGTGATCCTGAAAAGCTCTGCATAATCTTTCTTGTTTTGTTTGCCCTCGTCATAGGTGCTGCTATATCTGTAGTCTCCCACAGACAGTACAGTACAGAACAGTGGGCAACACGGTGGCACAGCGGTTAGCACTGCTGCTTCTCAGCGCCAGGGACCCAGGTTCGATTCCCGGCTTGGGTCACTGTCTGTGTGGAGTCTGCACTGTCTGCGTGGGTTTCCTCCGGGTGCTCCGGTTTCCTCCCACAGTCCGAAAGACGTGCTGGTTAGGTGCATTGGCCATACTCAATTCTTCCTCAGTGTACCCGAACAGGTGCCGGAGAGTGGCGACTAGGGGATTTTCACAGTAGCTTCATTGCAGTGTTGGTGTAAGCCTACTTGTGACACTAATGAATAAACTGAACTACAAAGTCCTTAAAAACAATTAAACAGCATAAGCAACACACTGGCACTAAATGCTGCAAAACGTTTACAGTTGATAATTTCATTTGACCCAGGTAGACTATTTTGCTCTAACGAAGGGACATCCAGGCTCGAAACGTTGGCTCTGTTCTCTCTCCACAGATGCTGTCAGAGCTGCTGAGATTTTCCAGCATGTGGTGAACCATCGTTGGTTCACCACTGGGGGTTGTTATTATGTTACTGTTGGGCTAGGGTGTTATTACTGTGGGGGTTGTACTATGTTGTTGGGTTAGGGTGTTTACCTGTTATAAGAGTTATCATGGCACATTCCAGTGGGGTCCCGCCTCCGGTGGCAGGGTATAAGACCCCCTGCTCCGGCAGGACCCCTTCAGTCTGAACTGGTGTATTCGTGTTAGTAGTTTCATTGTTACTGTATTAAAGCCTTCAATACTAAAGCCTTGATTCCAGGTGCTCATTGACGCGCATCAATTTAATACAGTAAACAGAGAGTATGGAACAGATCCTAAAACCGGATCGTCTGACACTGGACCCACGTGCGGTCGGTGCAGCTAACACATTCGACCATTGGTGGAAGTGCTTCGAGGACTACCTGGCAGCCTCGGTAGCTATCACTACGGACAGTGATAGACTCCAGGTCCTCCACGCGAGGGTAAGCGACACGATTTACCTAGCCATTCGTGCAGCTCCCACTTACCAGGGTGCCGTCGAGCTCCTAAAGAATAGGTACATTACGCCACCCAACGAGATACATGCTCGTTACCTCCTCGCTACACGACGTCGGCAGTCGGGCGAAACCATAGAGGATTACGCCAATGAGCTCCTGCAGCTTGCCAGGGGTTGCGACTGTAAGGACGTCTCCGCCGAGCAGTACATGTACGACCTCGCCCGAGACGCGTTCGTAGCAGGGGTAGGGTCCTCGTACATCAGGCTTAAATTACTAGAAAAGGGGAAACTCAACTTGACCCAGGCAATGGGGATGGCCGTGAGGCTGGAGGCGGCGTCGAAGAGCTTGGCGCTGTACCCGGAGGACCACGTGCAGTCAACGTGGTTGGAGCAAGCTCTGCTCCCTCCTCGCCCCGCGAACCCGCGCTCCCAGATCGATTCGACGACGGCGGCAGCTCCAGGTGGCCAGCGATGCTATTTTTGCGGTGGGGCCAAGCATCCACTGCAACAGTGTCCGGCAAGAACGGCAATCTGCAGCCAGTGCGGTAAAAAAGGCCACTACGGCAAAGTCTGCAGGTCCAAACCTAAAAACGGCAGTGCAGCTTGTAACCCTCCAGAACGGAGACCATCTCTTTCGGCGCCGCAGTACCCACGAGGTCCGACCACGTGCGATCTCAGGACGGCGCCATCGTGGCAAACAGAGGAGGAGGAAGACCACCAGGAGTCGCTGCGCTTGGCGCCCTCGCCCACGTGCGATTCATGGGGGCGGCCATCATGGTCCACGACGACTAGGAGCGACCAGCAGGGGTCCTCAGCATCCACATCGGCAGCATGCAGTGACGCCCAGGGGCCAACGGTGGCGTCGATCTCTCTGGATCAGACCAGGCATTACAGACTGGAACATTCCATGATGGAGGTAAAGGTTAGTGGCAGAACTGTGAATTGTCTGTTTGACAGTGGGAGCACCGAAAGTTTCATACACCCTGAAACTGCTAAAAGGTGTGGACTCCGGGTTCTCCCTGCCAAACAGACAATTTCCATGGCATCACAGTCCCGGTCTGTACCGATCCAAGGACGATGTATGGTAACTCTTGAGGTACAGGGCACAGTTTACGAGCAATACAGGCTCCTTGTGCTACCTCACCTTTGCGCGCCAATTCTCCTCGGACTAAACTTTATGGTCCACATGAAGAGTGTGATCCTACAGTACGGTGGGCCACTCCCTTCACTGGCAGTAGGGAACCAGCCGCAGCCTCCAAATTGCCCAAAGCGCCCCGCGTGCAATCTATCCACCCTGAAGATCACGACACCATCCCTTTTTAAAAATCTGGTACCTGGCTGCAAGCCCATCGCTACTAAAAGTAGGCGTTACAGCGCTGAGGACCGGATCTTTATTAGATCTGAGGTTCAGCGGCTCCTCAAGGAAGGGATCATACAGGCCAGTGCTAGTCCGTGGAGAGCGCAGGTCGTGGTAGTCAAAAGCGGAAACAAACCTCGGATGGTCATCGACTATAGTCAGACCATTAATAGATACACGCAGCTGGATGCGTATCCTCTCCCGCGCATTTCTGATATGGTCAATCAGATTGCGCAGTACCGAGTGTTTTCTACCATAGACCTTAAGTCAGCCTACCATCAACTCCCCATCCGCCCAGAGGACCGACAATATACGGCCTTTGAGGCGGATGGTCGTCTATACCAATTCCTCAGGGTTCCATTTGGTGTCACCAATGGGGTCTCGGTCTTCCAGCGTGCTATGGACCGAATGGTGGACCAGAACGGGTTGCGGGCTACCTTCCCGTACCTGGATAACGTCACCATCTGCGGCCATGACCAGCAGGACCACGACACGAATCTCCAACATTTTCTGCGCACTGCATCTCGCCTGAATCTGACCTATAACAGGGAGAAGTGCGTATTCCGTACGCGTAAGTTAGCCATCCTCGGATACGTGGTGGAAAACGGGGTCATTGGCCCTGATCCAGACCGTATGCGCCCACTCACTGAACTTCCCTTGCCCGCTAGCACGAAAGCACTGAGGAGATGCCTCGGGTTCTTTTCGTATTATGCACAGTGGGTCCCCAACTACGCGGACAAAGCTCGTCCGCTCATTAAGTCCACGACCTTCCCACTTACGCCGGAGGCCCAATTGGCCTTCAAGGTTTTGAAAAGCGACATCTCGAAAGCCACGATGCACGCGGTGGATGAATCCATCCCTTTCCAGGTGGAGAGTGATGCATCTGACTTCGCCCTAGCCGCCACACTAAACCAGGCAGGCCCGTCGCGTTTTTTTTCCCACACCCTTCAAGGCCCAGAGATTCGGCACTCAGCGGTGGAAAAGGAGGCTCAGGCCATTGTGGAGGCAGTCAGACACTGGCGCCATTACCTGGCAGGTAAGCGGTTCACCCTGATCACGGATCAACGATCCGTGGCGTTTATGTTCAGTAACACGCAGAGGGGCAAGATCAAGAACGATAAGATCTTGCGGTGGAGAATTGAGCTCTCCACCTATAATTACGATATTATGTATCGTCCAGGGAAGCTCAATGAGCCCTCGGATGCCCTCTCGTGCGGAACATGCGCCATCATGCAGGAGGACCGCTTGAAGGCTCTCCACAATGATCTGTGTCATCCTGGAGTCACCAGACTCTACCACTTCATCAAAGCCCGCAACCTGCCCTACTCGGTGGAGGATGTCAGGTCAGTTACTAGAAGCTGTCGGATTTGCGCAGAATGCAAACCACACTTTTATCGACCAGACCGGGCACATTTGGTCAAGGCCACTCGCCCTTTTGAGAGGCTGAGTGTGGATTTTAAGGGCCCCCTTCCCTCAACGGACCGGAATGTCTATTTTCTCAATATAATAGACGAATATTCCCGGTTTCCGTTTGTTTTCCCCTGTGCGGACACGTCAACTGCCACCGTCATCAAGGTTTTCAGTGAACTTTTTACCCTGTTCGGGTACCCCTGCTACATTCATAGCGACAGGGGCTCGTCGTTCATGAGCAACGACTTGAGGCAATTCCTGCTCTCATTCGGGATTGCCTCTAGTAGAACCACGAGCTACAACCCTAGGGGTAACGGACAGGTGGAAAGGGAGAATGCTACAGTCTGGAAGGCTGTCCTACTGGCACTGAAATCCAGGGGCCTTCCAGTCTCCCGTTGGCAGGAGGTCCTTCCAAATGCGCTCCATGCTATCCGCTCCCTCCTGTGTACGGCAACCAATGCTACTCCCCACGAGAGGATGTTCTCATTCCCTCGGAAGTCGTCCTCGGGGACCTCATTGCCAGCCTGGTTGACGTACCCAGGACCCGTCCTTCTGCGGCGCCATGTGAGGGCTCGCAAGTCCGACCCCTTGGTCGAACCGGTCCAACTCCTCCACGCCAACCCTCAGTATGCCTATGTGGCATATCCTGACGGGCGAGAGGACACTGTCTCCATTAGAGACCTGGCGCCCGCAGGGGACGTAGCAACCCCTGTCGCTCCTATTCCCCCAGTCACAAATCCACTACTCCTCATTACTTCCCCAGACGTGGCGCGGTCAGCACCGGGACCAGTGCATAACACTTTTACTCCCATGTACAGCTTGCCTGAGACTCGGAGATCGGCGCCACCATCATCATCACCACCACCACTACCACCAAACGTTCCAGGATCCCCTGCACCATCGCCTCACCAGGGCCGGCCGGCCCGGGAGTCCTTGAGGGGACAGCCAGATGTTACTTTGAGAGAGCCACCACAAGCACCTGCTCCGTTTTCGCAACCGGTGTTGAAGAGATCGGCACCTGCTCCGGTTTCGCAACCGGTGTTGAGGAGATCGCAGCGTCGGTGCGGTCCTCCAGACCGTCTGGACTTGTGAATCCTGTTATTTTTTTTTTGTTATTGTCTGTTTTCATCCACCCCGCCACCTTTTGTTCCTAAAGGAGGGGTGAATGTGGTGAACCATCGTTGGTTCACCACTGGGGGTTGTTATTATGTTACTGTTGGGCTAGGGTGTTATTACTGTGGGGGTTGTACTATGTTGTTGGGTTAGGGTGTTTACCTGTTATAAGAGTTATCATGGCACATTCCAGTGGGGTCCCGCCTCCGGTGGCAGGGTATAAGACCCCCTGCTCCGGCAGGACCCCTTCAGTCTGAACTGGTGTATTCGTGTTAGTAGTTTCATTGTTACTGTATTAAAGCCTTCAATACTAAAGCCTTGATTCCAGGTGCTCATTGACGCGCATCACAGCATTTTCTGTTTTTGTTTCAGACTCCAACCTCTGCAGTCATTTAACTTCTACTTAAGATTATTTTGTAAGTAGGTTGCCCCACCTAGTGGAATAACTGAGGAATACTTTCAATGATGTTCAAATAAAAACCCGCTCTTTTAGGTGTAATGGCCAGAATTCTCCAACTTCACCCGCGGCTGGGATTCTCCAGACCCGCTGCAGTCAATGGAGTTTTGGTTGAGCGCCAAGTTCTCCGTTCTTGCTGACAGCGATGGCGGAGCGGATGGTCGGAGATCGGACCAATGCCTCTCAGGGTGCCTGGCGTGGCTTTGTGGCTGATGGGTTTGATGTACATTTACTGTTGTTAGGAATGTTGACAGTCAACTTAAAGATGGGTTGGCGGTCGTGGAGAAACTGGGTTCTCGTGTCTATTGGTTTAGGCACGAATCAGCCTCCAGAAGTTCAACAATCTGGCAGGTAGGGGGCAGCATTTTTCATGCCCCTGCCAGGTGTGCTTTCAGCAGTAGGGGGATGTATGTAAATAGGGTGATTCCCACCTCACCGCCTTCCTGTCCACCTCTGAACTCACCCCCGGAATACAGAGGATGGGCTAGTGATGAAATAGGCGGCCTGCCCACCATATTTAAATAGATAATCTCGGGTCAACTGGGCTTGTCCCCAAGTCAATTGACCCCGATAATACATGGCCACTCCATACAACAGTGTTGGCTTCCTCCTGTGGCCTAGTGGTATTGGTCACTGAGCTGATCAACTAAAACCTAAGGCAATGCTCTGTGGTTCCAAATTCAAATCATGATGGTAAATAGTTAAGTTTGAATTCTGGAACAAGCCTCCAATAAAACAGTTGATGTGAGCAGTCAGATAGGGGTGGGGAAGCCAATTGCAAAAGAAAAATCAAAAGGAAGAATGGGAGAGGTGCTTACTATCTCTAGGTGCTGCTCTTTGCGGATAGGGATGCAATCCCCTTAAGATAGAGTCCCACACCCCCTTCATTCCCACCCACCTTAAACCTAACACCCTCACCCCCTAACCTGGCCAAACCCTCCCTGCCCCAGACCCCAGACATACCTGTCTCCGAGATCCATGGGGTTCCTTCCTTGCAGTCCCCGATTAGCCCCAGTTGGCCAGCAGCTCCTGAGCATTGGGGTTTCCGCCCCAGTGAAGGGCTGAAGTCCCACGCTGCCCCTGTTTAGCCCACCAGCAGCAGCACGTTGCCACCGCAGGGTGAGCTGGAGTGGGCCAACCCTTGTGTTCACGCGATGGAAAGAAACATGGAGTCTCTAACACCACTAGCCACAGGCCACAACCTGCATGGAGAAGTGTATGTTACCACGGCAACTCGTTGGGTGGGTGGGTGGGGTGGATTTGTTTGGCTCAGTTTAGCTGTGGTGGTTCAGATTGGTGTCGGTAGCACAGGGTGTGGGGACTGCCTCCTTATCCTGTCAGTGTTGAGGTTGGGGTGCTGTGGTTCAGGCCTGCCTTTGGGCAAAGGCAGAGAAAGGCAGGAAAAGGGAAAGATCAAAAGGAAAGATCTGTTTTCAGGTAGAAGGCAGGAGAGATTAAATAACCAGGCCATGTTTGGAGTACTGCCTACAATTCTGGTCGCCCTGCTATAGGAAGGATGTTATTAAAGATTTACAAGGATGTTACTGGGATTCAAAGGTTTGAATTATAAGGAGAGGCTAGATAGACTGGGACTTTTTTCCCTGGAGCATAGGAGGATGAGGAGTGACCTTATAGAGGTTTATATAATCATGAGTGGTATAGGTGGGCAGCACGGTGGCACAGTGGTTAGCACTGCTGCTTCACAGCACCAGAGACCCGGGTTCAATTCCCAGCTTGGGTCACTGTCTATGTGGAGTTTGCACGTTCTCCCCGTGTCTGTGTGGGTTTCCTCTGGGTGCTCCGGTTTCCTCCCACAGTCCAAAGATGGTTAGGTTGATTGGCCATTGTAAATTGTCCTTTAATATCAGGGGACTAGCAGGATAAATAAGTGGAGTTCTGGGAATAGGGCCTGAGTAGGATTGTGGTTGGTACAGACTCGGTGGGCTGAATGGCCTCCTTCTGCACTGCAGGGATTCTATCATTCTATCATATTGCTTTCCCCTAAGCTTACTTTGGAACAGGATAAGAAACAGTGGACAAAGAGGCCAGGGTAGGAATGGGATGAAGAACTAAAAGGTTTTTGGGTCCTGCTCACGGACCAAATAGAGATGTTCAGCAAAATATTCACTCAATCTGTGTCTAGTCTCCCAAATATAGAGAAGACCACATCTTGAAAGGCAGTGTTCCTTCCTGAATCTGCATTTGATGTCCCCAAGGAAGATCGTGCTGAACATATGTGATTGATGCAGAGGAGGTGTTGAGTAGGTTGGCTGTTCCTAAAGTTGATGAGTCACCAAGACTGGATGAAGTGTATCCAAGGTTCCTGAGGGAAGTGAGGGTGGAAATCATGGAGGCAATGGCTATAATTTTTCAATCTGTCTTAAACACGGGGGAGGTACCAGAGGACTGGAGAATTGTTCAAAAAAGGATAAACCTAGTAGCCACAGGCCAGTCAGTTTAACATTGGGGAATGAGGAGTCAATATAAAATAAAGTGCACAATTCTAAAGGCAGAGGGACCTGGGCGTTAATGCACACAGATCAATGCAGGTAGCAGAGCAGGTTGAGAAAGCAGTTAATAAAACATAAAGCAAACTGTATCCTCACTTTTATTCATAGGGGCATAGAGTACAAAAACAAGGAAATTATGATAGCCCTGTAGATTAAACTATCTCAGCCTCAACTAGAGAATTGAGTCCAATTCTGAGCACCACGCTTTAGGAAGGATGAGCAAGCATTAGAGAGCCATGGGGGGGGCGGTCTTATCAAAAAAATTCGAAGTGCAGATCAAGCGTGAAAACGGGAGAGAATCGCACTGTTTTCTTTGGCGTTAAAAACCGTATCTTCACTTAGAGGAAAAATGAAGCAAGATCTTTTCCCGCCAGCAGGGGGAGGAGGCATGGCTTAAGCTCGCCTGAAAGCCGGCAGTTTGCTTGCAGAGGGCGCCATTGCATGTGTGCAGATCTCTCTGTTCTGTGCTGCTGCACAGAATAGAGGGATTTGTCAGGCACCTTACCCCAACTCCCACTGGCCTCCGCAGCCTATTCACACCCCCCCCATTATTATTGTCCTGCACGGCCAAACTCTCCCCCTGGCCGATCATTCCCCCCCCCCCCCCCACCCCGCCACCCCTGCACAGACTGGCCAACTGCTGGTTGCAGATTATGCAGTGATCCCCCAGCCACAATCCCAGTTGCAAAATTTGCAGCATCCCCCCGCTTGCCTTACGCCCAACCCCCTCAGTCTCCGCGCCCTTGCTACTGCTGAGTGCCCGGTGGCACTGTCTGGGTGCCAGGCTGCCACTGCCTAAGAAACACCCTGCGACCCCCGACCTCCCGGGTGGGCCTCAATGGCCTCCGGTCCTATCGGCGAGGCCATCGTGACAGGTCCCTGTGGATGGGGAACATACATGATCCTCACCTCCCAATGCTAGTAAGATTGCGCGAGGTGAGGAATCAGGTGCTAACCCGATTTCCTGGCTCTCTCGCAAGTTTACCGGTTCACCCCGCCCATTGACCGGCAGGGCGGGAACTTCACATGAAGGTGAGTTCATAGTGGGAATTGAAAATAAAGCCGATGACATTTTCTTGTTCAGGGTGAGAACAAGAAATGACACCAACCGACTCACCTGCATTAATCTACTATTTCTTAGACCATAAGACCATAAGACATAGGAGCAGAATTAGGCCACTCGGCCCATCGAGTCTGCTCCACCATTCAATCATGGCTGATTTTTTTCTCATCCCCATTCTCCTGCCTTCTCCCCATAACCCCTGATCCCCTTATTAATCAAGAACCTATCTATCTCTGTCTTAAAGACACTCAATGACCTGGCCTCCACAGCCTTCTGCGGCAAAGAGTTCCATAGATTCACCACTCTCTGGCTGAAGAAATTCCTCCTCATCTCTGTTTTAAAGCTTCGTCCCTTTGGCCTGAGGTTGTGCCCTCTGCTTCTAGTTTTTCCTACTAGCGGAAACATCCTCTCCACGTCCACTCTATCCAGGCCTCACAGTATCCTCTAAGTTTTAATAAGATCCCCCCTCGCCCTTCTAAACTCCACACAAGTGCACTGACCAGAAATATTACACTCTGCATCGAGTGATTATTATTTTCTCATTTAAAGTTGAAGCACACTTACAAATGTCCAACCTGGAGGATATAATAGGAGAATAAAGCACTGCGGATGCTGGAATTCTGAAATGTAAACAGGAAATGATGGAAAAACTCAGCAGACCGGGCAGTGTCTGTGGACAGAGAGAGGTTTCAGTTCCACAGTCAGCGCTAGTTCTGATGAAACATCACTGACTTCTGTTTCTCTCGGCACAGATGCTGCCAGGCAAGCTGAACATTTCCAACACTTCCTGTTTCTATTGGAGCAAAAATAACCCCTTTTACCAGCCCTCCAACAACCAATCAAACTCTCATTCAATAATAGTCAATAATCTCTCCCTCAATGGCAACAAAATGAAGGAGATTGTCATCAGGAAGCGTAGTGAAGAACATGCCCCTGTCTACATCAACGGGGATGAAGTAGAAAGGGTCAAAAGCTTCAGGTTTTTACGTGTCCAGATCACCAACAATCTGTCCTGGTCCCCCCCATGCTGACACTATAGTTAAGAAAGCCCACCAACGCCTCTACGTTCTCAGAAGACTAAAGAAATTTGGCATGTCAGCTACGACCTTCACCAACCATAGAAAGCATTCTTTCTGGTTGTATCACAGCTTGGTATGGCTCCTGCTCTGCCCAAGATTGCAAGAAACTACCAAAGGTCGTGAATGTAGCCCAATCCATCTCGCAAACCAGCTTCCCATCCATTGACTCTGTCTACACCTCCCACTGCCTCGGCAAAGCAGCCAGCATAATTAAGGACCCCACGCACCCCGGGCATTCTCTCTTCCACCTTCTTCCACCGGGAAAAAGATACAAAAGGCTGAGGACACGGACCAACCGACTCAAGAACAGCTTCTTCCCTGCTGCTGTCAGACTTTTGAATGGACTTACCTTGCATTAAGTTGATCTTTCTCTGCACCCTAGCTATGACTGTAACACTGCATTCTGCACTCTCTCATTTCCTTCTCTATGAACGGTATGCTTTGTCTGTATAGCACGCAAGAAACAATACACTGTATGTTAATACATGCGACAACAATAAAACAAATCAAATCAAATTCAAATCAAATCTCATTCCTTTACAGGAAGGAATCCAGCAGCAGCAGCTGAGATCTGGCTTGGCACACTAAACATGAATTTCAATTAACAAGAGTTACAGTATGAAGAAAACATACACAGAAATGCCAAAGGAATACGTTAGTTATTTAAAAGTGATCATTAAAAAGTGTCAAGCGACAGAGTGAGCTAATAAAAGCATGTTTTCCCTTTCACTTAAGAGGCAGAGCTGGAGAGAGATGGCCTAGGCCTCAGGTTCTGGTCACCAGGGTAGGAGAAGGGGACCAGGACCAAGCTGAGGAGTTGTGTTTAATTAACGCTAACTTGGGGGGGGGATTGGGATTTCCTCCTTACCCAGCCTGGACTGTGGACAGGTTTTTGGGGTGGGAGGAGCAGGAGGGAGTGTGTGTGTGCGTGTATCTGGCTTACTCCCAGTATCAGGATTCTCTATTTCTCTAAGTCACACACACTCAGTCACACACACACACACACACACACACACTCAATCTCACACACACACACTCAGTCTCACACACACTCAGTCACACACACTCAGTCTCACACACACACACACACACACTCAATCTCACATACACACACTCAGTCACACACACACTCAGTCACACACACACACTCAGTCTCACACACACACTCAGTCTCACACACACACTCAGTCTCACACACACTCAGTCACACACGCAGTCACACACACACTCAGTCACACACACACACACACTCAGTCTCACACACACTCAGTCACACACGCAGTCACACACACACTCAGTCACACACACACACACACACTCAGTCTCACATACACACACTCAGTCACACACACACTCAGTCACACACAGTCACACACAGTCACACACACACACACACTCAGTCTCACACACACTCAGTCACACACGCAGTCACACACACACTCAGTCACACACACACACACTCAGTCTCACATACACACACTCAGTCACACACACACTCAGTCACACACGCAATCACACACACACTCAGTCACACACACACACTCAGTCACACACACACACTCAGTCTCACACACACTGAGTTTCACACACGCACACACTCAGTCACACACACACACTCAGTCTCACACACACACACACACTCAGTCACACACACACACACTCAGTCTCACATACACACACTCAGTCACACACACACTCAGTCACACACGCAGTCACACACACACTCAGTCACACACACACACTCAGTCACACACACACACACACTCAGTCACACACACACACACTCAGTCTCACACACACTGAGTTTCACACACGCACACACTCAGTCACACACACACTCAGTCTCACACACACACACACTCAGTCTCACACACACTGAGTTTCACACACGCACACACTCAGTCACACACACACACACAGTCTCACACACACACACACTCAGTCACACACACACACAGTCTCACACACTCAGTCACACACACACACACACACAGTCTCACACACACACACACACTCAGTCACACACACACACACACTCAGTCACACACACACACTCAGTTTCACATACACACACTCAGTCACACACACACAGTCTCACACACACACACACACACACACACAGTCACACACGCTCAGTCACACACACACTCAGTCTCACACACACAGTCTCACACACACACACACAGTCACACACACTCAGTCTCACATACATACACAGTCTCACACACACACAAACTCTCTCACACACTCAGTCGCACACACTCCCTCTCACACAGACACACACTCTCACACAAACTCAGTCACACAAACTCAGTTACACAAACTCTCGCACACAGTCGCACACACTCACTCACTCTCACACACACACATACACATTCTCTCATACAAACTCCCTCGCACACACTCACAGTCACACACACACTTTCACTCACCTATTCTCTCAGACACACTCTCACACACCTGCTTTCATTCTCACACCCACTCACTCTAATTTGGAGGAAATGTGTGAATCCAAAATGTTCAAAGTGTGAGCAGATTCAGTCAGGCAGGAGGAGGTGGTGAATGGCCTGGGTTTGACCTTCAGTCAGGGAAGAAGCATAGAGCCTTCAGGCCATTCGGATGGGGGTGAAGGTGTGGACAATGATTGTGTGTGAGAGTGTGTGTAACAGCAAGTGTGTGAGAGTGAGTGTGAGTGAGAGCGAGTGTGTGAGAATGTGAATGTGAGTAGGAATGTCTGAGTGAGAGTGAAAGCAGGCATATGTGAGATTAAAGTGAATGTGCGTGAGATTGTGTGTGCGAGAATGGGTGTGAAAGTGAGAGCGAGTATGGGTGAGAATGTGTGTGAGAATGAATGCGTGAGAGAATATGTATGAGAATGAGTGTGTGTGAGAATGAGTTTGTGTGAGTGTGAGAATGAGTATGTGAGTATGAGTGCGTGTGAGAATGGGTGTGAGAATGAGTGTGTGTGAGAATGAGTGTGTGTGAGAATGAGTGTGTGAGAATGAGTGTGAGAATGAGTGTGTGTGAGAATGAGTGTGTGTGAGAATGAGTGTGAGAATGAGTTTGTGTGAGAATGAGTGTGTGTGAGAATGAGTGTGTGTGAGAATGAGTGTGTGTGAGAATGAGTGTGAGAATGAGTGTGTGTGAGAATGAGTGTGTGTGAGAATGAGTGTGTGTGAGAATGAGTGTGTGTGAGAATGAGTTTGTGTGAGAATGAGTTTGTGTGAGAATGAGTGTGTGTGAGAATGAGTGTGAGAATGAGTTTGTGTGAGAATGAGTGTGTGTGAGAATGAGTGTGAGAATGAGTGTGTGTGAGAATGAGTGTGTGTGAGAATGAGTGTGTGTGAGAATGAGTTTGTGTGAGAATGAGTTTGTGTGAGAATGAGTTTGTGTGAGCATGAGTGTGTGTGAGAATGAGTTTGTGTGAGAATGAGTGTGTGTGAGAATGAGTGTGAGAATGAGTTTGTGTGAGAATGAGTTTGTGTGAGAATGAGTGTGAGAATGAGTTTGTGTGAGAGTGAGTTTGTGTGAGAATGAGTTTGTGTGAGAATGTGTGTGTGTGAGATTGTGTGTGAGAATGAGTTTGTGTGAGAATGAGTTTGTGTGAGAATGTGTGTGTGTGAGATTGTGTGTGAGAATGAGTCTGAGTGTGTGTGAGAATGACTTCGTATGAGAATGTGTTTGTGTGAGAATGAGTGTGAGAATGAGTGTGAGAATGAGTCTGAGTGTGTGAGAGAGGTGAATACAGACCCTGTGAACCCAATGTCCCCTCACAGGAGGGTTAAAACATGCAACAGCACTTGTCTTCCTCCCCTTCATTGCTGTTGTCAGCTGTTCTCTGCCACTTTCTTGCAAGAAACGGGGAAGTGTGTCTGCGAGTGTTGTGCAATATGTTTGGATGCTGTGACGGTCATGATTGAATAGCTGCTGGTGTGTGTGAGAACTATGAACAGTGAGTGAGGCTTACAATCGTGTTCAGTGTTTGAGGGTGAAGTGAAGCAGGTGAGGTGAAAGGCTAAGTACTGATCTATAGAAATTATGGAGAGGTGGGTCTCAGGAGTGTGGTGAGTTGGGGAGCAGATGAGGCTGCTGGTGTGGTTGGTAGGAGGTGCCATTTGAAGCTGAACTCACTCACCTTGACAACTTGTGTGTGATCATTAAACTTATTCCTGCGCTGCATCCGTGTTTTTGCAGCAACACCCTGGCACTGACCATTGCTGCTGTTTGTTACTGTAGCCACCTGGGCGTGTCTGGATTGCCTCATGTCCCTCTGCACAGACAGGACACCTTTCCTTCTTTCTTCCACTTTGTTCAACAAGGGCTCCAGTGTCTGAAACCCTTGCTGCTTGCTCTCTCACACATTCAGCCGTTCCCCACAACAGTACAGCCCAGGCTAACTTTTCATAGAAGCGTAGAATTCCTACAGTGCAGAAGGAGGCCATTCGGCCCATCGAGTCTGTACCGACCACAATCCCACCCTGCCCCTATTCCCGCAGCACCATTTACCCTACTAATCCTCCTGATGCTAAGGGGCAATTTAGCACGGCCAATCCACCTAACCCTCACATCTTTCAGGCCGTGGGAGGAAACCGGAGCACCCGGAGGAAACCCACGCAGACATGGGAAGAACGTGCAGACTCCACACAGACAGTGACCCGAGACCGAGAACCATTTGCAGCCACAATGTCCCTCTCCTATAAGAGGAGCAGGTTACTCTTAAATAGCACTGGGCACTATTGGTTGATAGCAGTGCCCCCTGCTGGTGCCTGTAGTCAGTGAGCAGCTCAGGAAGCACTGGCTGCACTCAGCAATCTTTCAGAGGAGCAGCATGGATTTGGCACATTTTTAAAAATTCATTCGTGGGACATGGGTGTCCCTGGCTGGCCAGCATTTGTTGCCCATCCCTAGTTGCCCTTGGAGGGCAGTTGAGAGTCAACCACATTGCTGTGACTCTGGAGTCACATGTAGGCCAGACCACTTAAGGACGGCAGATTTCCTTCCCTCAAGGACGTTAATGAACCAGATGAGTTTTTACGACAATCGTTTGATGGTCATCAGTAGATTCTTAATTCCAGACATTTTTTATTGAATTCAAATTCCACCATCTGCCGTGGCGGGATTCGAACCCGGGTCCCCCAGAACATTAGCTGAATTTCTGGATTAATAGTCTAGCGATAATACCACTAGGCCATCGCCTCCCCATGCAGCAGCCAATCAAATAGTGAATTATTTTGTATTTGTGTTAGTTTGGTTTTCGGGGAGTGTATAACTAGGGGATGGCTGGGACACTGGGCAGGAGAGGAAAGCTAAGAAATTGAACAAACATACCCACTGAAAAAAGACTCTGTCTTGGTTCTGGCTTCGCCCACCAGCTCAGACTCCCCCATTGTCCCGAGCACCCCCTCCCCACTCCCCTGCAATGTCAGAAACAGACGTGAGTTACATGCATCATGATCCCTGCACCCAATTTCAGGGCTTATCAGTACATTCCTACATGCACCAGATGACGTGAATGATCAGATAATCTGCTATTGATGGTTTGGGATTTATATGGAAATGATAACATTTAAACATTGGCTCAGCAAGTCCGTGTTGGTGTTAACCACATCCCTTCACTTACCACTCCTATCTAACTTGAAATGAAAATACAAAACGCTGAGGAATTCAGCCAGTTTGATGGCATCTGTGGAGAGAGAAGCAGAATTAACGTTTCAGGTCTGATACCTTTCAACAGAACCTATCTCACCTCCTGGGTAACAACTATCCTTCAAGCAACATCATTCAGTTTAATTAGTCAGTTATCTCAATGCTGTTTGTGAGAGCTTTCTGTTTGCAAAATGGCTGCTGTGTCCTTCGTTACCGTGACAACCGCACTTTAAATGCATTCATTGGCCAGAAAAAAGCTTTTGCCGCATCTTGAAGTTGTGGAAGCTGTTGTCAGAATGGAATTCTTCCTTCCTATTCTTGAAGGGATTTCCCAGCCCTTCCCCCTGGTGAGATCTTCCGTTCTGCCGAAGGTGCCCCTGTTTCCTCCTCTCCCCCACCCACCCCCATCCCCACTCACACTGCATTCAGCCATGGCACAGCCAGTGAGCAACGCAAATGGCTATTGGCTTCGGCGGGACTGGTAGATCCCACCGACAACCAATGGCAAGCCACCTCCACCACTCGGAAACACGGCACCGAGGGGCCAGAAAATCCCGCCCATAGTTTCTGCTTCGATCTAATTCCAACAGTGTTCCATAAAGTTCCACGTGAAAATGTACGTCCTCGGCCCAAAACCTTTCCTTATTAATCAAACATCCATGTCTCCTTGTTCAATTGCGGCAACAGTACTACTCTGTTCTATCCCTTCTTTTCCCTACTCTGTCCATTCCATCATTTACCATAGATTAATACCTGAATGGCTGTAAATTGGGAGAGGGGAGTGTGCGGCGGGACCTGGGTGTCCTTGTGCACCAGTCGCTGAAGGTAAGCATGCAGGTGCAGCAGGCGGTAAAGAAGGCAAATGGTATGTTGGCCTTCATTGTGAAAGGTTTTGAATACAGGAGCAGGGATGTGTTGCTGCAAATTATACAGGTGAGGCCACACCGAGAGTATTGTGTGCAGTTTTGGTCTGCTTTTCTGAGGAAGGATGTTCTTGCTCTTATAAAATTCTAACAGGACTGGACAGGGTAGATGCAGGGAGGATGTTCCCGATGGTGGGGGAGTCCAGAACCAGGGGTCACAGTCTGAGGATTCAGGGTAGACCATTTAGGATGGAGATGAGGAGACATTTCTTCACCCAAAGAGTGGTGAGCCTGTGGAATTCATTACCACAGGAAGCAGTCGATGTCAAAACATTGAATGTATTCAAGAGGTGGCTGGATATAGCACTTGGGGCGAATGGGATCAGAGGTTATGGGGAAAATAGGATAAGGCTATTGAGTTGGACGATCAGCCATGATCGTAATGAATGGCGGAGCAGGCTCGAAGGGCCGAATGGGCTCCTCCTACTCCTATCTTCTATGTTTCATAAATGTCAAAATGTAAATAAAAAGTGTGATTTTCACTCCTATTCTTCTTTGATCTAATGAAAAGAGACACAACTTTTTAAGTAAACAAAGCATTTCCAACATACGTGCAGGCTACCTATAGAAGTGTATACCATGACATTCTCACAACATGGCGGAGGATTCCAGTGGCATACCCTCCCCACTGTATAGACCTGGCATGTTCCTGCTAATACCATTTGTCTGTTATGTGCAGTGGATGGCGAAACAGCGAATGGAACTGCTCATAATCTCCACCAGCAAATCATATCCATCTTCATATCCACTGGTGCGGCACATTGGCACAGTGGTTAGCACTGCTGCCTCACAGCAGCAAGGTCCCGGGTTCGATTCCCGACCTGGGTGGCTGTCTATGTGGAGTTTGCACATTCTCCCCGTGTCTGCGTGGGTTTCCTCCGGGTGCTCTGGTTTCCTCCCACAGTCCGAAAGACATGCTGGTTAGGTGCATTGGCCGTGCTAAATTCTCTCTCAGTGTACCCGAACAGGTGCCGGAGTGTGGTGACTAGGGGAATTGTCATAGTAACTTCATTGCAGTGTTAATGTAAACCTAGTTGTGACACTAATAAATAAACTCCCTCTGGCACAGAGAGCAACCAGAAGGTGGGAGGGGGGGATGATGTGCATGGCGGGGATTGGGGTTGGCAGGAGGATGTGCCAGTGCACTGGGAGATCGGGGTGCCTGCTCACTGGCATCCCGAGCGTAATGCAGCTAGCTTCACCCGTGAGCTTAGGCTCTGCCCCCACTACCCTCCTTACTGGCGAGAATCGCGTTGGGGCTCTTTTTTGCACTGAGTGCGGTAAGATTGCATCTCCCAGCTCGCTGAAAAAAACCAGCACCATTCTCCCCAGTTTTCTCGCTCCTTGGAACTTAGAATATTTTTCGTAAGCTCTCGCCCACTGGCTGGAATTTTACCATCCCACCCACCGCAAGAATCGGAGCGAGCGAGAGGCGGAGCATGGAACGGTCCGTTGACCTCGGGTGGGATTTTACGGTCTTGGGATGAAGGGGACCGTAAAATTCCACCCGATGTCTCTGTCACAGGTGGGGCAGATGGTTGGAGAAGCAGGTGAGTAAGTGTGCCCGGTTGCCACGCAGTCCTTTCGCCGTCAACGCTTGGCTTCACCTTGTTCTTGGCAATGAAACTCAAGGTGTTTGTCTCTTTCCCGGATGCTTTCCCTCCACTTTGGGCAGTTCATAAAACATCAACAAATCGCCACAGTCCAAAAATGTGTGGGTTAGGTGGATTGGCCATGCTAAATTGCCCCTTAGTGTCAGAGGGACTGGCTAGGGTAAAATGCATGGGGTTATGGGGATAGGGCCTGGGTGGGATTGTGGTCAGTGCAGACTAGATGGGCCGAACGGCCTCCTTCTGCATTGTAGGATTCTACGATTCTAAATCATAACTAACAAGGAGCTTATCAATGACCAAGTAGCATCTATTCAAAAACAGTTTTTGAAACAGCCAGTCATTTCCTTTTGATTTTTTCTGACTTTCATAAGCAGATCATTCCAGAAAGGAAAGGCTAGGGATTTCGTTGTCAATCTACAGCCAAGATTCCCACAGCAGCAAGAATTAAACCTTACTTAATCTCAGCATATTGGGCTACTTGCAGAAATTACTCTGTGGCTGAAAGAGACAAGACATTTTGGTATGGCTGAATACATGGCATTATGTGTATAATGCTCGAGGGAGGAATGTTGGCCAAGACACCTGTTGAACATCACCCGCTCTTCAAATAGTGCCACAGGATCTGTTATGTCCAATCAAATGGCCACGTGAAGCTTTAGTTTAACATCTTTCAAACGTTAAGTGGGCATTGGTTAGAGAAATAACTTCCTCAAGTCGGGGAATCAAGAACATGGAGGCATATAGGGCGAGATCTTCTGGCCTCACTCACCCCGAAACCGGAAATTTCCACCCAAGGTCAACAAACCTTTCCATGGTCCGTCGCCCTTCACCTCCTCCGATTCCCATGGCGGCGGGATGGTAAAATTCGCCTCACAATCTTGAAATATCATTCAGGAGCGAATTAAAGAGTAGTACGAATCTAGAACTCATGCCACCAAATGCTGGAAGAGTCAACCGGAGCTTGCAATGCAGGCATAAGGGATTTTTGATGCGTAGGAGTATAAGGTGGCTTTGTCCAACTCTGCTTGCTGGCATACCTGGAGTTTTGATCATGTGACATTCTGACAACATGGTGCCTGATCATGTGACATTTGATCACATGATCAAATATTTATCCCTTTCCCTTTAAATGAGGTTTTAATTCCTCAGTATGCATGTGGTGAAGAATTTAAATTTATTTTAGTATTAAGACTGTAAGACATAGGAGCAGAATTAGGCCACTCGGCCCATCGAGTCTGCTCCGCCATTCAATCATGGCTGATATTTTTCTCATCCCCATTCTCCTGCCTTTTCCCCATAACCCCTGATCCCCTTATTAATCCAGAACCTATCTGTCTCTGTCTTAAAGACATTCAATGACCTGGCCTCCACAGCCTTCTGCGGCAAAGAGTTCCACAGATTCACCACTCTCTGGCTGAAAAAATTCCTCCTCATTTCTGTTTTAAAGGAGCGTCCCTTTAGCCTGAGGTTGTGCCCTCTGGTTCTAGTTTTTCCTACGAGTGGAAACATCCTCTCCAAGTCCACTCTGTCCAGGCCTCACAGTATCTTGTAAGTTTCAATAAGATCCCCCCCTCATCCTTCTAAACTCCAACGAGTACAGACCCAGGGTCCTCAACCGTTCCTCATACGACAAGCTCTTCATTCCAGGGATCATTCTTGTGAACCTCCTCTGGACCCTTTCCAAGGCCAGCACATCCTTCCTTAGATACGGGGCCCAAAACTGCTCACAATACTCCAAATGGGGTCTGACCAGAGCCTTATACAGCCTCAGAAGTACATCCCTGCTCGTGTATTCTAGCCCTCTCAACATGAATGATAACAAAGAACAAAGAACAAAGAACAATACAGCACAGGAACAGGCCCTTCGGCCCTCCAAGCCCGCGCCGCTCCCCGGTCCAGGATTGAATCCTGAATCCAGGATCCCCACCCAATTTTCCAGCCTATCTACATACCAATATCCTATCCACCGAGCTGTCCCTCACAGCTACGATGCTTTGTTCATTACAACCTATTAACTTACCCCCACCCCCCCATTCCAGACCATGTGATCTCCAGGGAGAGGCGAAAACCCAGAGTGAAAAACCCCAGGGCCAATATGGGGAAAAAAAAATCTGGGAAATTCCTCTCCGACCCCCTGAGGCGATCGAAACGAGTCCAGGAGATCACAATGGCCCCGATCGGAAAATGCTTCCCAACCCTAGTCATTTCCACTTCCACGAACACCATATGAATCCCCTGCCCCCGAGACAGGTTCCCAACTATCCGCAGTCTCACTCTGTACTGGCACCAGCAAGATGATCGTAGAATGAAGCCTTGAAACGAGAAACCAGGAACAATTAGCCCGCGCCGCTCCCTGGTCCAAACTAGATCACTCTTTTGTATCCCTCCATTCCCACTCCGTTCATATAGCTGTCTAGATAAGTCTTAAACGTTCCCAGTGTGTCCGCCTCCACCACCTTGCCCGGCAACACATTCCAGGCCCCCACGACCCTCTGTGTGAAATATGTCCTTCTGATATCTGTGTTAAACCTCCCCCCTTTCACCTTGAACCTATGACCCCTCGTGAACGTCACCACCGACCCGGGGAAAAGCTTCCCACCGTTCACCCTATCTATGCCTTTCATAATTTTATACACCTCTATTAAGTCTCCCCTCATCCTCCGTCTTTCCAAGGAGAACAACCCCAGTTTCCCCAATCTCTCCTCATAACCAAGCCCCTCCATACCAGGCAACATCCTGGTAAACCTCCTCTGCATTTGCCTTCCTAACTGCCGACTGAACCTGCACGTTAACCTTAAGAGAATCTTGAACAAGGTCTCCCAAGTCCCTTTGTGCTTCTGATTTCCTAAGCATTTCCCCATTGAGAAAATAGTCTATGCCTCCATTCCTCCTTCCAAAGTGCATAACCTCACACTTTTCCAATCTCTCTATCACTGAGTCCACATTCCTATCATCGTGAGCTTCCATTCTCTGGTCTCCCTCCCCTTCCACCACACTTAATTCCCAACTCAGGCTGCTCAATGTTCATTATGGACAACAGCATTGAGCATCTGGTGATGAGCTTGGTGTAAAATGTGTAAATCATTCTGTTTAAGATTAATACAGTTTCACTTCATTACGACTCCTGACACCAGGTTAAGTTATTCATGAGAATCACAGAATCCCTACAGTGCAGAAGGAGACCATTTGGCCCATTGAGTGCCTGCACCAACCACAATTCCAGCCAGGCCCTATCCCCGTAACCCCGCATATTTACCCGAGCTAGTCCCTCTGACGCTAAGGGGCAATTTAACATGGCCAATCCACCTAACCCGCACACCTTTGGACTGAGGGAGGAAACCGGAGCACCCGGAGGAAACCCACGCAGACACGGGGAGAACATGCAGATTCCACACAGACAGTGACCCAAGCCGGGAATCGAACCCGGGTCCCTGGCGCTGTGAGGCAGCAGTGCTAAACACTGTGCCGCTTCAAAGTGCCTGTTATTCATGGGGTGCCCTGCGGTAAGAAATGTAAATAGCTGAATCTTCTAGAATCATAGAGTCCCTAGTGCAGAAGGGGGCCATTCGGCCCATCGAGCCTGCACCGACAACAATCCCACCCAGGCTTTATCCCAACATATTAACCCCACATATTACCCTACTAATCCCCCCCTGACACTAAGGGACAATTTAGCATGCTCAATGCACCCTAACCCGCACATCTTTGGACTGTTTGAGGAAACCAGTGTACCCGGAGGAAACCCACGCAGACATGGGGAGAACGTGCAGACTGTGCACAGACAGTGACCCAAGCCGGGAATCGAACCCGGGTCCCTGGCGCTGTGAGGGGGCAGTGCTAACCACTGTGCCACCGTGTCGCCCCAATTCTCTTCAGGACTGATCTCCTGGACCGTGGAGGCAGTACCTGGGATCGGAGCCCATGATTCTAAGAAACTCCTGGGAGGTTTGGGAACCCCTGCTATCAAAGGATATGGAACTAACACAGGTAAATGGAGACAAGGCACAGATCAATCATGATGAAACTAAATGGCAGAGTAATGACTCGAAGGGCTGAATGGTCTGGTCCTGCTCAACATGTTCCTATAGCACAAACACAAAACACCGGTGAAATGTGAGATGGGCCAAGCTTTGATGAACTACCTCAACATTACTGAGTACATCCAGCTCAAAGGCACAGACAGCCCAAACTGCCAGCCAGCCATTTCCTCCCAAAGTATTGTGGCAAGTAGCCAGCGTTTAAATGATGTCAGCACCAGTCTTCTGATGTCCAGTGGCCTGAATAAGGGCGGCACGATGGTGGCGCAGTGGTTAGCACTGCTGCCTCACAGCACCAGGGACCCAGGTTCAATTCTGACCTCCGGTGACTGCCCTGTGTGGAGTTTGAACATTCTCCCCGTGTCTGCGTGGGTTTCCTCCGGATGCTCCGGTTTCCTCCCACAATCCAAAGATGTGCGGGTTAGGTAGATTGGCCATGCTAAATTGCCCCTTAATGTCCGGCAAATTAGCAGGGTAAATACATGGGGCTACGGGGATAGGGCCTGGTGGGATTGCTGTTGGGTGCAGGCTCAATGGGCCGAATGGCCTCCTTCTGCACAATAAGATTCTATGAATAGCGCTGACACTCACATTAACATCAACCGCAGCTTCCTAACCCAGATCTAATCTGCCTAATCTGAGTGACTGAATAACATTGAAGAAGCATCTGGATGAGCACTTACAATCGGCAAGGCACAGCAGGCTATGGACCAAGTGCTGGCAAATGGGATTAGTATCGATTGGTATTCGATGGTCGGCATAGACATGGTGGGCCGAAGGGCCTGTTTCTGTGGTGCTTGACTCGATAACAATGTCTGCACCAATATCTGCTGAGTTCAAAGGGGTTCTCTGGGTGTGAAATCCCCCTCCATTGTTTCTCCCCACTGAAATACACTGCCCTGATCGGAAGCATTATGAAAGGCAGCACAGTGGTTAGCACTGCTGCCTCACAGCGCTAGGGACCCGGGTTCGATTCCCAGCTTGGGTCACTGTCTGTGTGGAGTCTGCACATTCTCCCCGTGTCTGCGTGGGTTTCCTCCGGGTGCTCCCGTTTTCTCCCAGTCTGGTTAGGTGCATTGACCTGACCGGGCGCTGGAGTGTGGCGACTAGGGGAATTTCACAGTAACTTCATTGCAGTGTTAACGTAAGCCTTACTTGTGACTAATAAATCAACTTTAACGTGAAAATCCGGTGACAGATTTGCACTAAAAGACAGAATTTATTTTAAAACCATCTGTTATTTGTGTCAGCGTTCGATTATCTGATATAAATACACCATTTACAATAACTTCACATGAATATTGGCACTTTTAAATGAGCAACTGTATCCAAAAGCAAGGAAACGATAATCCACATGGACTCAAGAAGGTGCTGCCAAGCCGGTGATGCCCACATTCCCCGAACGAATAATGAGGCCAGATCTGTTTTTCCAGAATTCTATATCTCCAGGAACCTTGTGAAGAGTGTTTTGAGCACGGCAGCAGTCTGCGAGTGTGATCCGGAACTGTCAGAGGGCAATGAAGTCACCAACTGGTGAACAATGTCTCTCAAACATTGCTCGATCGCTTTTAGATCTGCATCTAACTGGAGACAGTCTCCCCTGGTTGCCATGCGATGGCAGAGATTTCTGAGCTCCGAGTTTAGCTAGACAGCAAAGAACAAACAGAAAATGTTGGTTAAATACAACGCTGTTCCTGGCCTAGAATTGACTGGTCTTACATAAAATAATTCCAGGCTTTATTTCCAGACTCGGATGGGAAATACTTCATGGGCCAATTTTTAAAATAAAGTTTATTAGTCACAAGTAAGGCTTACATGAACACTGCATGAACACTACTTTCTCAGAAGACTAAGGAAATTTGGCATGTCAGCTACGACTCTCACCAACTTTTACAGATGCACCGTAGAAAGCATTCTTTCTGGTTGTATCACAGCTTGGTTTGGCTCCCGCTCTGCCCAAGACCGCAAGGAACTACAAAAGGTCGTGAATGTAGCCCAATCCATCACGCAAACCAGCCTCCCATCCATTGACTCTGTCTACACTTCCCGCTGCCTCGGCAAAGCATCCAGCATAATTAAGGACCCCACGCACCCCGGACATTCTCTCTTCCACCTTCTTCCTTCGGGAAAAAGGGACAAAAGTATGAGGTCAAGTACCAACTGACTCAAGAACAGCTTCTTCCCTGCTGCTGTCAGACTTTTGAATGGACCTACCTCGCATTAAGTTGATCTTTCTCTCCACCCTAGCTATGACTGTAACACTACATTCTGCACTCTCTCGTTTCCTTCGCTATGAATGGTATGTTTTGTCTGTATAGTGCGCAAGAAACAATATTTTTCACTGTACATTAATACATGTGACAATAATAAATCAAATCGAATCAATGAAGTTACTGTGAAATTCCCCGAATCGCCACACTCCAGCGCCTGTTCGGGTCAATGCACCTAATGTGCACATCTTTCGAACTGTGGGAGGAAACCGGAGCACCCGGAGGAAACCCACACCGACACGGGGAGAACATGCAAACTCCACACAGACAGTGACCCAAGCTGGGAATCGAACCCGGGTCCCTGAGGCAGCAGTGCTGACCACTGTGTCACCGTGCTGTCCACTTTTATCTGCATTCATTCCTTTAAAGGTTATTGATTTATTTAAATCCAAATGGTTTGCAGTAACCAGCGTTGCCCCCTTACCTTATAGTCCACGTGGAAATGTGGCTCTTGCAATTGAGACAAGGAATTCTGTTCCAGGGATAATAACTCTGAAGTCAGGCCGATCATTCGGGTTAACCTGCTCTCCCTGGCGACCTGGAGGATGGTTCTCCGCCCGCTGCGAGGGGTTGAGGACAGCACTCGCTCCCGGGTGCTGCCGCCCTGACCGAGGCTGGGCTGTTCCAGAGCAAGGTTCCGCTGCTCCTGGAGACACTGATGCAGAATTGCCAAGGCGCACCGCTGATAGGCGATACAGGTCTGCACAGCTCTCTGCATCCTCCCGATCAGCAGTGAGCAGGCTGCAGGGTGAGGGGTTCACTTTAGACCAGGCACTATTAGACCTGTTCGCTCCTCCCCTGATGCTCTCCAGATAGTTTAGTACCCAATCAGTTTGATCTAATGAATGCAAATAGTCCGCAGTAGATTTTGTGGTAAACGGTTTGTCGAATTTGCATAGATTTATTAACATAACAATGCAGTTTTTGGCCCTTGGGCAATCTGACAGTGTTCACATTAGAGTATAAGTGGATATTGTATTATTATTAACCTGCTTTCTTAAATTCATGATGTGGAGATGCCGGCGTTGGACTGGGGTAAACACAGTAAGAAGTTTAACAACACCAGGTTAAAGTCCAACAGGTTTATTTGGTAGCAAAAGCCACACAAGCTTTCGGAGTTCCAAGCCCCTTCTTCAGGTGAGTGGGAATTCTGTTCACAAACAAGGCATATAAAGACAGAGATAGCCAAGTTCCGCACACACGAGGACGGCCTCAACCGGGATATTGGGTTCATGTCACACTATCTGTAACCCCCACAGTTGCCTGGACCTGCCGAGTTTCACTGGCTGTCTTGTCTGGAGACAATACACATCTTTTTAGCCTGTCTTGATGCTCTCTCCACTCACATTGTTTTGTTTCTTAAAGACTTGATTAGCTGTAAGTATTCGCATTCCAACCATTATTCATGTAAATTGAGTCTCTGTCTTTATATGCCCTGTTTGTGAACAGAATTCCCACTCACCTGAAGAAGGGGCTTGGAGCTCCGAAAGCTTGTGTGGCTTTTGCTACCAAATAAACCTGTTGGACCTTAACCTGGTGTTGTTAAACTTCTTACTTTTTTTATTTACTCGTGAGACATGGGCGTCCCTAGCTGCCCAGCGTTTATTGCCTATCCCTAGTTGCCCTTGAACTGAGTGGTTTGCTAGGCTACTTCAGAGGGCAAAAGAGAAAATGCTGGACAATTTCAGCAGCATCTGTAAGGAGAAAAAAGAGCTGATGTTTCCAGTCCAGATGACCCAAGGGTCAGATTTTCTCTTTTGGTTCCAGATTCCAGTATCCCCAGTAATTTGCTTTTATTTCAGAGGGCAGTTGAGAGTCAACCACATTGCTGTGACTCTGGAGTCACATGTAGACCAGACCCAGTAAGGACAGCAGATTTCCTTCCCTAAAGGACATGAGCGAAACAGATGGGTTTTTCCAACAATGGTTTCATGGTCATCAGATTCTTAATGTCAGATATTTTTTATTGAATTCAATTTTCACCGTCTGCCGTGGCAGGATTCAAACTCAGGTCCCCAGAGCAATAACTGAGTTTCTGGATTAATAGACTAGCGATAATACCACTAATTCATCGCCTTCCCTGCGATGGGAACCTACTGAGGACTGTCTTTCAGCAAGAGACTGGGTATTTTCCACAGGTATTCTGCCCGGTATTTATCCCCACACCAGTAAAGGCAGATGGGGCGGCGCGGTGGCACAGTGGTTAGCACTGCTGCCTCACAGTGCTAGGGACCCGGGTTTGATTCCCGTCTTGGGTCTCTGTGTGGAGTTTGCACATTCTCCCCGTATCTGTGTAAGTTCCCTCCGGGTGCTCTGGTTTCCTCCCACAATCTGAAAGACATGCTGGTTAGGTGCATTGATCCAAGCAGGCGCCAGAGTGTGGCGACTAGGGGATTTTCACAGTTACTTCATTGCAGTGTCATACTTGTGACTGATAAATAAACTTTTTTTTCATGCTGTACATTCTTAGGCAAGGTCTGGAAAGAGAAACAGAGAGGTCTGCAATCTTTTATCAGGGATGTAAGAGGCTCGAAACAAGTTTAAGTTTATTTATTAGTATCACAAATAAAGCTTACATTAACACCGCAATGAAGTTACTGGGCAATTCCCCTAGTCACCATTAAATCACAAAAGAGATGACAGGACAAAAGGTGATGGGATGCCCCACACCTCAGGAAGGACATACTGGCACTGGAGCGGGTCCAGCGGAGATTCACACGGATGATCCCAGGAATGGTAGGCCTGACATACGATGAACGTCTGAGGATCGTGGGATTATATTCATTGGAGTTTAGGAGGTTGAGGGGAGATCTGATAGAAACTTACAAGATAATGAACGGCTTAGATAGGATGGACGTAGGGAAGTTGTTTCCATTAACAGGGGAGACTAGGACGCGGGGGCACAGCCTTAGAATAAAAGGGAGTCACTTTAGAACAGAGATGAGGAGAAATTTCTTCAGCCAGAGAGTGGTGGGTCTGTGGAATTCATTGCCACAGAGGGCTGTGGAGGCCGAGACGTTGAGCGTCTTCAAGACAGAAATTGATAAATTCTTGATTTCTCGAGGAATTAAGGGCTATGGGGAGAGAGCGGGTAAATGGAGTTGAAATCAACCATGATTGAATGGTGGAGTGGACTCGATGGGCCGAGTGGCCTTACTTCCGCTCCTATGTCTTATGGTCTTATGGGATGAGTAAAGATACAATAGAGGGTTCTAGCAAAGGTGAATGAACTGCAGAATCATCAACAAAGCTGGAGTCTAAAAATAAAGTAGAAATAGGTTTACAGCCTGGAAACAGGTCCTTCGGTCCAACTTGTCCATGTCACCCAGTTTTTACCACTAAGCTAGTCCAAATTGCCCGCGTTTGGCCCATATCTCTCTATAAACATCTTACTCATGTAACTGTCTGAATGCTTTTTAAAAGACAAAATTGTACCCGCCTCTACTACTGCCTCTGGCAGCTTGTTCCAGACACTCACCACCCTCTGGATGAAAAAATTGCCCCTCTGGACCCTTTCGTATGTCTCCCCTCTCACCTTAAACCTGTGCCCTCTAGTTTTAGATTCCCCTACTTTTGGGAACAAATGTTGACAATCGACCTGATCTATGCCTCTCAATATTTTATCGACCATTATAAGACCACCCCTAAGCCTCCTGTGCTCCAGGGAAAAAAGTCCCAGTCTTTCCAGCCTCTCATAACCCAAACCATCAAGCTCTGGTAGCATCCTAGTAAATCTGATCTTTCTAGTTTAATAATATCCTTTCTATATTAGACTGATCAGAACTGTACACAGTATTCCAAGTGTGGCCTTGCTAATGTCTTGTATAAATTCAACAAGATGTCCCAACTTCTGTATTAAATGTTCTGACCAATGAAACCAAGCATGCCGAATGCATTCTTTACCACCCTGTCCACCTATGACTCCACTTTCAAGGGGCTATGAACATGTACTCCTAGATCCCTTTGTTCTATAACTCTCCCCAACACCCTAACATTAACTGAGTAGGCCCTGCCCTGATTTGATCTACAAAAATGCATCACCTCACATTTATCTAAATTAAATTCCATCCACCATTCATCAGCCCACTGGCCCAATTGATCAAGATCCCATTGCAGTCCTAGACACTGAAGAAGGATAACCTTCTTCACTATCCACTATGCCAGCAATCTTGGTGTCATCTGCAAACTTACTAACCATGCCTCCTAAATTCTCATCCAAATCATTAATATAACAACAAATAACAGTGGTCCCTGAGGTACACCGCTGGTCACAGGCCTCCAGTTTGAAACCGTCTACAACCACCCTCTGTCTTCTGTCATCATGCCAATTTTGTGTCCATTTAGCTACCTCACCCTGGATCCCATGAGATTTAACCTTATGCAACAACCTACCATGTGGTACCTTGTCAAAGGCCTTGCTAAGTCCATGTAGACAACAACAACTGCACTGCCCTCATCTACCTTCTTGGTTACCCCTTCAAAAAACTCAATCAAATTCGTGAGACATAATTTTCCACTCACAAAGCCATGCTGCCTGTCCCTAATCCCTTGCCTCTCTAAATGCCTGTAGATCCTGTCTCTCAGAATACCTTCCAACAACTTACCCACTACAGACATTAGGCTCACCGGCCTATAGCTCCCAGGCTTTTCCCTGCAGCCCTTCTTTAACAAAGGCACAACACTTGCTACCCTCCAATCTTCAGACACCTCACCTGTGGCTGTCGATGATTCAAATATCTCTGCTAGGGGACCTGCAATTTCCTACTTAGACTCCCACAACATCCTGGGATATATTTCATCGGGTCCCAGGGATTTATCTAACTTGATGTGTTTTAAGACTTCCAGCACCTCCTTCTCTGTAATATATACACTCCTCAAGACATCACTATTTATTTCCCCAAGTTCCCTAACATCCATGCCTTTCTCAACAGTAAATACTGTGAACCTGTTGTTGAACAGGCTGGAGATGGTGGAAATGGCGGAGGATATTGCTTTGAATAATGGCAGAAGAGGACAAGGGGAACTATATTGTGTATCTGGGAGAGGGGGAATGAGCCAGAGCAGAAATCTGGGAAATGGAATTAACACAGTTGAGGCACTGTCAACAACAGTGGGGGTGGGGCAGAAACTCTTAGCTGAGGTAAATGATAATCTGCGGAATTTTCTCAGCCACTCGCCATGGGAATCGTTGCGGATGGCGGGGTGGACCACGCAAAGGTCCGTTGACTCAAGCAGGATTTTCCGGTCTTGGGGCGAGTGTAGCCGGAAAATCCTGCCTGATTCATCAGTAGTAAACACTAGAAAATGCTGGATAAGCTCAGCAGGTCTGGCAGTGTCTGTGGAGAGGGAAACAGAGTTAAGGTTTTAAGTTTGTATTACTCTTGAGTTGAAGGGGGTAGAATTGTGAAGGATTCTCTAGTTGGAGAGGGGTGTGGAGGTGGAGCAGAATAGAAGGTCAGGGAAAGGTCGGAGCTGAGGAGAGATTGACAAAGATGTCACAGATATGGGACAAAGGGAGTGTTAATGGGAGCATTAAGGGCTAATGAAGGTGCTGATAGTGCCATAAAGGTAAGATAACAGAATGTGTTAATAGGTGAACAAAGATCAGTGCTCAGTGAAAGCAAAACTGAAGAACAAGTGACAGATGGCCCTGTGGGGGAGGGGGGGTTGCACTGAGAAGAAACAAATAAAAAAGTAAAGATGGCAGAGAAAGTTCACAGTCTAAAGTTGTTGGACTCAATGTTGAGTCCAGAAGATGCCTAATCGGAGGATGAGATGCTGTTCATCCAGTTTGCGCTGGGCTTCACCGGATCATTGCAGCAGTCATGATGTGGAGATGCCAGCGTTGGACTGGGGTAAACACAGTAAGAAGTTTAACAACACCAGGTTAAAGTCCAACAGGTTTATTTGGTCGCAAAAGCCACAAAAGCTTTCGGAGCTGCAAGCCCCTTCTTCAGGTGAAGGGGCTTGCAGCTCCGAAAGCTTGTGTGGCTTTTGCTACCAAATAAACCTGTTGGACTTTAACCTGGTGTTGTTAAACTTCTCATTGCAGCAGGCCAAGGATGGACATGTGGATATGAGAGCAAGATGCTGAGTTGAAAAGGCAAGTGACTGGAAGGTTGGGCTTGTGCTTGTGGACGGAGCAAAGATGTTCCTCAAAACGGTCACCCAGTCAGCGTTTAGTATATACCAGAAGCGCTGGTATGAAAAGTGACATAATTAGAACGGATACAAGGAAGATAAAAATTTGGGAGAATGGAATCGGGAGAATAGAGTGCTGACAGTAAGATGGGAGGAAATGAAGTCGAGGTAGTTGTGAAAGTGAATTTGGATCAACATCGAGATATTGCATTGTTTCTGGGACCTTGCTATGCAGTTTGCTACATTTCTGCTTTGGGACGACCAGATTTTGTGCAAGACGTTACAGGAATGTATTTCTTAAAGACCAGTTGGAAGTGTTTGTGTTGTGTTGGTTGAATGTAGAGCATCCCTTTATATTGCCCATGTCTGACTGTTCCCTTCCCCAACTTCCCTCCATCTCTCCATAGACCTCCGCAACTGCCTGGATTGCACTTCTTTTCACACCATCACAAGGACTATCTATTTCTGCCACCGTAGCATCTAGTGACTGTGTCTGCCTCAGCTCTTCAGCTGCTGAAACCTTCACCTCTGCTTCATTACCTTTAGATTTGACTATTCCAACTCATAGCTGGTTGATTCTCCAAATTCATTGCACACTTCATATCATTCAAAACTCAACTGCTCATCTCATTACTCGCACTAAGTTCCATTCACCTGTCATCATCATTGTCCCACTTACGCCTCTACTTTCTCAGAAGACTAAGGAAATTTGGCATGTCCACTATGACTCTCACCAACTTTTACAGATGCACCATAGAAAGCATTCTTTCTGGTTGTATCACAGCTTGGTATGGCTCCTGCTCTGCCCAAGACCGCCAGAAACTACAAAAAGTCATGAATGTAGCCCAATCCATCACGCAAACCAGCCTCCCATCCATTGACTCTGTCTACGCTTCTCGCTGCCTCGGCAAAGCAGCCAGCATAATTAAGGAACCCATGCACCCCAGACATTCTCTCTTCCACCTTCTTCCATCAGGAAAAAGATACAAAAGTCTCTGGAAACGTACCGACTGACTCAAGAACAACTTCTTCCCTGCTGCCTTCAGACTTTTGAATGGACCTACCTCGCATTAAGTTGATCTTTCTCTGCACCCTAGCTATGATTGTAACACTACATTCTGCACTCTCTCGTTTCCTTCTCTATGAAAGGTATGCTTTGTCTGTATAGCAGCAAGAAACAACGCTTTTCACTGTGTACCAATACATGTGACAATAATAAATCAAATCAAATCAAATTATCATCATGTCTCATCCCTGTGCTGGCTGATCTACGTTGGTTTGTATCAATTTTCAAATCCTTCCATGGCCTCGCCCCTCTGTATCTCTGTAATCTTCTCCAGCCATAACCCTCTGCGATATCTGTGCTCATCGACTTTCTACTACCCTTGAGTACCCTGATTGTAATCGCTGACCCATTGGACCCTAAGCTCTGGAGTCCCTTTCTAAACCTCTCCAACTCGCTCTCCTCCATTAAGACAAAGGACAAGAACAAAGAAAAGTACAGCACAGGAACAGGCCCTTCGGCCCTCCAAGCCTGCACCGATCATGCTGCCCGACTGAACTAAACCGTGTGCACTTACGGAGTCCAAATCCTTCCATTCCCATCCTATTCATGTATTTGTCGCTTAATTGTCGCTATTGTACCTGCTCCCACCACCGCCCCGGGCAGTGCGTTCCAGGCATTCACCACCTTCTGTGCAAAAAACTTGTCTCGCACATCTCCTCTAAATTTTTCCCCGTGCACCTTAAAACTATGTCCCCTAGTACTTGACTTTTCTACCCTAGGAAAGAGCATCTGACTATCCACTCTGTCCATGCCACTCATAATCTGGTAGACCTCTATCAGGTCACCCCTCAACCTCCATCATTCCAGTGAGAACAAACTGAGTTTATCCAACCTCTCGTCGTAGCTAATACCAGGCAACATCCTGATAAACCTTTTCTGTACCCTCTCCAAAGCATCCACATCCTTCTGGTAGTGTGGCAACCAGAACTGTACACAATATTCCAAATGAGGCCTAACTAAGGTTCTGTACAGCTGCAGCATGACCTGCCAATTTTTATGCTCAAAGATGCTACTTAAAATCCACCACTTTGACCAGGCTTTGGGCATCTATACTAATATTACCTTTGGTGGCTCAGTATCCAGTTGTGGTTTATAATGCACCGGTGAAGTGCCTTGGGATTTTCATTAGGCGCTATATCAATATAAGTTGCTGTTATTGCTTATGGGTGGGTTCCTGATTCTTGGAAGCAGCTGCTGGCACGAAAATGCAAGCAAAAATACTCGACAACATGGGACTAAATAAGGGAAATGAAATAACATTCGCAAACTGTGAGCAAGTGTCACATGCCTCCTGGAATAATTCCAATCAGTGTTGGCAACCCCAAGGGCCTTGCAAACTGGGGTCAGGTTTGGATGCAGAAGACTGACTGATGGGGACACAGTCTGTTAAATCCAAGTAACCCATTTTGATTTTTGTTTTACAAAAAAACCTATTAAGTGGAAATTTTAAAATACTTCAAATTAAGCTGAATGTTAATGTGTAATATTAAAAAATCTAAACCTTCTCAGGGAGCATGCCCCACCCTACACAACACCTTGGAAAGTCATCACCAATTCTGTACATTCGTTCATAGAATCATAGAATCCTTACAGAGCAGAAGGAGGCCATTCGGCCCATCAAGTCTGCAACAGGCCCTGTCCCCATACCCTAGCTAGTCACCCTGACACTAAGGGGCAATTTAGCATGGCCAATCCACCTAACCCGCACATCTTTGGACTGTGGGAGGCAACCGGAGCACCCGGAGGCAACCCACACAGATATGGAAAGAATGTGAAAACTCCACACAGACACTGACCCAGTTGAACCAGGGTCCCTGGCGCTGTGAAGCAGCAGTGCTAACCACTGTGCCACCGTGCCACCCACGGTATTCTCTCTTCACAGATGCTGTCAGACCTGCTGAGATTTTCCAGCATTTTCTGTTTTTATTTTTTTTGTCACCTTTGGGGCAGGTTCCTAGACTGTTGTGCCTGCTCCTCAGTAGCCCAAGTCCACTCTTGCTTTAAGAGGCACTTTTTTTTGCCTGTGTGTTTTGAATGCAGGGTCCCTTTAAGTAGGACTGTGCCAACTCGCGCACAGAAAAAGGGGTGTCAATTCTATTTGTCACATGGATAAACCCAGGATGGGTGGGTTGTTAGCCCGTTTAGAGCCATGATACAAGTGGAATATATTATATTATGATCACTGGTGTCCTTCTGTCTCTGTGGGACAGGGGTTTCCTTGTTTGAAATGAATGTAATGATCAGGTTTCCCCCTCTGGCCGCAATGCAATGAGCTGGGAGCAGGTTGGCGCCATTCTGAGCGGGGGAACTTGGAGCTGCAACATTGTATCGCTGAAGAGATACAACCTGCTCTTTCCCTTCCGCTACATCCTGGAGCACCATGCCCAACAAGACAAACAGACGGACGGACTTGCCCTCTGATCAGTGGGTGCTGTTGGCACAAGGTACTCAGGAAATGGCGTTGGCTGTACAGAGGGGAAGGGGGGTTTGGCTGCCAGCTCTGCCTCTGTTGGCAACGCTCTCTCCCCTGAACTCCTGCATTCAAACCCCCACACACCACCCAGACTGACACCCCAGTGCAGTACTGAGCCAGTGCCGCACTGTCAGAGGTGCCCCATTTTTTTTTGGACAAGACCTTAAACTGAGGCCCATCAATAATCCTGTGCACATTATTCCCATTGTTAAAGTCCAACAGGTTTATTTGGTAGCACAAATCAGGTGAGTCTCATGGGAGGTTGACTCACCTGATGAAGGAGCAGCGCTCCGAAAGCTCGTGCTACCAAATAAACCTGTTGGACTTTAACCTGGTGTTGTGAGACTTCTTACTGTGCCCACCCCAATCCAACGCCGGCATCTCCGCATCATTATTTCCATAAAAGAGCAGGGGAGTTCTCAAATTTAAAAAAAAACACACAGCGCTGGAAATCTGAAATAAAAACAGAAAATGCTGGTTAACCTTAGAGTTCATTTTTATTTCAGGAGAGTTCTAAGGACCCGGGTTCAATTCCAGTCTTGGGTCACTGTCTGTGTGGAATTTGCATGTTCTCCCTGTGTCTGCGTGGGTTTCCTCCCACACTCCAAAGATATGTGGGTTAGGTGGATTGAATCATAGAATCTCTATAGTGCAGGAGGAGGCTGTTCATCCCATCGAGCCTGCACCGACAATAATCCCACCCAGACCCTATCCCCATAACCCCAGATGTTTACCCTACAAATTTCTCTGACACCGAGGGGCACTTTAGCATAGCCAATCAACCTAACCCAACATTTTTGGACTGGGAGGAAACCGGAGCACTCGGAAGAAACCCACGCAGACACGGGGAGAACGTGCAAGCTCCACACAGCCACCCAAGGCCGGAATTGAACCTGCGTCCCTGGTGCTGTGAGGCAGCAGTGCTAACCATTGTGCTGATGCCATGCCATGCTAAATTGCGTCTTGGTGTCAGGAGAAGCAACAGGTTAAATACTTGGGGTTGCAGGATAGGGCGCTGGTGGGATTGTTGTCAGTGCATGATGGGCTGAATGGCCTCCTTCTGCAGTGCAGCGATTCTCCCTGTCCTGGTCAAACATTTATCCCTCAATCAACATCATCTCAAACATATTATCTGGTATTTATCCCATTGCTTTTTGATGGGATCTTGCTGTGTGGGAATTGGCCACTGCGCTCCCAACACTACAAGGGTGACCACACTTCCCAAAAGTACTTCATTAGCCACGAGGTACTTTTAATTTGATTTGATTTATTATTGTCACATGTACTAGCATACAGTGAAAAGTATTGTTTCTTGCGCGTTATACAGACAAAGCATACCGTTCATAGAGAAGGAAAGGAGAGAGTGCAGAATGTAGTGTTACAGTCATAGCTAGGGTGTAGAGAAAGATCAACTTAATGCAAGGTAGGTCCATTCAAAAGTCTGACAGCAGCAGGGAAGAAGCTGTTCTTGTGTCGGTTGGTACATGACCTCAGATTTTTGTATCTTTTTCCCGACGGGAGAAGGTGGAAGAGAGAATGTGGGGTGCGTGGGGTCCTTAATTATGCTGGCTGCTTTGCCAAGGCAGCAGGAAGTGTAGACAGACATACTGAGATGGTGAAAGGTTCTGTATTAATGCGAGCACATTTTGCTTTGTACTCCCCATTGGGAGATTTTTTCAAAAAGTGTTTCAGTTTTATTTCCTCCTGTTTCTTTGCCACGTGCAGCGAAAATGCTTCTTGTGCCAAGTCCCTGCTAGTAACAGGATGAATCCTGAATATCGTTAATAATGTGCATAGTCTGAATGTCCAGAGCAGAACACAGGAATGGGAGGGAAATAATTGCCCTTGAGGAGTCACTCTCATTCCTATGTGCTCCACCAGTGCCTCTAATAAATTTTCATCCAGGCCTTCAGAAAGCAGGGAATTGGAAACTCACAAGTATTTACTTTTCACATTAACTCCTTATAAACACTAAAAAACCCCAAAGTAAATATATACAATATTTACCTAGATAAGTAAGTAATCCCCAAATATAGATTTTTAATATATTCCCTTAAATATAGATATGTTTATATATTATACACCCTAAATATTGATTGTATACATATATAATATAATCCTGAAAAGTGGATATTTAAATATATACAGTAGTTCCTAAATGTAGATTTGTTCAAATATTTTAATGTTTTCTGTAATTTTGAAATACAACAGGGGAAAAATGTAAAATAGGTAAATGTGAATATCAAAATAGCAATATTTTAACTATCATTTAACCAGAAGCAAAATTAAGTTGAGCAAAAGCAGTGTTAAAGCATTGTATAAATTAGGTGTTGTGGTGAGCATCGTCGAGAGCTATACTGAGGAAAGCCATAAAGGGCTTCGTCAGCTCCCATGCAGCCACATTTGGCCTTTTGTCTCGTGAGGGGTGATGGCTTGTGCCATAGTGGTCAACTCTGTTAAACATCGCTTGATGTGTGGACTCCTATGGTTTTGACCAGAGTGGCAAAGTCGATGAGTACAGATATCTCAGAGGGTTATGGCTGGAGAAGATTACAGAGATACAGAGGGGCGAGGCCATGGAAGGATTTGAAAATTGATGCAAACCAAAGTAGATCAGCCAGCACAGGGTTGAGACATGATGATAACTTGATTTGATTTATTATTGTCACATATGTTAGCATATAGTGAATAGTATTGTTTCTTGCACTCTATACAGACAAAGCGTACTGCTTTGCCGAGGCAGCACGGTAGCACAGTGGTTAGCACTGCTGCTTCACAGCTCCAGGGTCCCGGGTTCGATTCCCGGCTCGGGTCACTGTCTGTGTGGAGTTTGCACATTCTCCTCGTGTCTGCGTGGGTTTCCTCCGGGGTGCTCCGGTTTCCTCCCACAGTCCAAAGATGTGCGGGTTAGGTTGATTGGCCAGTTTAAAAATTGCCCCTTAGAGTCCTGAGATGCGTAGGTTAGAGGGATTAGTGGGTAACATATGTGGGGGTAGGGCCTGGGTGGGATTGTGGTCGGTGCAGACTCGATGGGCCGAATGGCCTCCTTCTGCACTGTAGGGTTTCTATGATTTCTATGGCAGCGGGAAGTGTAGACAGAGTCAATGGATGGGAGGCTGGTTTGCGTGATGGATTGAGCTACATTCACGATCTTTTGTAGTTCCTTGCAGTCTTGGGCAGAGCAGGAGCTGTGATACAACCAGAAAGAATGCTTTCTTTGGTGCATCTGTAAAAGTTGGTGAGAGTCGTAGCTGAAATGCCAAATTTCCTTAGTCTTCTGAGAAAGTAGATTTCCAGAGGGACTGAGTGTTTCAAATTTTTAATTTATTCTTGTGACTTGGCATTGCTGATACTTCTTGCCCATCCTTTAATTGCCCTTGAGAAGGTGGTGGATCACCTTCAGTTTCTATTTGGTAGCAGTTTAATATAATTGAACTATCGAGCGAAGTCGAGAGTAAATCGCACTGGTAAGGGACTGCAGACGTGTGATATATATTTTATACACTCGGGTGTAAGGAATGCCTGTTTGTTGTTGAATCTGCCTGATTTTAGGGTGGCACGGTGGTTAGTACTGTCGCTTCTGGGTTCAATTCCGACCTTGGGTCACTGTCTGTGCAGAGTTTGCACGTTCTCCCCATGTCTGCATGGGTTTCCTGCGGGTGTTCCGGTTTCCTTCCACAGTCTGAAGACGTCTGGTTAGGTTGATTGGCCATGCTAAATTAACCCTAGTGTCAGGAGTATTAGCAGGGTAAATATGAGGGGTTACGGGAGAGAGCGTTGGGTGGGATTGTGGTCGGTGCAGGCTCAATAGGCCGAATAGCCTCCTTCTGCACTGTAGGGATTCTATGATTCTCCTTTTCAAATCAGGTAAATGCCTGAGTGTTAAGTTGAATACAGTAAGAGTTTTAGCAACACCAGGTTAAAGTCCAACAGGTTTATTTGGTAGCAAATCAACTAAGTTGAATGTTAAGTTAAGTTGAATGCCAGCGATATGCCATCAAGTTGTAATGATTCACTGCTCTCTGTCAATGCTGCAAATTGTATTTTGGTTTGGCTGGTCACATCCTGTTCTGCAGGAGATAACCAGCGTTGTTTCAATTTCTAACCTGGCTATCCACGCAACAGAAAGAGGGGAATACAGCCAGTGAAAAGATAGGGCCCGATTTTACCAAAACTTCTCGTGGTAAAGTTGGGCATCGGGCCTATACCGCGATCTGCACCCGATTCCGAGCAGATCGCGGCTTTACCGACACCCGATCGGTCCCGCGCCCGAATCAGGCGGCCCGGCGATTTAAATGCATTAGCATGCATTTAAATCGACTTAATGAACCGCGCGCCCAAACTCTACCATCAAATCCCACTTTACCGTCTTCTGGCCCATTCTGAATCCGTGCTTTTAGCGAACTGCAGAATAAAAGTCCGAAGCGGATTTCTATTCTGCAGGGGAACCTCTGAAGCCCTCTCTGCCCTTGTGTAGTCACCATCCTTCTTGACCATCCTTTGCGGACCCCCCCGCTAACCACCCCGGCAGACCCCCCTGGGAGGCAGGCCCCCTTGGCAGAGCACACCCCCGACCTACCTCGATCTCTGGTCTCCCTCCACCATCCTTCCGTTAGCAAGATAAGCTGTATGTTCCTCAGCTAGATCCACTTTGGTCAACACAAAGATGGTCCTTCTGCCTTGTGGGTCCATCTGGCTCACCAAGTCAGTTACAATACTGCGTTCAGCATCTACTGAACCATCTTGGATACAAAGGATAATGAATGGTACTGGTCGATCTTCCTGGTGTTGTCAGTACTGTAACATCAGGAATGGCTGCCGACACCAAGGATATAATTTTTAGCATAAGCAAGGCTTACATGCAGAACCCTAATGCCATTATCCTTTGTATCCAAGATGGTTCAGTAGATGCTGAACGCAGTATTGTAACTGACTTGGTGAGCCAGATCTTAGAATCTCAGAAATCATAGAAATCCTACAGCACAGAAAGAGGCCATTCGGCCCATCGAGTCTGCACCGACCACAATCCCACCCAAGCCCTACCCCCATATCCCTATATATTTACCCACTAATCCCTCTAACCTACGCATCCCAGGACACTAAGGGCAATTTTAGCATGGCCAATCAACCTAACCCGCACATCTTTGGACTGAGAGAGGAAACCGGAGCACCCGGAGGAAACCCACGCAGCCACGAGGAGAATGTGCAAACTCCACACAGACAGTGACCCAAGCCGGGAATCGAACCCAGGTCCCTGGTGCTGTGAAGCAGCAGTGCTAACCACTGTGCTACCGTGCTGCCCGTAGATGGACCCGTCACACCTCCTCTCCTCCTCCCACCCACCTCCCCCCCTCCTTCCCCCCCCCCCCGCACGCACGCTGGAAAGAGGATTCCGGGCTCAGATCTATTTGACGCCCAGATCCGGCCCTGAGACTCAAAATGGTAAAATCAGGCCCATAGTGTTGACAGTTTTCCAGTAAGGATGTCTTTCTATCTTGGTCTAACCCATAAACTGATCTGTGGGATTTTGTTAACATAAGCTTAATCCTTCTCCTTTATGTCAGTTGGAGGAGTTCCTGGTGAGAACCCAAAATAATGGGTGTTCACACACTAAGAATACACTAAAATTGGCACAATCTCCCTTAAAGAGACTTGTGAGGTTCCACTCTTAGAAGATCCCCTAATGGCTCATTCTGTTTGTCCTGAGTGTAGTCGAGTTGTATATATCTGTATGTCCCAGGTTTGATCTGTCATCTCAGCTTACTCGGCTGGCCAGTTGCAGTTTGAGGTGATCCAGAGGTGCAGAGAGACGCAGTTTTCCACTTTGAATCCTCTGTGCAGGGATCTGGTGAAGACGGGATTATGGGTAGACTGCCTGTCAACATTCGTCATTAAGACACATGAATATTGAGCACTGGAGCCTGGTAGCAGATACAGCCTGTGAAACTGTGCTCCTCAATGGTTTTAGAAACATAGAAAAACTACAGCACAATACAGGCTCTTCAGCCCACAAAGTTGTGCCGAACATGTCCCTACCTTAGCGATTACTAGGCTTACCTATAACCCTCTATCTTACTAAGTTCCATGTACTTATCTAAAAGTCTCTTAAAAGACACTATCGAATCCGCCTCCACCACTGTTGCCGGTAGCCCATTCCACGCACCCACCACCCTCTGAGTGTAAAACTTACCCCTGACATCTCCTCTGTACCTACTCCCCAGCACCTTAAACCTGTGTCCCCTTGTGGCAACCATTTCAGCCCTGGGAAAAAGCCTCTGACTATCCACTCTATCAATACCTCTCAACATCTTATACACCTCTATCAGGTCACCCCTCATCCTTCGTCTCTCCAAGGAGAAAAGGCCGAGCTCACTCAACCTATCCTCATAAGGCATGCTCCCCCAACCCAGGCAACATCCTTGTAAATCTCCTCTGCACCCTTTCTATGGTTTCCACATCCTTCCTGTAATGAGGCGACCAGTGTCGCTCTTTCCAATCATAAATATCACTTCTGCTGTTGAGCCTAGAGGAGGACAGTTCTGTATAATTTTGAGATTTCACATTACTTTCTGACTCGCAAGGGAATGTCATCCTTACAGTTGCTGGTTCCTCCTTTTCATTCTTTGTTCTCAGGTGGTCACCCTAACAATACCAGTTTATCTGATTGTCAGAGAATCATAAACTCAGACAGCGCTGAAGACCATTTGACCCAGCAGGTCTATACCAGTTCCTGTTAACACGTTTTCCAGTCAGTTCCAATTCGCTGCTATTTCCCAATAGCCATGAAGTACTTTTCCAGAAAATGTCTGAATTCCAGTGCCAGGGACCCAGGTTTGATCCCCGGCTGGGGTCTGTGTGGAGTTTGCACATTCTCCCCGTGTCAGCGTGGGTTTCCTCCGGGTGCTCCGGTTTCCTCCCACAGTCTGAAAGACGTGCTGGTTAGGGTGCATTGACCCGAACAGGCGCCGGAGTGTGGCGACTAGGGGAATTTCACAGTAACTTCATTGCAGTGTTAATGTAAGCCTTCCTTGTGACTAATAAATAAACTTAACTTAATTTGTTTTTGAAACTTACTGTTGAATCTGCTTCCACCAGCCTATCAGGTGATGCATTCTAGCTCTTAACAAATTGTGTTAAAACAATTCCCTCTCAGCTCCACTTTTGCTAATTCTAATAACTGACCCTCCAACCGATAGAAACACTTTATCCATATCCTATTCTATCAAAATACTTGATAATTTTGAACACCACCAATAAATCTGCTCTTAACCTTCCTTGTTGTAAGGCAAACAGCTGCAGTTCCTCCACTTTCCATCCATGTGGCTCTTCATCCCTAGTTGCCGTCTATCGAATCTCTCTTGCTCTCTTTCATTGTCCAGGCTGTCCAACACTTGGGATCAGACCTCGTAAGACTAACAGCAATGTTTTCATTTAAAGGTGATCATCACAGTCCAGAGCTTTCTGTGACATCCTTTGGATAATTTGTTTAGATCTCTCGTACATCAAAAAATCTGGAATTAAGAATCTACAGCTGACCATGAAACTCTTGTCGATTGTCGGAAAAGCCCATCTGGTTCACTGATGGCCTTTAGGGATGGAAATCTGCCGTCCTTACCTGGTCTGGCCTACATGTGACTCCAGACCTATAGCAATGTGGTTGACACTCAACTGCCCTCTGAAATGGTCCACTCAGTAAGGGCAACCGGGGATGAGCAACAAATGCTGGCCAGCCAGAGACGCCCATGTCCCATGAATGAATAAAAGAAACAGTCCTGTTTCCTCTGCTGCATCATTGGTGATAGTGTCTTCAGCTGCTGAGGACCTACGCTCTGAATTCCTTCCCTTAACCTCTTCACCTTTCTGCCTCTCTCTACGCTTTTAAGTTGCTCCTTAAAACCCACCTCGACTTGTGGTTTAGCATCATAATTTTCCTGCTTGTGTTGCAGGTTTTACTGTGTTAAAGGTGCCACAAGTTGGTGTGGTGAATTCATACTGTCATTTTGGCAGCTGCCAGCAGGGGGTGCAGTCCACACCTCAGGGGAACTTTACCTGCACCAGGTAGTTTCCCGAGTTACAGAATTGCCTTGCATTGAGGTACATGCCAAATGAAAGCGGCATTAGAAACCCAGGGCCCGATTCTCCCATCGCGACGCGCTAGTTTTTTGGCGCGTCAGATTGGGAGATGCGCATGTCGGCCATTTTGCGGGATTCACGCATGCGTTCCCCATGCATGCGCGTCTCCCACCGACAGAGAGCAGGCGCAGTCGAGACCACGCTGGAAACCGGGGGAAGACCAGGTCAGTGATTTTAATCTGTTTTTAATGTCATTATCAGGTCCAGTAGCATCTCCCACCCCACCAGGAGCATTTCACTCCAGTGGCGTCTAGACTAGCTCCCCACGTTCGGGGAACTAGCGGGAAACCCCGCTGGAGCGAAGGAGGGGCAATTGGAGCCGCCCCAAGGGTTGGGCGGCAGGGGGATAGTGCCCCCTGGGCAAGAGCACCCTGGCAGTGCCAGCCTGTATCCCCTGGCCCCTGCCCAAGGGGCAAAGTGCCCATGCCCAGGGGGCACCTTGGCACTACCCACCGGGCATCGTCACTGCTGAGGGTGGGGGGTGGAGATCGGGGCGCTCCAGGGTGGGGGGAGGGGTGGTGTTGGGGTTGGCCTGGGAATGCTTATGGGGGCCGAGGGGTGGGGGGGTGGGGGCAGCACTGTGATGGTCCGAGGCTGGCCAATGATCGAGCTGGCCAGGAAACTGCAGGCTGACAGATCGGGGCCACCGTGCGTGCGCAGAGTTCCGGAACTGTGAAACTCCGAGGTGAATAGGCCCCGCCCCCCTGGGTTTTTAATGATATTCACGATTGTGACCTCTGCAGTGCAGAGTGGGAGGTTCGAGTCTGAACTCCCACTGGAAAAACAATCGTGAATTACACCATTTTTCCCGCCAATTCAGCACTTGGAATTTTTGTTGGGAGAATTGGGCCCCCAGTCTCTGACAATGCCATGTTACAGATTTTCCTGTGCAGAAAGATCTGTTGAGTATGCTGACCAGTTTATCTATCAGAGATCTGGTCACTTCTCTGGGATGAGTGCACAGCATGAAGACAGTGTTGTGCACAGACACTTGTTCATTACAGCTGACTGATTTTGATTTGCTTTGTCTCCCCAATTTTCCTGTTTCAGAGTCTGTCATTAATGCACCAGAGAAGGCTGACTGTGGACCTGTTTTTACCAGATTACGCAATCCCAAAACAGGCAAGTGGATCATTAGAGTGTGATCAGGTTTCATATACAATACACATACCTACTGCTAATGGTTTATTAGCAAGAAAAAAACAAGTTCATCATTGAGACAGATGAATAATAAGTTATTTCCTATAAATAAAGAAACCTAGCCATACAGCGCTTGCAGTGTAATGCAGTGGTGGATGTCATAGAGTCACAGAGGTTTACAGCATGGAAACAGGCCCTTCAGCCCAACTTGTCCATGCCGTCCCTTTTTTTAACCCATAAGCTAGTCCCAATTGCCCGCATTTGGCCCATATCCCTCTATACCCATCTCACCCATGTAACTGTCTAAACGCTTTTTAAAAGACAAAACTGTACCCGCCTCTACTACTACCTCTGGCAGCTTGTTCCAGACACTCACCACCCTCTGTGTGAAAAAATTGCCCCTCTGGATCTTTTGTTTTTCTCCCCTCTCATCTTAAACCTATGCCCTCTAGTTTTAGACTCCCCTACCTTTGGGAAAAGATATTGACTATCTAACTGGTCTATGCCCCTCATTATTTTATAGACCTCTATAAGATCACCCCGAAACCTCCTAGGCTCCAGAGAAAAAAGTCCCAGTCTATTCAGCCTCTCCTTATAACTCAAACCATCAAGTCCTAGTAGCATCCTAGTAAATCTTTTCCGCACTTTTTCTAGTTTAATAATATCCTTTCTATAATAGGGTGACTAGAACTGTACACAGTTGACCAGACCTGTACACAGTTCCACCACACTGAATGTGTGGTGGAATACAGTAGTAGCCAGTGTACTACAGTATTATCAGTTTCCTACATTTCCACAGTGACTTCACTTGGAAAGAACTCTCTTCCCCCAAAAGACTGGATGCTGGGGGACAATTGTAGCTTTCAAAACTGCAATTGATAGATCTTTTGTTAGATAAGAGTATTGAGAGAAATGGAACCAAAGCAAGTAAACGGTCTTGAGTTTCAGATCAGCGATGAGCTAAGTGATTGGTAGCAGGCACAAGAGTCTGAATTACCTACTCTCTTCCTAAGTGGTTAGCACTGCTGCCTCACTGCACCAGGAACCCATTTTCAATTCCGGCCTCGGGTCACTGTCTGTGTGGAGTTTGCACATTCTCCCCGTGTCTGCGTGGGTTTCTTCCGGGTGCTCCGGTTTCCTCCCACAGTCCAAAGATGTGTAGGTTAGGTGGATTGGTCATGCTAAATTCACCCTCGTGTCAGGGATTAACAAGGTAAGTACGTGGGATTGCGAGAAATGGGATTGTGGTCGGTGCAGACTCGATGGGCCAAGTGGCCTCCTTCTGCACTGTCGGGATTCTATGATTCTATGAATAGGCAATTGGGTTTGCAGCACAAAATGGACCAATCAGCTGAACAGGTTCTTACCAATGTTAATGCTCCACACAACCTTCTTCCCACTCTTGAATTAACCCCGTTAAGCATGTCCTTTCAATTCCATCTGCCACATGTTTGTAGCTTTTCCTTAAATACTTCTTTCAGCAAAGCATATTTGTGATTTCTTATTCTTTAGTTCCCTGCCCTAAGACCCTTAGTGCCGTGACCTCCAGCATGAGTAAGGCATCCTGAATCCACTCATTCAGCCTGAACAGGGACCCAATCCTGTGACTGAATCAGCTGCTACTAATCAGATTGACACTGCCAAATGATCATACGATCCCTTAGGGAGGCAGAGTTGCTGTGACAACATAATTTTTACATGTGTGTTATAGTCCTGAGCTATGATCCGGTAGCACAGTGGTTAGCACTGCTGCCTCACAGCGCCTGGGACCTGGGTTTGATTCCTGGCTTGGGTCACTGTCTGTGTGGAGTTTGCATGTTCTCCCCGTGTCTGCCTGGGTTTCCTCCGGATGCTCCGGTTTCCTTCCACAGTGTGAAAGACGTGCTGGTTAGGTGCATTGACCCAAACAGGTGCTGGAGTGTGGAGACTAGGGGAATTTCACAGTAACTTCATTGCAGTGTTAATGTAAGCCTTACTTGTGACTAATAAGTAAACTTTAAAACTTTAGTGATGATGGAGGCACCAATTTTCTTTCAATCGATTGGCTGACTAGGAATCTCATCCACTCTTGCGCCTCTCATTGGCATGTGTTAGAAGGATTTACATGTCGATACTCAACTTGCTTGGCTGCATTACTAACGCACCTTCCTTGGCCATCAAGCCCTGGAATGGGACTCGAATCTGGAGGTGCTTCCAGCTCAGAGGCAGGGGTGCCACCCACCGTGCTTATTTATTGTATTATCAGCATAGAATAGTTATGCGGGGTCTGGCATTATCGAGGGAACTGAGATTTTGGAGATAAAATGTTTAAAATTAAATCCAAGTGGACAAAGATGTTTTAGACTTCACTGATATTTATTAGATTGGTTTCAGGTTGAAAGTACAGCCTGCGTACGTGTGCTGGGACACGCAGCGTGCGTACGTGTGCTGGGACACGCAGCGTGCGTACGTGTGCTGGGACGCGCAGCCTGCGCGCGGGTACTGGGACGTGCAGCCTGCGTACGTGTGCTGGGACACGCAGCCTGACTGCTTGTACGAGTGCTGGGATGGGAAGGGTGAGAGATTCAACTTTTTGTTCTTGGGTCTATCACAATGTTTCCTCTGTGCTTCGTGCTTCGTGATTAACTCCAATCTCTATTACACAATTGAATCTCTTTCACTGTCACTGGGCCCATTTCCTGTTGAATTTGCATGTTGTGCAGGCAGGCTGACAATAAAGGTGGCTGCATTAAATGTTTAAAAATACAGTGGGCAGCAGTTTGGATTGTGGATTGGATAGAGAAGGAATTAGATAGAATATAAATGTGTATCGAACATAGATTGCTGCACAAAAAAAATGGAAAGGAAATGTACAGAACCTTGAGAGATACAGGAGTGGGCAGTTATGGAAGGCGATGGCCTAGTGGTATTATCACTGGGACTATTAATCCAGAAACTCAGCTAATGTTCCTGGTTCGAATCCCGGATGGTGAAATTTGAATTCAGTAAAAAATATCTGGAATTAAGAATCCACTGATCGCCATTGTCGATTGTTAGAAAAACCCATCTGGTTCACTAATGCCCTTTAGGTAAAGAAATCTGCCGTCCTTACCTGGTCTGGCCTACATGTGGCTCCAGAGCCACAGCAATGTGGTTGACTCTCAGCTGCCCTCCAAGAGCAATGTAGGGATGGGCAATAAATGCTGGCCAGCCAGCCACGCCCGTGTCCCACGAATGAATTAAAAAAAATTCAACTCCTTGATCCTCATCTGACATTTATTAAGAAAATGACCGATCTGTATCCCAACTGCGTCCAATATAAAAGCCAAAAACTTCAGATGCTGAGCATCCAATGAACCTGAAATGTTAACTCTCTTTCTCTGATTCCGTATCCTTCGTATCTTTGAGTAGCAAACACCTATTAATCTGACAATTATAAATTGAGCTATCATCTGCTGCTTTTTATGAGAGAGTTCCACCTTTCTACAGTGCTTCCTAACTTATCTCCTGAATGGCCTGCCTCTGATTTTTTGGGTTATGTTGTAGCCTACTACCCTTTTAGAAGTGAATCTGCTTCCGCTATCCTTTCAGGCAGCAGATTTCAGATCATAACCAATTCTCTGAGTGGGGAAAAAAATCTCCTCAACTAGGAAAAAAAAAGCCAGGAGGGTTGTCTTAAAACTGTATGCGGGTTGAATTACTTTACAGTAAAATTTATCGATGCTCACAATCACACGCACTGTTGCAGGATATTGTAAAATGGCCTTGTATGAATTAATTTATCTCTTTTTCAGGCACCGCTGCTTTGTACCTTTTTAATGCTGGTGCAAGGCAGGTATATGAAGTGAAGGCTTTTGATGAAGAGTATCGTTCTTGGTTTATCGGGCAGTCTGTTCAGCATGGTAAGTATTCTTATTATCCTATCTGGTATCCTTATTACCTTATCCTATCTGGTATCCTTATTACCCTATCCAAATTACCCTATCTGATCATTTGAGTACATTTGATAGCACTTACTGGTGCCATCAAACTGGTGCTGGTTAACAGTGGCGCAAAGTACTTATCAGAAAGATTTCTCACTGGGACGACGGAGGTTGAGGGGAGACCTGATAGAAGTCTACAAGATTATGAGGGGCATGGGCAGAGTGGATAGTCAGAAGCTTTTTCCCAGGGTGGAAGAGTCAATTACTAGGGGGCACAGATTTAAGGTGCGAGGGGCAAGGTTTAAAGGAGATATACGAGGTACGTTTTTTTACACAGAGGGTGGTGGGTGCCTGGAACTCGCTGCCGAGGGAGATAGTGGAAGCGGATACGATAGTGAGTTTTAAGAGGTGTCTGGATAAATACATGAATAGGATGGGAATAGAGGGATATGGTCCCCGGAAGGGTTAGGCGGTTTTAGTTCAGTCGGGCAGCATGGTCGGTGCAGGCTTGGAGGGCCGAAGGGCCTGTTCCTGTGCTGTAATTTTCTTTGTTCTTTGTATTTATCCACTAATTTGCGCAGACTGAATTTTTCCTTTTGCCGTTTTGGCGCATAAAGTCCCATCATTTTGAAGGTGTGCCCAGGTTCCATAATAGTGCAAAGCCTAGGCCAGTGTCTATATTGCCCCCGCCCCGGTGTAGGGGTTTGGATGTTTGACAGTTTTCTTGGCTAATCAGTCGGATCATTAAGTTGCACTTTTGTGTTTCGTATTTTCCACAAGAGAAGCTGGTTAGTTATCTGCACTTTTCACCTGCATATTCCTAAAATCCTATTTTGTAAATTAAATAAGATTTAAAATAAAATCAATTTAAAATATGCATAAAAGATAAAAATTTGAACTCTTCACTGCGTGATTCAGAAAGCTACTCAGTTGTCAGGACAACTAAGGATCACCGATAAATGTAAGTCTTGCCAGCAGTGCCTAAATCCCCAGAATTGATTTTTTAAAGAAGTTCCATAAACAACGATGAGGTAAATGACCAGATAATTTGCTTTTTGGTGAAGTTAGTTGAGGGTAGGGCCTGGGTGGGATTGCGGTCGGTGCAGACTCGATGGGCCGAATGGCCTCCTTCTGCACTGTAGGGTTTCTATGATTTCTATGAATACCTGTTGGCCATGACACTGAGAGACCTTCTCTGTCCTGAATCTCTCACCACCATCTGACGGAGTGGACACAGCTGCTGCTTATCATCTCAATTGCGGGACAGTGTTGCACTCCTTCCGTAGTGCACGTGGGTGCCTGTTTTAGTTATGAGCTGGAATCTGTGGAGTGGAAAGCTTGAATTTCTTACCATTGTTAATTTGATAAGGCAGCGTGGGGCAGTGAAGCACTGTGTCATTCCGTCCTGTGGGCAGGATGGGTTTTTCAGTTGGGTAATGCAGTTGGGCGGCACAGTGGTCAGCACCGCTGCCTCACAGCGCCAGGGACCCGGGTTCAATTCCGGTCTCGGGTCACTGTCTGTGCGGAGTCTGCACGTTCTCCCCGTGTCTGCGTGGGTTTCCTCCGGCTGCTCCGGTTTCCTCCCACAGTCAAAAGATGTGCGAGTTAGGTTGATTGGTCCTGCTAAATTGGCCCTTAAGTGTCAGGGGGACTAGCTAGGGTAAATATGTGGGGTTACGGGAATAAGGCCTGGGTGGGATTGTGGTCGAGCAGACTCGATGGGCCGAATGGCCTCCTTCTGCACTATAGGTATTCTATGTATAAGGACAGCTCCCACCCAGCCTCCAACCAGTCAGAAAAGATCTGGCATTTTGTTTTGTTTTTTGTTAAGGATGTGACCATCTCCGGATGGGAGTATTTGAACGACAGGTAATTGTGAGAAAGCTTGTGTTAACTCCTATTCCTTCCTTTTAAGATGGAAGACTTCTGTTTGTTACTCCCCTGGACCCATTGTATTTGGTTCTGCCATACCTTATACAGGCCAGTGAAAAGGTGAGTCATGTGTTTTATCATAGAAATCATAGAAACCCTACAGTACAGAAAGAGGCCATTCGGCCCATCGAGTCTGCACCGACCACAATCCCACCCAGGCCCAACCCCCAGATCCCTACATATTTTACCCACTAATCCCTCTAATCTACGCATCTCAGGACACTAAGGGGCAATTTAAGCATGGCCAATCAACCTAACCCGCACATCTTTGGAATGTGGGAGGAAACCGGAGCACCCGGAGGAAACCCACGCAGACACGAGGAGAATGTGCAAACTCCACACAGACAGTGACCTAAGCCGGGAATCGAACCCAGGTCCCTGGAGCTGTGAGGCAGCAGTGCTAACCACTGTGCTACCATGCCGCAGTAGATTCTTTTACTGCAGTAGATTCTTACTCTGCACACGATTGAACTTGAAATGCTGAATAGAGTGAATCAATCTAGTTTAGAATGACATTAATTCCTTACACTTAGGCTGACTCCAATCTAGCTGAGTAGGAGGCATTGCTGGTACCCTGCCCATTGCCAATGGTTAATCACTGACAGCAGATTACTGTAGAAAGGCAGCCATGCCATATAAAGGCCTCTCCAGTGGTACAAATTTACCCCTCTTGTTACAGTTTTCTTCAGATTCTCTGACCAAAAACAAGGTTGGTGGAAAACCCTGTTGTAACGGCAATAACAGCCGCGACCCTGGGCAGTGACAAGGGAGCAATTGTAATGGTAGCACTGGCCAATCTGTAGGGGAAGAGTTCTCTGAGCTCAGGAATGCCACTCGAAGGTTAATGGCATTGTGCCAAGTGAATGACTGAAGTGGACTCTCTGAAATAATCGCAGACCAAATGGTGTGAGAATAAGCAAGGTGATGGCAGGTGGTTTTGGTCTTACCTGACTTGTAATGTATTTTCATTAAGTTGAGGCCTCCATTATCAGGATGGGCCAACAACAACGCAACTTGCATCTTATGTAGCACCTTTAAAACAGTAACATGTTCCAAAGCATTTCATAGGAGCACAGTCAGAGAAAGATTAGCACCAAGCCAAAGAAGCATAAAGATTTAAGAAATAGGAGCAGGAGAAGACTGTGGGCCCATCATGCTGGCTCTGTCTGCAGTCTCACAGCGCCAGGGACCCAGTTTTGATTCCTAGCTTGGGTCACTGTCTGTGTGGAGTTTGCACGTTCTCCCCATGTCTGTGTGGGTTTCCTCCGGGTGCTCCAGTTTCCTCCCAAAGTCTGAAAGACGTGCTGGTTAGGTACTTTGATCCAAACAGGCGCCGGACTGTGGCGACTAGGGGAATTTCACAGTAACTTCATTGCAGTGTTAATGTAAGCCTTACTTGTGACTAATAAATAAACTTTACATTTAATACAATCGTGCTGACCTTGGGCTACAACTCGGTTTTCCCACTTGCTCGTTGTCTCCTTTGGTTCTCTGAGAAACCAAAATCTGTCTTTTAACGTGCATTTGAACAAGTGGCCAAAGGTTTGCCTAAAGCAGTCAGTTTTAAGAACTGCCTCAAAGGAGGAGAGGGAGATTAGGAAGCAAATTGCAGTCCTGAAGACCTGGTCACCACTGACAAGGCAAAATAATTGGGGAATGTGCAAGAATTGGGGGAACTGTTATGGACCAGGAGGAGGTTACAGAGATAGGATTGTGTGAGACCTTACATAAGAACTAGGAGCAGGAGTAGGCAATTAAGCCTCTCGAGTCTGCTCCCGCCATTCAAAATGGTTGTTGCTGATCTCATCTCAGCCTCAACTCCACTTTCCTGCCCGTTCTCCAAGAGTAGGGAAATTTGATAATAGAACAAACTTGAAGGCTTTGTGTCTGAATGCATGAAGCATTCAGAACAAAATTAGTGAGTTAACAGCGCAAATAGAGACAAAGGGGTATGATTTGGTGGTGATTACTGAGACATGGTTACAAGGAGACCAGGTCTGGGAACTGAATATTCAGGGCTACTTAATATTTCGGAAGGATAGACAGAAAGGAAAAGGAGGTGGTGTAGCTTTGCTAATAAAGAAAGGGATTCGTGCTGTCATGAGAAATTCTACTTTCTCAGAAGACTAATGAAATTTGGCGTGTCAGCTACAACTCTCACCAACTTTTACAGATGCACCATAGAAAGCATTCTTTCTGGTTGTATCACAGCTTGGTATGGCTCCTGCTCTGCCCAAGACCACAAGGAACTACAAAAGGTCGTAAATCTAACCCAGTCCCATCACACAAACCAGCCTCCCATCCATTGACTCTGTCTACGCTTCCCGCTGCCTCGGCAAAGCAGCCAGCATAATTAAGGACCCCACACACCCCGGACATTCTGCCTTCACCTTCTTCCGTCTGGAGAAAGATACAAAAGTCTGAGGTCACGTACCAACCGACTCAAGAACAGCTTATTCCCTGCTGCTGTCAGACTTTTGAATGGACCTATCTTCCATTAAGTTTATCTTTCTCTACACCCTAGCTATGACTGTAACACTACATTCTGCACTCTCTCCTTTCCTTCTCTATGAATGGTATGTTTTGTCTGTATAGCGTGCAACAAACAATACTTTTCACTGTATGTTAATACATGTGACAATAAATCAAATAAAAAATTATATAGGCACTGGAGATCAAGATGTGGAATCAGACTGGGTAGAAATAAAAAATAACAAAGGAAAGAAGTCCATGGTGGGAGTAATCTATTGGTCCCCAAACAGTAGTTTGATTTAATTTGATTTGATTTATTATTGTCACGTGTTAGTATACAGTGAAAAGTATTGTTTGTTGCACGCTATACCGACAAAGCATACCGTTCATAGAGAAGGAAAGGAGAGAGTGCAGAATGTAGTGTTACAGTCATAGCTAGGGTGTAGAGAAAGATCAACTTAATGTGAGGTAGTCCATTCATAAGTCTGATGGCAGCAGGGAAGAAGCTGTTCCTGAGTGGGTTGGTACGTGACCTCAGACTTTTGAATCTTTTTCCCAATGGAAAAAGGTGGAAGAGAGAATGTGCTGGGTCTGTGGGGTCCTTGATTATACTGGCAGCTTTGCCGAGGCAGCGGGAAGTGTAGACAGAGTCAATGGGTGGGAGGCTGGTTTGAGTGATGGATTGGGTTTCATTCACGGCCCCTGGTAGTTTTTTTACGGTCTTGGACAGAGCAGGAGCCATACCAAGCTGTGAAACAACCAGAAAGAATGTTTTCTGTGGTGTATCTGTAAAAGTTGGTGAGAATCGTAGCTGACATGCCAAATTTCCTTAGTCTCCTGAGAAAGGAGAGGCGTTGGTGGGCTTTCGTAACTATAGTGTCGGCATGAGGGGACCAGGACAAGTTGTTGGTGATCTGAACACCTAAAAAAGTTAAGCTCTCGACCATTTCTACTTCATCCCCATTGATGTAGACAAGGGCATGTCCTCCTGAATGTCTTCCTGAAGTCGATGACTATCTCCTTCGTTTTGCTGATGTTGGGGGAGAGATTATTGTCGTCGCATCAGTTCACCAGATTTTCTATCTCATTCCTGTACTCTGTCTTGTCATTGTTTGAGATCCGACCCACGACACTCAGTGGTGTCATCAGCAAACTTGAAAATCGAGTTGGAGGAGATTTTAGCCACACAGTTCTAAATGTATAAGGAGTATAGTCAGGACGTTAGCAATAGTTCTGCAGTGGGGCACAGAATAAATCTCCCTTTGTTGAATAATGTGTGATACTTTTTATTTTCTGGTAACAATCCACTTCATTACTAACCTTCTCCTTTAATTTTGATCGTGCAGCTGAACTCAATCCCCCTGTTAATAAACGCTAACACACTATAGGCCTTCTTCACGGCTCTATCCACTTGAGTGGCAACCTTCAGAGATCTGTGGATATGAACCCCAAGATCTCTCTGTTCCTCCACATTCCTCAGAACCCTACCGTTGACCCTGTAATCCGCATTCAAATTTGTCCTACCAAAATGAATCACCTTGCACTTATCAGGGTTAAACTCCATCTGCCATTTTTCGGCCCAGCTCTGCATCCTATCAATGTCTCTTTGCAGCCTACAACAGCCCTCCACCTCATCCACTACTCCACCAATCTTGGTGTCATCTGCAAATTTACTGATCCACCCTTCAACCCCTTCCTCCAAGTCATTTATAAAAATCACAAATAACAGAGGACCCAGCACTGATCCCTGTGGTACACCGCTGGTAACTGGTCTCCAGTCTGAAAAATTTCCATCCACCACCACCCTCTGCCTTCGATCAGACAGCCAGTTACTTATCCAATCGGCCAACTTTCCCTCTATCCCACACATCCTTACTTTCTTCATGAGCCGACCATGGGGGACCTTATCAAACGCCTTACTAAAATCCATGTATATGACATCAACTGCTCCACCTTCATCGACACACTTAGTTACCTCCTCAAAAAATTCAATCAAATTTGTGAGGCAAGACTTACCCTTCACGAATCCATGTTGACTATCCCGGATTAAGCTGCATTTTACATCATGAAAAATCTAGCAATCTCACATCTGAATTGACCCAACCTCTGCAGTTCTTATTTTGGGCGGTGGCTGGTGTTTTCCCCTCTCATTCTGTGAAGAATGATCTAGTTCTCACAAGGTTATGTCCTCTTGTTCACCAGAGGAAATAGTGTCCCTCTTATCATATCTGTCAACCCTTTTTGGTTTTTTAAATCTCTTTATTAAATTATCCCATAATCTTCTCACCCCTTAAACTCCCACATTCTCGGGAATATTCAAGGATAAAGATATTAAAGGCATGGGGCAGGGGAAGGGCCCACTCCTGTTTCAATGTTTCTTTGATTAGAACAGCAAAACTTGAAATACATGCAGATCAATGGTAAAGAGGATATATAATTAATGTGTTCCTTCCCACAAGGTTCAATGGTACGTAGCTATGGAGCTTGGAAAAATAAGTCTGGGAAATCCCTAGGTTATTCCAGCGTCTGCTGTAAACTATGCCGAATTAAAATAATGCTGAAAACACTATCAGTGATGCCAAACAATATACACTTCCTTAACTGGTGGAAATTCAATGTCAGCAACGATTAATCTCAGGACAGAATTGTCGTTTGATACTTTTGTCACATATATCTTTTTCAAACTCCTTCCTTCCCAGCAGGGAAAGTTCCAGCCAGTGGATCAGGTTATAAAGGATGAAGATTTTCCCAGATGCAGCAGCTTACTGAATTGTACGAGGACTTTGCCGTCACTCCATCACCTCACTGATGAAAAAGGTACAGCCTTGGAACCTTGTGAATTCCTAATCTACTTTCTCTCTCTCTCTCGTACCTTGTGTAACTGTTATTTTATAGTGGGTGGTGTCAGCTTATTCCTGGCTCTGATGCAGTCATAGAGGTTTACAGCGTGGAATTGTCTATGCCGCACTTTTTTTTAACCCCTAAGCTAGTCCCAATTGCCCGCATTTGGCCCATATCCCTCTATACCCATCTTACCCATGTAACTGTCTAAATGCTTTTTAAAAGACAACATTGTACCCTCCTCTACTACTGTCTCTAGCAGTTTGTTCCAGACACTCACCGCTCTCTGTGTGGAAAGAATTACGCCTCTGGACCCTTTTGTATTTCTCCCCTCTCACCTTAAACCTATGCCCTCGAGTTTTAGACTCCCCTACCTTTGGGAAAAGGTATTGACCATCTAGCTGATCAATGCCCCTCATTATTTTATAGACCTCTATAAGATCACCCCTCAGCCTCCTGCACTCCAGAGAAAAAAGTCCCAGTCTATCCAGCCTCTCCTTATAACTCAAACTATCAAGTCCCGGTAGCATCCTAGTAAATCTTTTCTGCACTCTTTCTAGTTTAATAATATTATTTCTATAATAGGGTGACCAGAACTGTACGCAGTATTCCAAGTGTGGCCTCACCGATGTCTTGTACAACTTAAACAACACGTCCCAACTCCTGTTTTCAATGTTCTGACCGATGAAACCAAGCATGCTGAATGCCTTCTTCACCACTCTGTCCACCTGTGACTCCACTTTCAAGGAGCTATGAACCTGTACCCCTTGATCTCTTTGTTCTGTAACTCTCCCCAATGCCCTACCATTAACTGAGTAAGTCCTGCCCTGGTTCAATCTACCAAAATGCATCACCTCGCATTTATCTAAATTAAACTCCATTTGCCATTCATCAGCACTCTGGCCCAATTGACTTAAGATCCCGTTGTAATTGGAGATAACCTTCTTCACTGTCCACTATGCCACCAATCTTGGTGTCATCTGCAAACTTACTAACAATGCCTCCTATATTCTCATCCAAATCATTAATATAAATGACAAATGAACAGTGGACCCAGCACTGATCACTGAGGCACACGACTGGTCACAGGCCTCCAGTTTGAAAAACAATTCTCTACAACCACCCTCTGGCTTCTGTCATCAAGATGTGGAGATGCCGGCGTTGGACTGGGGTAAACACAGTAAGAAGTTTAACAACACCAGGTTAAAGTCCAACAGGTTTATTTGGTAGCAAAAGCCACACAAGCTTTCGGAGCTGCAAGCCCCTTCTTCAGGTGAGTGGGAATTCTGTTCACAAACAGAGCATATAAAGACACAAACTCAATTTACATGAATAATGGTTGGAATGCGAATACTTACAACTAATCAAGTCTTTAAGAAACAAAACAACGTGAGTGGAGAGAGCATCAAGACAGGCTAAAAAGATGTGTATTGTCTCCAGACAAGACAGCCAGTGAAACTCTGTGGGGGTTACAAATAGTGTGACATGAACCCAATATCCCGGTTGAGGCCGTCCTCGTGTGTGCGGAACTTGGCTATCAGTTTCTGCTCAGCGACTCTGCACCGTCGTGTGTCGCGAAGGCCGCCTTGGAGAACGCTTACCCGAATATCAGAGGCCGAATGCCCGTGACCGCTGAAGTGCTCCCCAACAGGAAGAGAACAGTCTTGCCTGGTGATTGTCGAGCGGTGTTCATTCATCCGTTGTCGCAGCGTCTGCATAGTTTCCTCAATGTACCATGCCTCGGGACATCCTTTCTTGCAGCGTATCAGGTAGACAACGTTGGCCGAGTTGCAAGAGTATGTACCGTGTACCTGGTGGATGGTGTTCTCACGTACACGGTACATACTCTTGCAACTCGGCCAACGTTGTCTACCTGATACGCTGCAAGAAAGGATGTCCCGAGGCATGGTACATTGGGGAAACTATGCAGACGCTGCGACAACGGATGAATGAACACCACTCGACAATCACCAGGCAAGACTGTTCTCTTCCTGTTGGGGAGCACTTCAGCGGTCACGGGCATTCGGCCTCTGATATTCGGGTAAGCGTTCTCCAAGGCGGCCTTCGCGACACATGACGGCGCAGAGTCGCTGAGCAGAAACTGATAGCCGAGTTCCGCACACACGAGGACGGCCTCAACCGGGATATTGGGTTCATGTCACACTATTTGTAACCCCCACAGAGTTTCACTGGCTGTCTTGTCTGGAGACAATACACATCTTTTTAGCCTGTCTTGATGCTCTCTCCACTCACGTTGTTTTGTTTCTTAAAGACTTGATTAGTTGTAAGTATTCGCATTCCAACCATTATTCATATAAATTGAGTTTGTGTCTTTATATGCTCTGTTTGTGAACAGAATTCCCACTCACCTGAAGAAGGGGCTTGCAGCTCCGAAAGCTTGTGTGGCTTTTGCTACCAAATAAACCTGTTGGACTTTAACCTGGTGTTGTTAAACTTCTTTCTGTCATCAAGCCAATTTTATATCCATTTAGATACCTCACCCTGGATCCCGTAAGACTTAACCTTATGCAACAACTACTATGCGGTACCTTGTCAAAGGCCTTGCTAAGTCCATGTAGACAACATCAACTGCACTGCCCTCATCTACCTTCTTGGCTACCCCTTCAAAAAACTCAATCAAATTTGTGAGACATGATTTTCCACTCTCAAAGCCATGCTGACTGTCCCTAATCAGTCCTTGCATCTCAAAATGCCTGTAGATCCTGTCTCTCAAAATACCTTCCAACAACTTACCCACCACAGATGTGAGGCTCACTGGCCTGTAGTTCCCAGGCTTTTCCCTCCAGCTCTTTTTAAACAAAGACACAACATTTGCCACCCTCCAATCTTCAGGCACCTCACTTGTAACTATCGATGTTACAAATATCTCTGCTAGGGGACCTGCAATTTCCTCCCTAGCCTCCCACAATGTCCTGGGATACATTTCATCAGGTCCCGGGGATTTATCTACCTTGATGCGCTTTAAGACTTCCAGCGCCTCCTTCTCTGTAATATGTACACTCCTCAAGACATCACTATTTATTTCCCCAAGTTCCCTAACATCCATTTGAATCCAGCACCCTTTGATCAAGGGTTGCAAGTCCCTTTGTCGGAATTGTAAATTTCTGAAGTCTTCAAAGAACAAAGAACAGTACAGCACAGGAAACAGGCCCTTCGGCCCTCCAAGCCTGTGCCGCTCCTTGGTCCAACTAGACCAATCGTTTGTATCCCTCCATTCCCAGGCTGCTCATGTGACTATCCAGGTAAGTCTTAAACGATGTCAGCGTGCCTGCCTCCACCACCCTACTTGGCAGCGCATTCCAGGCCCCCACCACCCTCTGTGTAAAAAACGTCCCTCTGATGTCTGAGTTATACTTCGCCCCTCTCAGCTTGAGCCCGTGACCCCTCGTGATCATCACCTCCGACCTGGGAAAAAGCTTCCCACTGTTCACCCTATCTATACCCTTCATAATCTTGTATACCTCTATTAGATCTCCCCTCATTCTCCGTCTTTCCAAGGAGAACAACCCCAGTCTACCCAATCTCTCCTCATAGCTAAGACCCTCCATACCAGGCAACATCCTGGTAAACCTTCTCTGCACTCTCTCCAATGCCTCCACGTCCTTCTGGTAGTGCGGCGACCAGAACTGGACGCAGTACTCCAAATGCGGCCTAACCAGCGTTCTATACAGCTGCATCATCAGACTCCAGCTTTTATACTCTATACCCCGTCCTATAAAGGCAAGCATACCATATGCCTTCTTCACCACCTTCTCCACCTGTGTTGCCACCTTCAAGGATTTGTGGACTTGCACACCTAGGTCCCTCTGTGTTTCTATACTCCTGATGACTCTGCCATTTATTGCATAACTCCTCCCTACATTATTTCTTCCAAAATGCATCACTTCGCATTTATCCGGATTAAATTCCATCTGCCACCTCTCCGCCCAATTTTCCAGCCTATCTATATCCTGCTGTATTGCCCGACAATGCTCTTCGCTATCCGCAATTCCAGCCACCTTTGTGTCATCCGCAAACTTGCTGATTACACCAGTTACACCTTCTTCCAAATCATTTATATATATCACAAATAGCAGAGGTCCCAGTACAGAGCCCTGCGGAACACCACTGGTCACAGACCTCCAGCCGGAAAAAGACCCTTCGACCACTACCCTCTGTCTCCTATGGCCAAGCCAGTTCTCCACCCATCGAGCCACTTCTCCTTGTATCCCATGAGCCTTAACCTTCTTAACCAACCTGCCATGTGGGACTTTGTCAAATGCCTTACTGAAATCCATATAGACGACATCCACGGCCCTTCCTTCATCAACCGTTTTTGTCACTTCCTCAAAAAACTCCACCAGATTTGTAAGGCACGACCTCCCTCTTACAAAACCATGCTGTCTGTCACTAATGAGATTGTCAGTGCCATCCAAATGTGGCCCCTCTCAGCATGCCTGGATTCAGGTCATGTATGATCATGCAGTTTGGGGGCGGGTGGTGTACATGTGATGCTGTACCAGACAGCCATATTTGAGGTGTCAGCCTGGCTCAGGTCACCTTTCACCTCTGATGTCAGAGACTTTAGCTGACCTTCCAGTGCATTACAGAGGGAGTGCTGCTCTGATGGAAGCACTGTCTTTCCGATGACATGTTAAACTGACGTCCTTTCTGGCCTTTTGAGTTGATGTATCCTATGGCACTACTTCGAAGAAGAGCAGGGGAGTTCTTCCTGGTGTTTTGGCCAATATTCCGCCCTCCACAAAGATCACTAAAACAGATTGGACATCTTTCTGCATGCAAATTGGCGACAGTTTTTCCTAAGCTACATCAGTAACTACACTTCAAAAGTAAGTGCAATAAAGCACTTTGAATTATTCCAATGTCATGAACAACACTACATAAATGCAAGTTGTTCCAATTGAGTTGGAAGCGTGGACAATGATTTGGAACCATTTTCTGAAGCCATCACTAAGTGGCTGTTTGACTCTGTCTGCACTTCCCACTGCCTCGGAAAAGCAGCCGGCATAATTAAGGACCCCACGCACCCCGGACATTCTCTCTTGCACCTTCTTCTGTCGGGGAAAAAGATACAAAAGTCTGAGATCACGTACCAACCGACTCAAAAACAGCTTCTTCCCTGCTGCTGTCAGACTTTTGAATGGATCTACCTCGCATTATGTTGATCTTTCTCTACACTGTAGCTATAACTGTCACACTACATTCTGCACTCTCTCATTTCCTTCTCTATGAATGGTATGCTTTGTATAGCGCACAAGAAACAATACTTTTCACTGTATGCTAATACATGTAACAATGATAAATCAAATCAGCTTCTTTATGTGAGGGGGAAGGAAAATCTGAATGCTGACCTCAAACAGCCACTCACCAGAGGAATTGGATTCTCTCTATCTGCTCTGCTTAAACTCTCCACTAAATTATCCTTTGACCCACTGACCCCATACAGCAATCTAACCCAGGGGAAAGATCCATCTGTCAATGGGCCCCCATTTTACCAAAAGCACAATGTGGGTGCTGAACACAGGCAGGTGCCTGGTGATGTTGAGCCCTGGACTGAGTGAAGCAAGCTTTACCCTGAACATGCTTGATTTTAGTCAGACCTCAAATTCCAGTATTATTTTCCCTTTCATATTTTCAAATGTCTTATATTGCTTATGACACTTGCTTACCCATTTTATTTATGGCCTTCTTCTCTTTATCCCCACCCCCCCCAACCCTCAGAAATTGGTAATCGGAAGTTTTATAAATACAATAAGGAGAAAACTCTGGTGTGGCTAAAGAAAAAGGTAATCTATTTAATTATAAATGTTATATTTTCTGTAACAATGGTCACATGCAGCACCTTTTGCAGACTTGACTTGAACCTTTCAACTTTGGGTGGGGGTGAAAAGTGATCAGGCCTCCCCCCCCTCCCCCATTAGTGCTTCAGCTGATTCTGCTTCCCATTGACTTCAGCAATGGCCATTTCACTTGTCTGCAACGTACAACATAACGGAACAGTTGCAGAACAGAAGGAGGTCATTCATCCCATTGTGTCCATGCCCGCTCTGTGCGAGAACAACTCAGCTGGTCCCACTCCCCAGCCCTTTTTCAATAACCCTGCAAATTGTCCCTTGTCGGATTCCCCTTAGAGAGCCACGATTGAATCTGCCTCCCCCTCATGCTCTGTCTGTGCATTCCTAACCATTCACTGCTGAGAAAAATATTTTCCTTCATGTTACAGGGTGGCACAGTGGTTAGCACTGCTGCCTCACAGCTCCAGGGACCTGGGTTCGATTCCCGGCTTGGGTCACTGTCCGTGTGGAGTTTGCATGTTCTCCCCATGTCTGCGTGGGTTACCTCCGGGTGCTCTGGTTTCCTCCCACAGTCCAAAGTTGTGTGGGTTAGGTGCATCGGCCATGCCAAATTTCCCCTTAGTGTCCCAGGATGCGTAGGTTAGAGGGATTAGTGGGGTAAAAATGTGGTATTATGGGGATAGGGTCTGGGTGGGATTGTGGTCGGTGCAGACTCGATGGGCCGAATGGCCTCCTTCTGCACTGTAGGGATTCTGTAATTCTGTACGTTTAATTCTTTTGCCATTCACCTCAAATCGGTATCTTCTGGTTTTCAACCCTTCTACCAATGGGAAGTTTTTATCTATGTAGTCTGTATAGACTGCTCATGACTTTAAACACATCTATCAAAAAACCTATCAACCTCTTCTAAGGAAAATAACCCCAGCTTCTCCAAATACCGCGTCATCTCTCACCACTGGCTAAATCTCATAAATCTTTTCTGCACCTGATTAGAACATAGTGCATTTAAGACTCAAGCTGGAGATTTAATCCAGGCTGGCACTCCAGTGCAGTGCTGAGGGAATGCTACACTGTTGGTGGAGCTCTCTTTCAGAAGAGGCATCCAGATGGGGCCTAAAAAAGAAATGAAATAATCTGGGATTTACCTGATTGCTGTTTGTGGGACCGTGTGAGAAGAATGGCTCCTCCATTTCATACCTAGCCCCAAATCTTAATGTTCACTCGGAGAGATAGTACCAACCTGACGGGCCAAATGGCCCCTTCTGCACCGTAACAATTCTGTGAAACAATTCAACAAGAACGACACTTCAGAAGTACTTCATTGGTTGTAAAACACTTTAAAACCTCCCCAGGTTTATTTATTATTGTCACAAGTAAACTTACATTAACACTGCAATGAAGTTACTGTGAAAATCCCTCAGTCGCCACACTCCGGCGAATTGTTTCACAGGATTGCAGAAGGGGCCATTTGGCCCGTCAGGTTGGTACTGTCTCTCCGAGTGAACATTAAGATTTGGGGCTAGGTAAGAAATGGAGGAGCCACTCTTCTCACACGGTCCCACAAACAGCAATCAGGTAAATCCCAGGTGATTTCATTTCTTTTTCAGGCCCCATCTGGATGCCTCTTCTGAAAGAGAGCTCCACCAACAGTGTAGCATTCCCTCAGTACTGCACCGGAGTGCCAGCCTGGATTAAATCCCCGGCGCCTGTTCGGGTACACTGAGGGAGAATTTAGCATGGCCAATGCACCTAACCAGTGCATCTTTTGGACCGTGGGAAGAAACCGGAGCACCCGGAGGAAACCCACGCTGACACGGGAAAAACGTGCAGACTCCGCACAGACTGTGACCCAAGCTGGGAATCGAACCCGGGTCCCCGGCGCTGTGAGGCAGCAGTGCTAACCACTGTGCCACCATGCTGCCCCACAGTGGCACAGTATAACATAGGGTTAGAATTGATGGCAAATGTCTAATGGAGCTCCCAAGTTAATCCAAAACTGGGCTTTGGGTTTCATTTCAGTGAGACCTGCTGATGTCCGTCACACATCCAGAAGCAGCTCTATAGCGGAGCCACAATCCACATTGTGAGGTAGCAGTGCTGACCACTGTGCCACCCCAGGTAATGACTGATGTGATAGTTGAGGCAGTGATTAGAGTGTTTACACCGTTTCATTGAGTATTTACACCCACTTGACCGCTGGGTTATCACACTCTCTGCTTTGTGGAGCAACAAGGTGTTTCTTGATTGGCTGTGTCTCTTGCTTCGACTAGGTTGAGCAGACTGTGAAATCACTGAAGAACAGCAATCTCTCTGTAGGTGGAGGTGTGCAGTCCAGTATGCTGATTAGAAATAAACCAGCTACACAAGTAACTGAAGGTTAGTGGCCATTCCTCAACTATTGATTCATATGCAGGTTGCTTTCTTAGGCTGAAATAAGAATCATAGAATCCCTACAGTGCAGAAAGGAGATCATTCGGCCCATCGAATCTGCACCGGCCACAATCCCACCCAGACCCTATTCCCATAACCCCACATATTTACCCCGCTAATTCCCCTGACACTAGGGACAATTTAGCATGGCCAATGCACCTAACCAGCACATCTTTGGACTGTGGGAGGAAACCCACGGGGAGAATGTGCAAACTCCACACAGACAGTGACCCGAGGCCGGAATTGAACCTGGGTCCCTGGGGCTGTGAAGCAGCAGTGTTAACCACTGTGCCACCGTGCTGCCCTCATAAGGTATAAGACATTGCAATAACCAATTTGGCATCCAACTAATTGTACTTTCTGATCAGTAAATGAAATGAGTAATAGGCACCATTGTTGGACATGCGATCTGAATATTTGTATTCCCGTGACGTATGCATGTGAATGTTAATCTTTTTATTGTGCTGCTTCACGTTCTTGCTCATTGCTTCATGGTTAGCTGCTAAAATGGTGTGGAACACGGTTGAAAATGCTGGACTTCAGCAGCAGCATGATATAGGGAGGAGGACTGTCATCATGGTCAGCTCAGCCCAATTCGAAGAACTAAGCCAAGATGGCAGCAGTGGGTGAAAGGCAGGACTGTGGGATGGCGGTTACAGCAGATCAGTCATGATCTTGTTGGAGTGGCAGAGCAGACTCAAGAGGCTGAGTGACCTACTGCTCCTTCTTTATATGTTTGTATGGATGGAGAATATGGGTGGCGTGGATGGACAGCAGGGCCAGATCGCTTTGTGGGTGGGTGGGTGTTGTGGGGAGCGAGCATCAACATTCTCAGCAATGGGTCTGAACTCTGCGACCGCTGGACAGAAAGCTAGTAGCTGCTCAGAGAGGCGTCTGATAAAGTCATGGCAGAATTCCACACTTTGGTGAAAGGGAGATTGCATGATGGTTATGTTTGTTACGTAAGTTTGCAGTCAAAGTACATTTATCTGCAATGTGTGCAAGGCATTGTAACATGTGTGCAACATGTGTGTAACGTGTGCAAGGCATACTAACTTAAGTGCATGTGGCTAAAATAGCTGTGACTATTAAGAATGCTGTATAAAGGGTCATACTGAAGCTTCTTTGCTGGCATGGAAAGCTGACAGATGTGGATGAAAGAGAGGGAGATAATGCAATAGACCCACTCTGCTGACCTTTGCTGACCCACAGCTTAATACCAAGGTCTAGACTTTTAAGAGTTACCTCAGTGGCTGTAGTTTAGCGCTGAGTATAAAGGGTGGATTCAAGCTCTACTCCATTGTCCAGGCTGGCACTCGCGTGTAGTACAGAGGGAATACTGCATTGTTTGAGGAGAGAGGCATTCCCTTTCTTTTTAGATGTTAAACCATGGTCCCATATACTTGCTTGGGAGAATGTGAATGATCATTCACAATTTCTCCAGTGTCCCAGCCGCTGGTTGTCGCTTGACAAGCATTATTATAACAGACTCAGTTAATGGTAGGGTGTTGGGGAGAGTTATGGAACAAAGAGATCTAGGAGTACAGGTTCATAGCTCCTTGAAAGTGGAGCCACAGGTGGACAGAGTGGTGAAGAAGGCTTTCAGCATGCTTGGTTTCATTGGTCAGAACATTGAATACAGGAGTTGGGACTCTTGTTGAAGTTGTACAAGACATTAGTAAGACCACACTTGGAATACTGTGTATAGTTCTGGTCACCCTATTACAGAAAGGATATTATTAAACTAGAAAGCATGCAGGAAAGATTTACTGGCTGTTACCGGGACTTGATGGTTTGAGTTATAAAGAGAGGCTGGATTGACTGGGACTTTTTTCCCTGGAGCGCAGGAGACTTGAGGGTGATCTTATAGAGGTCTATAAAATAATGAAGGGCATAGATCAGCGAGATAGTCAACATATTTTTCCAAAGATAGGGGAGTCAAAAACTAGAGGGCATAGGTTTAAGGTGAGAGGGGAGAGATACAAAAGGGTCCCGAGGGGCAGTTTTTCCACACAGAGGGTGATGAGTGTCTGGAACAATCTGCCAGAAGTAGTTGTAGAGGCAGGTACTTTTAAAAAGCGTTTAGACAGTTACATGGGTAAGATGGGTATAGAGGGATATGTGCCAAATGCGGACAACATGGACAAGTTGGGCCAAAGGGCCCGTTTCCATGCTGTAAACCTCTATGACTCTACGATTGCCTGGTCATTTCTCTCACTGTTATGCACTGGGACATTGCCGTGTGCAAATTGGATGCCTACAACATGACAATAACCACACTTTTGAAGAAAATTGTCAAAAGTGAGATGAGAGCCCCGAGATGCAAAGGTTGCCCATTTGTAGCTGATTATCAAAGTAAAATGTGAGAGATATTTAATAAATTCCTTGCATTGGTCTTTAGTAAAGAGAAGTATATTCAACAGTGGTTGAAATTATGATGAGAGATATCATGATGCATTTTTAGGTAAGTGGTTAGGGTAAAGAAAGCTGTAGAGCTCAAGCCCAAAGGGATATTTCTTCAGATCCAAAGGAATATGAGGGGTGATATAACAGAGGCTTTATATCTTGTACTTCATGGCTATATACCAGGAGACTGAAGAGTGGCAAAGATAGTACCCATTTTAGAAAGGGAGACAGCACTGATTCTGAGTAATTGCAGACCAGTTACTTTAACATCAGTGCTAGGGAACGCTTTAGAGACTTTAGAATTTTGTAAGGAGATAACAAACATGGTGGTTGAGGGAAATGGAGTGGATGTGGTTTACTTAACGGCCAGGTTGGTTGAGAGCTGACAGCAATGGAGTGAATTCATTCTGCCCCTTAGTTACCACTGAGCGACAGACAGGAATTTGGTAATAGTCATGTCTGTATGATGTGTATACTTTAGGAAAGTCTTTGAGGTACTGTGGTGAACCATCGTTGGTTCCCACTAGATAGTACTGAGCCAGGGTCTGGCCAGTACTACAAGTATGTATATATGTTGCTGTTGGGTTAGGGATGGGTTGTTCTACTTCTTGCTGTTGGGGTTAGGGTGGGGTTGTTACACCTTTGTATTGTAGTGTTGTGGTACATCCCAGTCGGGCTCCGCCTCCTGGGAGAGGTATAAAGGTCCCTGCTCTGGCTGGGACCCCTCAGTCTGGGATCGTGTATATAATTGGTAGCTACCTTGTTACAGCAAATAAAAGCCTTTATTTCCTGAGCATCAAGCCTCGTGTATGATAACGCGCATCAGGTACCAGGCAAGAAATTATTGGAGAAGATTGAGCATTGTTGCATTAGAAACAGGACAGCACTCCGGAATAAAACTTGGTTCGAAGCATTAGAAGAGTAGGAGTCCAGAATGGTTTGAAAGTGGTTGCAAATAGGTAGAATTGATGAGATGGTGAAATAGGCTGAGAAATAGCAGGTGGAATTCAATGTCAGCAAGTGTGCAGTGAGGCGTTTCAGTAAAACAAAATTAAAAGCACTAGTTGTACACTGAACTGCTGGCTGAGTGCTGGAGGAGAGCAGAAGGATTTGGGGGCACAGGTTGACGGGACACTAAAGGCAGCACCTCAAGTAATGACATTAAAAATACAAATGGAATTCCAACTTTTATCATGAGGCATAGAATATAAAAGCCAAGCAGTAACAGTGAGCTTTTACAAAATTTTATCAAGACGTCAGTTACAGTACGGTGCAGTATTGAGCTCCACACTAGAGGAAAGATATCAAGAGGGCACAGGGCAGATTTACAAAGGTGCCCCTTGGCCTGATGAAATGCAAAATAATAGTGAAAAATGAGGCTTTTAGTAAAATGCAGAATATTGAAAGGAGGGATACAAGTGTTTAAAAATTGAAAGGAAGGGGCAGAGTAGATAGAAGCGTACAGTTACCAGAAGTTGAGGGACCATGGGATGTATGATCATATGCACAATAGTGGGGAAATGCCTTTGAACATGGTTGTAGAATTCACTCAGAGATTTAGTGGTTGATGTAAAAATGTCAATATCCAATATCAAATTATGATAAAGGAAACATAGCGGGCAAATGTGATTCACCTCACCTATAGTGTAAATGCTGACTGGTTGTACTGCATGGTCTGTTTCTCTAATTCGTGACTGTAAAATGCTTTGGGGTGTCCTGGGGTGGTGAAAGATTCAATGTAAATTCAAAGTGGTCCCTTCTTTAAAGGAGCTGAAATAAAAAAGGGAATAACACCTTCAAAAGCCCATCTGTTTCTCATGCTTCCTTGCACTTGGGCTGCATCTGTTCTCATCGAGCCAAATTTAATTTATAGTGCCCGAGCCAGCCCTGTGCTTTGCACAGTAAAACTTTCAGTTTCCCTTTACATCAGGCGAGGGGATCTGTCTGCCTTGGGACACTAAGCAGTGCAAGTAATCAATTATGTTCTGAATACAATGGGATGAAAAATTACTTTGTACTGCACATTTTGCCCATACACCCTCTTTGTAAATGCACGGGTCTCTAGATAAGTCGAGAGCCCACCAGCTCTCTGTATGTCAATGTCAAATGTCTACATTCAAACTCAAATGAAGCCTTTGAATGTGCTGTAGCAATCTGCATGAATTCAAATATGTTTTATTTATCCACTTTGACCATGCTTGATTTTCTATATGAGAAGAACCTTATCTGATGATTGCACTAAAATGAGGGGCTAGGTTGTGTTGATAGCAAGTTAGAATGACTAGTTGTCTTGTTGTATGGATATTGATTGGGTGGTTCAAACCTTCATTTGAGTTTGAAAGTAGGCATGGATGCAGACATTTTTTAAAAACTGGAAGACTCAAGTTATCCGCTGACTGAGGCACAGACGTCAGGAATGCAAAAGTCAGGATCTTGTCAAGAGACCAACAGGAGTGATTCAGTATCTTTAGAAACAAGTTAAAAATAGAGTCAGAAAAGTTTTTCAACATTTTCTCACGGCTATCTTTCTGGCTCCCCCTTTCTCCCTTACCCTTTATTGGTTTCCATGGCATGCTCAGACCTTTAGACTTTTTAAAACAAAATTTCAACTTTCTCATTCGTTCGTGGGATGCAGGTGCCACTGGCACGCAATGTACCATCAAATTCCTTCTTGTGAATAAGCAGGCGATTTGGTTAGGGTGCATTGACCCAAACAGGCATTGTGGCGACTCGGGGAATTTCACAGTAACTACATTGCAATGTTAATGTAAGCCTTACTTGTGACTAATAAATAAACTTCAAGTGCACAGCCCATTTACCTTTTTTTGTGTAACCATACATGCCCAGTAACTTAGAGAGGCCAACTTGTGCACAAGACGTTAAGGCTGCCAGATGGCTGTGCAGCTTAGAGAGGACATTGCGGTAAGACCGGAGTTATTGGCTATCCCTAATTGCCCAGGCAAAGGTGATGTTGAAACCGCTGCAGTCTATATGGTGATATTCTGTAAGGTGACGGTACATCCACAGTGCTGTTAGGGAGGAAGCTCCAGGATTCTGACCCAGAGGCAATGAATGAACAGCGATGTACCCCAAGGCAGGATGATAAATGGCGAGGAGGGCAACTTGCAGGTGGTGGTGCTCCCACGTGTCTTCTTCTCAGTGCTGGAGATCATGGATTTGGAAGGTGCTATCGAAGAAGCCTTGGAGAGTTGCTGGAGTGCATCTTGTAAATGGTACGTGCTTCAGCTATGGGACTAAGTTTGCTGATGATACAAAGATAGGTAAGAAAACAAGTTGTGAGGAGCATACAATAAGCCTGCAAAGGGAATTAGATAGGCTAAATGAGTGGGCAAAAAATTGTCAAGTGGAATATAATCTGGGAAAATGTGTGGCTGCCTACTCTGGAGAGTAGAATATGATTCGAATGGAGAGAGACTACAGAATACTGCAGAACAGAGGGATCTGGGTGTCATTGTAAATTAATCACAAGTTAGCATGCACGTACAGCAAGTGATTAGGAATACAATTGGAAAGTTGGCCTTTATTGCAAAGGGGGGCGTATAACATTAGGGATGCCCTGCTACAGGGCATTGGTGAGACTGCACCTGGAGTATTGTATACAGTTTTAAGTAGTGTGTGCCTTACTTGATGAGGGACATACATGCATTGGAATCAGTTCAGAGAAGGTTTACTAGGCTGATTCCAGGGATGAAAGGGCTGTCTACTGAGGATAGTTGTGAAGTTTGGGCTCATACTCACTGGAGTTTAGAAGAATGAGAGATGATCTGACTGAAGCATACAAGATGCTGGGGGCACTTAACAGGATATCCACTAAGATGTTTCCTTGTAGGGGAATCTATAAGTAGGAGGCACGGTTTAAAAATAAGGGGTCTCCCTTTTAAGATGAAGATGAGGAGGAATTTCTTCTTTGAGGGTTGTTAGTCTTTGGAATTCTCTTCCTGTGAGCAGTGGAGGTTGGGTCATTGAGCGTATTCAAGGCTGAGTTTGACAGATCTCTGATCTACAGAAGAATCAAGGGTTATGGGGACAGGCAGAAAAGTGGAGCTAAGGGCCCAATCAGATCAGCCATGATCTCATTAAATGGCGGAACTAGCACGATGGACCGAATGACCTACTCCAGCTCCTGTTTCTTATGATGCACTGGTGGTGGAAGGAGTGAATGTTTAAGATGGTGGATCTGATGTCAGTCAGTAGCTTGCCTTGCCCTGGATAGTGTTGAGCTTCTTGAGTGTTGTTGGAGCTGCACTCATCCAGATAAGTGGAGGGTATTCCAACACACTTCTGGATTGTACTATGTAGGTAATGGTAAGGCTTGGAAAGTGAGTTACTCATCACAGAATAATCAGCGCCCAGCTCCTGGCCTGCTCCATGACTACAGTATTTATGTGGCTGATCCGGTTAAGCTTCCGGTCAGTGGTAAGCCCCTGGATGTTGATAGCTGGGGATTCAGAAATGATGATGCCATTGAATGTCAAGAGGGAATGGTTAGACCCCCTGGTGTTGGAGATGTTCATTGCCTGGAACTTGCCACTTATCAGCCCAAGCCTTGGATACTGTTCAGGTCTTGTGGGCACAGACTGCTTCATTACCTGAGGAGTTATGAATGGAACATCCATCAGCGAGTGTCGCCACTTCTAATCTTATTATGAAGGGAAACAGCTGAAGATATTTGGGTCGAGGACATTATCATGAGGAACTCCTGTCGTAATGTCTTGGGGCTGAGATGATTGACCTCCACCAACTGCAATCATCTTCCTTTGTGCTAGGTGTGAGTCCATAATGTGTCAAAGCTTCTCACTGATTGCCATTGACTCCATTTTACTTGATGCCACAGTCTGTCATGATGCTGCCTTGATGCCACTGGCAGTCACTCTCTTCCCTCTGGGATTCAGCTCCTTTGTCCATGTTTGGACCAAGGCAGCAATGAGGTCAGGAGCCAAGTAGCTCTGGCAGAGGCTAAACTGAGTGTCAGTGAGTAGGACATTGCAGAGTAATTGCAGCAACAACAGCAACAACCTTCCACCCCTTTGCTGATTATCGAGAGTAGACTGGTGGGACTGTTGGCTAAATTGAATTGACCCTGATTTTTCTGGATCGGACACAGCCGTGCAGTTTTCCACGTTGTTGGTTAGATGTCGGTTTTGTACCGGAACGGTTTGGCTCGGGCGCAGCCAGCCGTGGAGTACAATTCTTCAGTACTCCAGCCAGGCTGTTCTGAGGACCCAGAGTCCTTGTTGTGTCCAATAAGCTCACCATTTCTTGGTATCACTTGGAGTGAACTGAATTGGCCAAAGGCTGGCATCTGTTCTGATGAGGATTTTGGGAGGAGGCTGGGATGTCCCTTCTTGCTTGCCTGGCGATCACCTACTCCCACTCCTCCTGAACTCTGTAGCCGCTGAGTATACACCTCCTGAAATGTACTATCCATGGAACTCTCACCTTCTCCTGTGCACGGTAGTGATGACAACCTCGCCTCAAGCTCACAAATACAGAGCCGCTGAACCAGCAGTTGGCAGTACATCTTTGCCTTTCCGGGACCGGAATTCTGGAACTCCTGCATTGAACAGCAAGTGCTCAAGATAAATTCCAGCTGTCCTCCCATGTCCGCTCACAGTCATTTAATGTTTTTTTTAAATTTAAAGACTATTTAACTGTTTGGTTAATGCTGAAAATCTAAACCACGCAAAAAGACATAAACACTTTTCGATTTGATTTATTATTGTCACATGTATTAGTATACAATGAAAAGTATTGCTTCTTGGGCGCTATACAGACAGAGCATACCGTTCATAGAGAAGGAAACCAGAGAATGCAGACTGTAGTCATAGCTAGGATGTACAGAAAGATCAACTTAATGCAAGGTAGGTCCATTCAAAAGTCTGATGGCAGCAGGGAAGAAGCTGTTCTTGAGTCGGTTGGTACGTGACCTCAGACTTTTGTATCTTTTTCCCGATGGAAGAAGGTGGAAGGGAGAATATCTGGGGTGCATGGGGTCCTTAATTATGCTGGCTGCTTTGCCGAGGCAGCGGGAAGTGTAGACAGAGTCAATGGATGGGAGGCTGGTTTGCGTGATGGATTGGGCTACATTCACGACCTTTTGTAGTTTCTTGCGGTCTTGGGCAGGGCAGGAGCCATACCGAGCTGTGATACAACCAGAAAGAATGCTTTCTATGGCGCATCTGTAAAAGTTGGTGAGAGTCATAGCTGATGCAAATTTCGTTAGTTTTCTGAGAAAGTAGCGGCGTTGGTGGCGTTAGTGTCAGCATGGGGGACCAGGACAGGTTGTTAGTGATCTGGACACCTAAAACCTGAAGCTCTCGACCATTTCTACTTCGTTTTTAAAGAAAACAGCGACTGAATATACTAATCAATAAATTAATTACTTACCTGTAACTCATCCTCGCTATTGATCCTTATGTTGTCGTGTCACTTATTAAATTTTTAAAATTGCATTTTATTTTGTTTTCTCCAGAGGATTATCTACGGTACGCCCATGGTTTATTGTCAGATTATATTCCTGCTGATCTAAGTGTGGAGCTCCTTAAATTCTTGGAGTAAGTATTGGACAAAGCGCTGATTATAATTAAAAATTATTTACTGCCCAGCTTTGAATTAACAGTATCATTCCCTCACTTACAAAAAGTTTGATTAGTACATATGGATATTCGAATTAGGAAAGTGAATAGGCCATTTAACCCCTTGAGCCTGTTCCACCATTCGATAAGATCATGGCTGATGTGATTCTGGCTGCTGTCTTTCCCTTATTCCAGGCTTGTCCAACCTTTTTGCTTCATGGTGGGGGGCGCGGGGACATTTCAGTTTTCTCAATCGGGATTTGGGGGCACGACGAGTTTTTTTATTCATTTGTGGGACATGGGTGTCGCTGGCTGGCCAGCATTTATTGCCCATCCCTAGTTACCCTTGGAGGGCAGTTGAGAGTCAACCACCTTGCTGTGGCTCTGGCGTCACATGTAGGCCAGGCCAGGTAAGGACGGCAGATTTCCTTCCCTAAAGGACATTAGTGAACCAGATGGATTTTTTCGACAATCGACAATGGTTTTGTGGTCATCAGTAGAACTTTGGAAAGATAATTGGGAAGATGAATTTTTTTTAAAACCTGACGTATGAAAATAGACAACTTGCTGCGCAAAAAAAATCACAACAATGAATTAACATTTTAAAAATAAGTAACAAATGAAGACATTCGAGTGTGAAAGGTTGAGAGTGTGTGTGCCCAGCTCACTCCCAGGCTCAGGGTGTCCACTCATTCACTCGTCCCCTGTGAGAGTGCCCTGTTAGCGTGTGGGGTGAGGGTGAATGAGAACCCTGAGACTGGAAGTGAGTCAGATGACACTCTCCCCTCCCTCTCAACCCTCCCTCTCTTCATTCACTCGCACACACCCTTGCACTCAGCCAGCCTTGCGCTTGTTTGCTAGCTCACTCACTCGTGTTCGTTACATTATCTGGGGTGGGGGAGAGTGGAGGGAGATCAGGAGCAAGGCCTGAGGCCTAGCAGTATCTGAGCATGCGTGCCTGCAAAATGGGGCAACGAGAACTGGGGCCCCTTTTCATTCCACAGGCCACGTAGAGGGGCTTCTGCGGCCCATGGCTTGGCGGCACGGTAGCACAGTGGTTAGCACTGCTGCTTCACAGCTCCAGGGACCTGGGTTCGATTCCCGGCTCGGGTCACTGTCTGTGTGTGGAGTTTGCACATTCTCCTCGTGTCTGCGTGGGTTTCCTCTGGTTTCCTCCCACAGTCCAAAGATGTGCAGGCTAGGTTGGTTGGCCATGCTAAATTGATCCTAGTGTCAGGGGGACTAGGAGGGTAAATGTGTGGGGTTACAGGGATACGACCTGGGTGGGATTGTGGTTGGTGAGACTCCTTCTGTGCTGTAGATTCTATTCTATAAATTTGTTTGATTCGGCGAGATCACTTTCTCATGCTTCTAAATCCAGTGGTTGCAGGCCCAACTGTTCCTCATGAGATAATCCTTTTGTCTCAGGAATCAGTCAAGTGAACTTTCCCTGAACTGCTAATGCAATTATATCCTTTCTTAGGAGACCAAAACTGGACACTGTAATCCTGGTGTGTCTCATCAGCACCCTGTGTAACTGTAGCAAAACATCCAACTTTTATATTCCATTCCCCTTGCAATAAACAACAGCATTTCATTTGTCTTTCTAATCCCTTACTGTTCTGCATACTAATTCTTTGTGATTCCTGTATCAGGACACCCGGATTTCTCTGTATCACAGAGTTCTGCAGTCACTCTCCATTTCGATGATAAACTGTTATTTTATTCCTCCTGCCAAAGACTCCTATTTTTGCACATCGTATAAGTGAGTGAGCCAAACTTTTGCTCACTCACTTAACCAAGCTATATCCTTTTGCAGACTCCTTATGTCCCCCCTCTCCTTATATCATCAGCAAATTTGGCAAACATGCATTCAGTCCCCTCATCCAAGTCATTGATATAGATTGTAAATATTTGGTACCTTACGCACTGATTCCTGTGGCACTCCATTAGTTAACAAACATCCTGACAACCCAAAAATGAGCCACTCTCTGCTCCCAGTTAGCTAACCAATCCACAGTCTATGCTAATATGTTGCCCCCAAAGTCATGAGCTTTTATTTTGTGGAGCAACTTTTGATGTGGCATCTTGTCAAATGCCTTTTGGGATTCCAAGTACACCACATCCACAGGTTTCCCCTTTACCCACATTGCTTGTTACTTCCTCAAAGACGCTAATAGAGTACAATCTCCACCAACAACCCCATCCACATTTGCATTGGCAAACCATTGGTGAATTGTAAAGGCTTATCATGTAATGAACTCACTTGCTGGGTATTTTGGGGAGTTCATTAAGTGCTTACAGCAACAACAACTCGTGTTTATGTAGCACCGTACATGTTTGTTTGTTTATTTATTAGTCACAAGTAGATACATTAACATTGCAATGAAATTCCTCCCACAGTCCAAAGATATGTGCGGGTTAGGTTGATGGGCCATACTAAATTGCCGCTTAGTGTCAGGGGGACTAGCTAGGGTAAATGCATGTGATTATGGGGATAGGACCTGGGTGGGATTGTGGTCGGTGCAGATGCGATGGGCCGAATGGCCTCTTTCTGTATTGTAGGGATTCTATGAACATCTTTTGTAATAATACTTATATTTCTGTTTGTTAGGTTACCAGCTGTTTCGACAAAAACGGCAGTGAGTGAACCACCATCAAAGGTTCGTTTCTATCAGATTGGTTATTGTTTCCTGCTAAAGATGTTTTATAGAAACCTCTTTAAAAAATCGTAAAAAAACATATTACTGACACAAGTACAACTAAAATTTAATAGTGAAGGCTTTGAGCGGGATGAATGTTAAGTATAAAATAATGTTCCTGATTTAAGAATAATTTGACTGAAAGAATAGAACATTCCAACCTTTTTAAGAAGCATTCCCATGAAGACATTTTTAGAAAGGGAACCAGAATCACTGCAATAATCAGTATTTTCACCCTGGCAACTGAGTCAGAACGCTGCGATTTCATCCCCCACGCCTGGACATAATCAAGGCTGATATTGCAGTGGGGAGGGGAGGAAATTATATCGTCTGTATTCAAGGAGCGCTGCACTGTCCGAGGGTCTGTACTCAGAGCGCTGCACTGCCCGAGGCTCTGTACTCACAGAGCGCTGCACTGTCCGAGGGTCTGTGCTCACAGAGCGCTGCACTGCCCGAGGGTCTGTACTCAGAGCGCTGCACTGTCCGAGGGTCTGTAGTCACAAGATGCTGCACAGTCTGAGGGTCTGTAGTCACAAGATGCTGCACTGTCCGAGGGTCTGTACTCACAGAGCGCTGCACTGTCCGAGGGTCTGTACTCACAGAGCGCTGCACTGTCTGAGGGTCTGTACTCACAGAGTGCTGCACTGCCCGAGGGTCTGTACTCACAAGATGCTGCACTGTCCGAGGGTCTTTACTCACAGAGCACTGCACTGCCCGAGGGTCTGTACTCACAGAGCACTGCACTGCCCGAGGGTCTGTACTCACAGAGCGCTGCACTGTCTGAGGGTCTGTACTCACAGAGCGCTGCACTGCCCGAGGGTCTGTACTCACAGAGCGCTGCACTGTCTGAGGGTCTGTACTCACAGAGCACTGCACTGCCCGAGGGTCTGTACTCACAGAGCGCTGCACTGTCTGAGGGTCTGTACTCACAGAGCACTGCACTGCCCGAGGGTCTGTACTCACAGAGCGCTGCACTGTCCGAGGGTCTGTACTCACAGAGTGCTGCACTCCCCGAGGGTCTGTACTCACAGAGTGCTGCACTGCCCGAGGGTCTGTACTCACAGAGTGCTGCACTCCCCGAGGGTCTGTACTCACAGAGTGCTGCACTGCCCGAGGGTCTGTACTCACAGAGCGCTGCACTGTCCGAGGGTCTGTACTCACAGAGCGCTGCACTGTCCGAGGGTCTGTACTCACAGAGTGCTGCACTCCCCGAGGGTCTGTACTCACAGAGTGCTGCACTGCCCGAGGGTCTGTACTCACAGAGTGCTGCACTCCCCGAGGGTCTGTACTCACAGAGTGCTGCACTCCCCGAGGGTCTGTACTCACAGAGCGCTGCACTGCCCGAGGGTCTGTACTCACAGAGTGCTGCACTCCCCGAGGGTCTGTACTCACAGAGCGCTGCACTGTCTGAGGGTCTGTACTCACAGAGTGCTGCACTGCCCGAGGGTCTGTACTCACAGAGTGCTGCACTCCCCGAGGGTCTGTACTCACAGAGTGCTGCACTGCCCGAGGGTCTGTACTCACAGAGCGCTGCACTGTCCGAGGGTCTGTACTCACAGAGCGCTGCACTGTCTGAGGGTCTGTACTCACAGAGTGCTGCACTGTCTGAGGGTCTGTACTCACAGAGTGCTGCACTCCCCGAGGGTCTGTACTCACAGAGCGCTGCACTGTCCGAGGGTCTGTACTCACAGAGCACTGCACTGTCCGAGGGTCTGTACTCACAGAGCGCTGCACTGTCCGAGGGTCTGTACTCACAGAGCGCTGCACTGTCCGAGGGTCTGTACTCACAGAGCACTGCACTGTCTGAGGGTCTGTACTCACAGAGTGCTGCACTCCCCGAGGGTCTGTACTCACAGAGTGCTGCACTCCCCGAGGGTCTGTACTCACAGAGTGCTGCACTGCCCGAGGGTCTGTACTCACAGAGCGCTGCACTGTCCGAGGGTCTGTACTCACAGAGCACTGCACTGTCCGAGGGTCTGTACTCACAGAGCGCTGCACTGTCCGAGGGTCTGTACTCACAGAGCGCTGCACTGTCCGAGGGTCTGTACTCACAGAGCGCTGCACTGTCTGAGGGTCTGTACCCACAGAGTGCTGCACTGTCTGAGGGTCTGTACTCACAGAGTGCTGCACTCCCCGAGGGTCTGTACTCACAGAGTGCTGCACTGTCTGAGGGTCTGTACTCACAGAGTGCTGCACTCCCCGAGGGTCTGTACTCACCGAGCGCTGCACTGCCCGAGGGTCTGTACTCACAGAGCGCTGCACTGTCTGAGGGTCTGTACTCACAGAGCGCTGCACTGTCTGAGGGTCTGTACTCACAGAGCGCTGCACTGCCCGAGGGTCTGTACTCACAGAGCGCTGCACTGTCTGAGGGTCTGTACTCACAGAGCGCTGCACTGCCCGAGGGTCTGTACTCACAGAGAGCTGCACTGTCCGAGGGTCTGTACTCACAGAGCGCTGCACTGTCCGAGGGTCTGTACTCACAGAGCGCTGCACTGTCCGAGGGTCTGTACTCACAGAGCGCTGCACTGTCTGAGGGTCTGTACTCACAGAGCGCTGCACTGTCCGAGGGTCTGTACTCACAGAGCGCTGCACTGTCTGAGGGTCTGTACTCACAGAGTGCTGCACTGTCCGAGGGTCTGTACTCACAGAGCGCTGCACTGTCCGAGGGTCTGTACTCACAGAGCGCTGCACTGTCTGAGGGTCTGTACTCACAGAGCGCTGCACTGTCCGAGGGTCTGTACTCACAGAGCGCTGCACTGTCTGAGGGTCTGTACTCACAGAGAGCTGCACTGCCCGAGAGTCTGTACTCACCGAGCGCTGCACTGTCCGAGGGTCTGTACTCACAGAGCGCTGCACTGTTCGAGGTCTGTACTCACAGAGCGCTGCACTGTCTGAGGGTCTGTACTCACCGAGCGCTGCACTGTCCGAGGGTCTGTACTCACAGAGCGCTGCACTGCCCGAGGGTCTGTACTCACAGAGCGCTGCACTGTCTGAGGGTCTGTACTCACAGAGCGCTGCACTGCCCGAGGGTCTGTACTCACAGAGCGCTGCACTGTCTGAGGGTCTGTAGTCACAGAGCGCTGCACTGTCCGAGGGTCTGTACTCACAGAGCGCTGCACTGCCCGAGGGTCTGTACTCACAGAGCGCTGCACTGTCTGAGGGTCTGTACTCACAGAGCGCTGCACTGCCCGAGGGTCTGTACTCACAGAGCGCTGCACTATCTGAGGGTCTGTACTCACAGAGCGCTGCACTGTCTGAGGGTCTGTACTCACAGAGCGCTGCACTGTTCGAGGTCAGTACTCACAGAGCGCTGCACTGTCTGAGGGTCTGTACTCACCGAGCGCTGCACTGTCCGAGGGTCTGTACTCACAGAGCGCTGCACTGTCCGAGGGTCTGTACTCACAGAGCGCTGCACTGCCCGAGGGTCTGTACTCACAGAGCGCTGCACTGTCCGAGGGTCTGTACTCACAGAGCGCTGCACTGTTCGAGGTCAGTACTCACAGAGCGCTGCACTGTCTGAGGGTCTGTACTCACCGAGCGCTGCACTGTCCGAGGGTCTGTACTCACAGAGCGCTGCACTGCCCGAGAGTCTGTACTCACAGAGCGCTGCACTGTCCGAGGGTCTGTACTCACCGAGCGCTGCACTGCCCGAGGGTCTGTACTCACAGAGAGCTGCACTGTCCGAGGGTCTGTACTCACAGAGCGCTGCACTGCCCGAGGGTCTGTACCCACAGAGAGCTGCACTGCCCGAGGGTCTGTAGTCACAGAGCGCTGCACTGCCCGAGGGTCTGTACTCACAGAGCGCTGCACTGCCCGAGGGTCTGTACTCACAGAGTGCTGCACTCCCCGAGGGTCTGTACTCACAGAGCGCTGCACTGCCCGAGGGTCTGTACTCACAGAGCGCTGCACTGTCTGAGGGTCTGTACTCACAGAGCGCTGCACTGCCCGAGGGTCTGTACTCACAGAGCGCTGCACTGTCTGAGGGTCTGTATTCACAGAGAGCTGCACTGTCTGAGGGTCTGTACCCACAGAGAGCTGCACTGTCTGAGGGTCTGTACCCACAGAGAGCTGCACTGTCTGAGGGTCTGTACCCACAGAGAGCTGCACTGTCTGAGGGTCTGTACCCACAGAGAGCTGCACTGTCTGAGGGTCTGTACCCACAGAGAGCTGCACTGTCTGAGGGTCTGTACTCACAGAGAGCTGCACTGTCTGAGGGTCTGTACCCACAGAGAGCTGCACTGTCTGAGGGTCTGTACTCACAGAGCGCTGCACTGTCTGAGGGTCTGTACCCACAGAGCGCTGCACTGCCCAAGGGTCTGTACTCACAGAGCGCTGCACTGTCTGAGGGTCTGTACTCACAGAGCGCTGCACTGTCCGAGGGTCTGTACTCACAGAGAGCTGCACTGTCTGAGGGTCTGTACCCACAGAGAGCTGCACTGTCTGAGGGTCTGTACTCACAGAGCGCTGCACTGCCCAAGGGTCTGTACTCACAGAGCGCTGCACTGTCTGAGGGTCTGTACTCACAGAGCGCTGCACTGCCCGAAGGTCTGTACTCACAGAGCGCTGCACTGCCCGAGGGTCTGTACTCACAGAGCGCTGCACTGCCCGAAGGTCTGTACTCACAGAGTGCTGCACTGCCCGAGGGTCTGTACTCACAGAGCGCTGCACTGCCCGAGGGTCTGTACTCACAGAGCGCTGCACTGCCCAAGGGTCTGTACTCACAGAGAGCTGCACTGTCTGAGGGTCTGTACTCACAGAGCGCTGCACTGCCCGAAGGTCTGTACTCACAGAGCGCTGCACTGCCCGAGGGTCTGTACTCACAGAGCGCTGCACTGCCCGAGGGTCTGTACTCACAGAGCGCTGCACTGCCCGAAGGTCTGTACTCACAGAGCGCTGCACTGCCCGAGGGTCTGTACTCACAGAGCGCTGCACTGCCCGAGGGTCTGTACTCAGAGAGTCTGACTGCACCGAGAGTCTGTACCCGTGAAGCATTGCACTGCCAGTCACCATGAGGCGCTCTGCTGAATGAGGGTCAGCTGCTGAGCAGTGTAGTGCTGATCAAGGTACTGTCTCTTGAATGAGATACTCCCTGAATACTCACATCCACCACTGGTGGCTCAGTAGTTAGTTCTGCTGCCTCACAGCGCCAGGGACCCAGGTTCAATTCCCAGATTGGATTGCTGTTTGTGTGGAGTTTGCACATTCTCCCCGTGTCTGCGTGGGTTTCCTCCGGGTGCTCCGGTTTCCTCCCACACAACAAAGACATGCAGGTTGGATTCTGCCCTCAGTGATTAGTCGCTCATTTGTATGTATGTGACTGCCATAGGCAATGTTTTTAACAAATACATTGAACATTCTTGGGGACCGTTCTACATCTCCGGGTAATAATCATAGCATTGGAGCGCCTAAACTTAATAAATCTGATCATTTGTGGACTAGCAGCAGATGCCAGATTGCGATCAAAAGCTAACCGGATCACTGATGTTCCCCAGTGATGGAAACTTGCCAAAGTTACCGAGTTTCCGGTCCATCTATGTGCTTAATGTGGTGAGAGCAATGAGGCAGGGGAAGAGCTGCCTCACTAGCAATGCCAGCTTCTCAAGCCAACAAGTAATAGAGTAAAAGAAGCTTGGAACCTAAAGCTCCTGGTGATAGTACAACTACTAGCCTCGCCCACAGGGGTGCTGTGACTGAGAAGTGTCAGTGGCAGCTATTCTAGATGGTTTCAGTCAGCGCTGTGAGAGACTGGGCGTGCTGTCTCAGTCCACCGTGAACTTTCACCATTGTTGCGATGTACCGGTCTTCCACAACATTAGGGAATGGCCAGGCGTGACATTGGCCGGACATCTACACCAGTACACACATGCACACCGCTTGCTCACTCACTCACCGTGATTTTGACTTCTGAACAAGTAAACATGAGGTTTTTCATTACTGCTGAATCTACCCCATGTTACAAATGAAGCCAAACTGAGGATCAAATAACATGTGCCAGAAGAGGGCCATGCAGTGGTTTGGTTCTGTTCGATCTTTTCACCTGCGTGTGAAAGTTCCATGAAAGGGTGTGCTTCCTATGCTCATTTTCATAGAAGAGAATCATAGAATCCCTACAATGCAGAAGGAAGCCATTCGGCCCATCGAGTCTGTACCGGCCACAATCCCACCCAGGCCCTATTCCTGCAACCCCACAGATTTAACCTGCTAATTCCCTTGACACTAAGGGGCAATTTAGCACAGCCAATCAACCTAACCTGCACGTCTTTGGACTGTGGGAGGAAACCGGAGCACCCGGAGGAAACCCACGCAGACATGGGGAGAACGTGCAGACTCCACACAGATAGTGACCCAAGACCAGAATTGAACCCGGGTCCCTGGCGCTGTGAGGCAGCAGTGCTAACCACTGTGCCACCATGCCGCCATTAATGAGTATAATAAAGGGATTGTTTCCCCTCTCTGTCGGCAAACTTACTTTTTCACTAACATTGGTAGGAAATGTGCACTGAAGTAAATAAACTTGGAATCTCTGATGGTTAACGGAAGCAATAGTAACAGGGACCCTGTTAGAATAAATTCATCTCTGCGTTGGTGTGTATCTTGCTTAAGGACATGCATGCACATTCCTGAACCTAGGATTTTGTGTAAGACTATTTGTGTATTTGGAGGGAAAAGGGAGTTTCCACAGTAAGAAAAGATGCTGCGTTGCAATAAGTTACTGCTGGTTCTGTGGACAAGACTCAGTGAAACCTTTGCACCAAGACCTGCATGAAGTTCGTTACTTGTGCATGAATTGTCCAGGAATCAACACTTGATCACAGGCTGCCCACTGTGTATTTTCGAGGGGGTTTTGTTTTGGCAGAGAGTTTTTCTTTCCCTGCAATGAAGCCTGACAGTATTGCACAACCTTGTTCAACAAAAACCTCATAAACTGCTATTACAGAAAAGGAAGCTGTCCGGCAAAGCAGTGGAGGCTGAAGAAGACTATACCAAGTTCAACTCTGATTCAAAAGAGACAAAGGTAAGACACTTCCTCAACTTGACAATCACATGACATTATTTTACTGCACTTAAAACCAGAGGAGCCGGACCTCAAATATTTCAGGCACACTCTTATTTTATTTGGGAATGGTGTGCAGCACTGAGCTGCACAGGCCAGAGATCCCAGACCCCCTGCCCAATCCATGCCGAGCTGACCTCAGCCTGGACACAACCGGCCTGAGTGCATCTGAGCTAAGGGGACAATTGGCCAGTGTGAAAATTAGAATTCTGTTCAAGTGTTTAGCAATCGCTTAATGAATTTGTTACACGGTTTTGTAAACTCCTATCCATAATTATTGACAATTGAAAACAACAGACTTTAGAAGCACAATACAGTCCTTGCAATGTGCTCTCCAAGTGGAATTAGAGCCATGTTCAGTTTTGGCCGAAACGTGATCTTCATCATGCAGCTCTTGGGCAATGATTTTTGATCAGGGTCAGGAGGTGGCGTCTCCTGTTGCTCTGAACATTGTCAGTGTGCATCAGAACTCAGTAAAGTTAAAGTTTATTTATTAGTGTCACGAGTAAGGCTTACATTAACAGTGCAATGAAGTTTCTGTGAAATTCCCCTAGTCGCCACACTCGGGCGCCTGTTTGGGTCAATGCACCTAACCCGCACGTCTTTCAGATTGTGGGAGGAAACCGGAGCACCCGGAGGAAACCCACACAGACACGGGGAGAACGTGCAGACTCCGCACAGACAGTGACCCAAGCCAGGAATCAAACCCGAGTCCCTGGTGCTGTGAGGCAGCAGTGCTAACCACTGTGCCACCATGCTGCCCCACGAATTGCCATATCTATCTGAAATAGAGGGATTGAGTTTCGGAGCCAGGAGGTCATGCTGCAACTGTACAAAACTCTGGTGCGGCCGCATTTGGAGTATTGTGTACAGTTCTGGTCGCCGTATTATAGGAAAGATGTGGAAGTGTTGGAAAGGGTGCAGAGGAGATTTACCAGAATGTTGCCTGGTAGGGTGGGAAAATCGTATGAGGAAAGGCTGAGGGACTTGAGGTTGTTTTCGTTAGAGAGAAGAAGGTTAAGAGGTGACTTAATAGAGGCATACAAGATGATCAGAGGATTAGATAGGGTGGATAGTGAGAGCCTTTTTCCTCGGATGGTGTTGGCTAGCACGAGGGGACATAGCTTTAAATTGAGGGGTGAGAGATATAGGACAGATGTTAGAGGTAGGTTCTTTACTCAGAGAGTAGTAAGGGCGTGGAATGCCCTACCTTCAGCAGTAGTGGACTCGTCAACATTAAGAGCATTCAAATGGTTATTGGATAAACATATGGATGATATTGGAATAGTGTAGATTAGAGAGGCTTTAGATTGGTTCCACTGGTCGGCGCAACATCGAGGGCCGAAGGGCCTGTACTGCGCTGTAATGTTCTATGTTCTAAATCTGTCACCGACTGATCATCTCCTTCAATATATCACCAAGTGGCACAGTGGTTAGCACTGCTGCCTCACAGCACCAGGGTCCCGGGTTCGATTCCCGGCTTGGGTCACTGTCTGTGTGGAGTTTGCACGTTCTCCCCGGTTTCCTCCCATGGTCCAAAGATGTGCTGGTTAGGTGCATTGGCCATGCTAAATTCTCCCTCGGTGTTACCCAAACAGGCGCCAGAGTGTGGCGACGAGGGGATTTTCACACTAACTTCATTGCAGTTTTAATGAAAGCCTACTTGTGACACGAATAAATAAACTTAAAAGTTTTCTGGTGACAACTTAAAAGTTGCAAAGGATGAAATAAGTTGTGAAGAAATTAGACTCGGGGGTGAGGTTGGCTGGTGAGTAGTGATATTTAATGACATAAATAAAGAGGATGCTTACACCCCACTGGACAGGACACAGAAGAGGGTTTGATTGAGTTGTTTGATTAATCCCACTTCCTTGCTCTCCCCACAACCCGATAATATTTTCCTGTTCAAATCCATGTCCGATTTCCTTTTGAAATTGATGATTGCTTTTACCACATTTTAAGGTAGAAAGATATAAGACCCTAGAAACAGTTTCTGCAGGAGAGCCCAGCCACAAGCTTGGAGGAGGAATAGTGAAAAGTTTAGGTTTGATTGCTTTATGCCAGAAGGCAAGTGTAACATGCTTGGCAAGAACAGGTAGCTTTGGACCAATGGTTCTTAAAGTTCTCCAAAGTTGGTAGTTTTCCGCACTCCCCTCATGTCTGGGTCCATGTAGTCTGATTGATAGCGATTCATGGTCATGATTCATCAATAGCAACATGGTTTTTTCCAATGCTTCTAATCAACAGTGTTTGGGTAGAAATGACCAAGACTGCCTGTGCAAAACAAGAGAACTGTATACTGTCACATACTCCGCACGAACCACTCACCCACACCCATATTTTCTCTTCCCCATCTTTCATAAATTCCTTGTAACCTTGTAAGTATATTAAGCCTCCTTCCTCTCATGTGACATCAAGAGATTTGGCAACAAAGCAATTATATAAATTTTACTTGATTCACTACAGCTAATACACATTGATGCATAAGTAGATTAAAGTTTATTTATTAGTCACAAGTCATCATAGAATCAAAGAAACCCTACAGTGCAGAAAGAGGCCATTCGGCCCATCGAGTCTACACTGACAACAATCCCACCTAGGCTGTATCCCCGTAACCCCACATATTTACCCCGCTAATTCCTCTAACCTACGCATCCCAGGACACTTAAGGGGCAATTTACCATGGAGAATGCACCTAACCTACATATCTTTGGATTGTGGGAGGTATCCGGAGCACCCGGAGGAAACCCACGCAGACATGGGGAGAACGTGCAAACTCCACACAGACAGTGCCCTATGCCGGGAATCGAACCCAGGTCCCTGGAGCTGTGAGGCAGCAGTGCTAACCACTGTGTTACCGTGCCGTCCCTATTTATCATAGCCTATCAATTTATTCGGCATGCAGCTTGGGTCATCGAAACAAAACACTTTAAGATAAGCAGATGGGATCCTTGCTTTATTGATGGAGATATAGATTACAAAAGGAAGGAAGTTATGCTAAACCTTTTTTTTTAAATAAACCTCTGGTCAGGCCTCAACTTTTCATTTTGCTCCTCACCTACCCTTTGAAGGACAGCGGGGGATGGACAATAACTGCTGGCCTAGCTAGCAATGTCCACATCCCATGGATGAATAAATTAAAGAAACACTACAAGTATTATGTTCAGTTCTGAGCACCATACTTTCATGAGAGTATGAAGCCTTCCAAGAGAAGACGTTAACTACAATAATATACCACGGCTAGGATACCTCAATTATGTGAAGAGACCAGAGAAGCTGGAATTGTTTTCTTAACCTTCTGTACTCTTGAGGAGGAAATTAGATTGATGTGATCAAAATCATGAATGGAAAGAAAGAAAAGAAAGTTTATTTATTAGTCACAAGTGGGCTTACATTAACACTGCAATGAAGTTACTGTGAACTTCACAGAGTGCACACTCCAGCGCCTGTTCGGGTACACTGGGAAGAATTTAGCATGACCAATTCACCTAACCACGTCTTTCCGATTGTGGGAGGAAACCGGAGCACCCGGAGGAAACCCACGCAGACACGAGGAGAATGTGCAAATTCCACACAGACAGTGACCCCAGCCAGGAATCGAACCCTAGTCCCTGGCGCTGTGAGGCAGCAGTGCTAACCACCGTGCCACCGTGTCGCCCCGAAAGGGTGAAAGCAGATTCAGTTGTAAAGAGTGACTTGCATAAATACTTGAATGGGACTGAAAAACAGGACTACATGGGGAAAGACAGGGGAGTGAGCAAGTTAGATAACTCTTTCAAAAGGCCCAGAGCAAGCACGAAGGGCTGAAGGTCCTCCTTCTTTGCTGGATCATTCTATAGTTTGCCCTTCATCCACCTGCCCAAATTAATGTTGAAAGTTATCATGAGGGTTTTTTTCAGGACTTTTCACTCTCCGCTGCCTAATTTCAAATTCCATTGTTGATCTCTTTCAGAGCAGATTAAAATTGCATAAAACGTCCCAATGGCTGATGAAGTTTAAATGGTGCCCTCTTTGTTTAGTAAGGATCAAATTAGAATTTGATTGTGAGGAAGATATTTGAAACATTGATAGGGTTCATCGGAAGGAAAGGTCATTGGGTGTCTTTAAGACAAAGATAGATAGGTTCTTGATTAATAAGGGGATCAGGGGTTATGGGGAAAAGACAGGAGAATGGGGATGAGAAAAATATCAGCCATGATTGAATGGTGGAGCAGACTCGATGGGCCGAGTGGCCTAATTCTGCTCCTATGTCTGATGGTCTTGTGGAAAGGGGCTGATTCTGACAGGGTCCAAAAAGTCCACGTTGCGCTTGTTCGGTTTGTTGGATTGTTCTGAGAAGTTAACAGACCTGATAAACGGGGGTGAAGTAACAGGTTCCACTCCTCACAAGCACAATTTAGCCTGGGAGTGGGTACACTGGTGATACCTTGAAATTATATCATAGTTTAGTAGGTTAAATTACGAAGCTACATTGCATAAACTAGGCTCATTGTAGTGAGTCTGGAAAGTTGAGGCATAAGCAAATGGAGTTATTTGAAATGATGGTGGCTTGATAGAGTAGAAACCCTTCTGGTGGGGAAATTTAGAATAGGCAGCATAATCTTAAAATTAGTCAGGCCATTAGTAATGAAATTAAGAAGGATTTTTTCATACAAAGGGCAGTGGAAATCTGGAACACCCTCCTCACCCCCTGCTCCACCCCAATGCCCAAAGGCTGCAAATACTGGGGCCAGTTAAAACTTCAAGACTGAGGTTGATGGATTTTTGTCAGGTAAGGATAGGTATGGGTAACCTATGATCTAATTGAATAGAGGAACAGGCTTAAGGGGCAGAATGGTCTCATCCTGTTTCTATGTCCCTATTCTATAGCTAGCTAACTAGGGTAAATGCATGGGGTTATGGGTATAGGGCCTGAGTGGGATTATGGTTGGTGCAGACTCGATGGGCCGAATGGCCTCCTTCTGCACTGTAGGGATTCTATATGGTTCAGCAAATGTAATAAAGGTAAAAAGTGAATTTGTGCAGGACATCAGTTAGTCAAAAGTTGAAGGATCTGGGCATTGCATTAAAAGAATGGTATGATTGCCATCGAAGGGGTACAGTGACGGTTCACCGGAATGAAAGGTTATAGTGAATGCAGGGAAGAAATGTTTATTAAAATAAAACTTGGGGCCTTTTTCACTGTGACAGAGTTACGGGAGGATCTCATAAGGTTTTTTAAAATTATGGGAGTTTGGAGGGGCGAAATATTGAATGATGTTTTACCCCCATTGTTTGCCAAAGTAGTAACAAGGTGGCACAGACCAGGATTATGTAGAATAATTTTAGTTTTCCAAACAGTGCTGGATGGAGCATGGAATGCTTTACCATAACCGAAAGAGAAACGCTGGAAAATCTCAGCAGTTCTGGCAGCATCTGTAAGGAGAGAAAAGAGCTGACGTTTCGGATCCAGATGACCCTTTGTCAAAGCTAAAAGGCATAGAAAGTGGGAGATATTTATACTGCAGTATAGAACATAGAACATTACAGCGCAGTACAGGCCCTTCGGCCCTCGATGTTGCGCCGACCAGTGGAACCAATCTAAAGCCCCTCTAATCTACACTATTGCAATATCATCCATTACTCTGAATTATTTAAGCCAAGATCAGTTCAGAAAGATTTAAAAATATTGTTAACAACATAGTATAAATATCTTTGTATAAGTATATTTGGTAGTATAAATATCTCCCACTTTCTATGCCTTTTATCTTTGACATCTGGAACTCGAAATGTCAGCCCTTTTCTCTCCTTGCAGATGCTGCCAGACCTGCTGAGATTTTCCAGCATTTTCTCTTTTGGTTTCAGATTCCAGAATCCGCAGTAATTTGCTTTTATCGAATGCTTTACCGTATGTTGCTATTGAGGCAATGACCTTAACTTTATTTAGAAAGCGAGTGTATGTATTTGAAAAGGAAGGATATAAAATGATTGGGATTGGAATGGCCAATACTGCTGTAAATTCTGTCATTTAGATCTCCAGGAGTGGCACTAGGCAGAACACTTACTTCAATTAACACAAATCGATACCAAACACCAGCTAGTTAATTTTATTTACTTACTAAAATCAATATTGAACTCAGGGCAGGCTTGATACTTCTCGAGTGCTTTATAGAATGTAATTTAAGTTCTGCAGGGTTTTTTTACAGTAATAACCATTGTTGCTTTCCTCCCTTAGCCCTCCAAGATGACGGCTGCACAGAAATCTTTGGCAAAGGTTGACAAGACTGGAATGAAAAATATATCTGCCTTCTTTACCTCAAAGAACAAAGGAGCAACAAAGACATCATAACTTTTTTTTAAAACAAAAATAAAAGTTTTTGTTTTCGTCAAGTGTTGAGTTGCATTATTTTTTGCAGCTTCCCATATTATTCTAATTGGGAAATAATGTAAATTGGCTTAATATTAACAACTGCTAAATTTGACTACTCTAGATCGGGCAGATTATAGGCACAAAGCCCATTTTCATGGTTTGAATAAATTAAAGTTTATTTATTAGTCACAAGTAAGGCTTACGTTAACACTGCAATGAAGTTATTGTGAAAATCCCCTCGTCGCCATACTCTGGCCCTGTTTGGGTCAATGCACACTAACCAGCACATCTTTTAGAGTATGGGAGGAAACCGGAGCACCTGGAGGAAATCCACGCAGACTCCACACAGACAGTGACCCAAGCCGGGAATCAAACCCGGGTCCCTGGTGCTATGAGACAGCAGTGCTAGCCACCGTGCCGCCCAGTATATCTATTATTAAAAGTTTTGTGTCTTTATGGCATGTTTCTGACAGTCCTTGGATATGATTATAAACTGGAGCTTTGCCCTACCATCACTGTTTTGAAGTCAGCCATGTGCCGCAGAAGGCTGTGGAGGCCAAGTCACTGAGTGTCTTTAAGACAGAGATAGATAGGTTCTTGATTAATAAGGGGGTCAGGGGTTATGTGAAAAAGGAGAATGGGGATGAGAAAAGTATCAGCCAGGATTGAATAGCAGAGCAGACTCGATGAGCCGAGTGGCCTAATTCTGCTCCTGTGCCTTATGGTCTTGTGTGGTTTTGGAGAGCTGTCAATATTGTAAACTCATCGAGTGCAATCTCACCAAAAGAAAATGGCAGACTGTTGTTTCTGGCGAGAAAACCCAGCATGTTGCTCTCCAGAGAAACTTTGGTTTTGTCTCCAGATCCTACAAAGCTGTGCCAGTGTTTCACACTGTCATACAGGGAGTGGAGGGGGATGCAGGACCTCAACATACTGGCAAAACTCCTCTGCTCAGAGATCGGGGCACAACCTTAGAAGGGCACCCTGATCAGAACCTGAGTAAGCCTCCTCCCCAGTCTCGCAGCCCATGCCCCCCCCCCCCCCCCCAAACAATCTGAGGCATCCACCTCCATTACAACCCCCTCTCAAAGGCCATTGTTGGCATCCCCTGCTCCTGGTCACCAGCACATCCAGATGAATTCCACCCCCTGCCCGCTGGGTTTGCCAACCTGTGCCAGGGGGCATTGCCAAGCCACTGCCCAGCCACGTCCTCTTCCCTCAGGGGCTATACTGACCTTTATGACCCCAAGCAGACCCCCAGGACCAGTTTCATGTCTAGGTGAACCCGGCGCCCACTGAATATCCGGTGGGGAGTCATCATAGAATCACTACATGCCATTCGGCCCATCGAGTCTGGTGCGGCAAGGGGCCGGTAAGATCGGAACTTGGAAACTTGCTCTCTCCAGGAATTTGAACGTGCGCCGCCGTTCCCGCAGACGGAGATTAGGGGCTCAAAATCGCCCCATTCATTTTCAGCTTCTGAATCAGCCTGTGAGACGGCATGATCCCTGCTCAGCCTCCAGTTTTTCTGTCACCTCCAAGAAAACCGTCTGATGAATGAGCTCACTGACCCATTTCCCAATCCCGTTCCCTGGAGATACCCTGGGGAGACTTCAGTGGGAAATCCCATCCCTTGTGTTAATGATGATGCTCCGTTCCCCTTCTCCCTATTAGTTTAATATTTGTCTATAACTTGCCGCCGGGCAGAAAATTCTCCACTGATACACACAAGGTCTTCGGAGATCGCCGGGCATCAGGTTACTTACTGATGACAATAGCAAGATTGCAATTTAGTTTATTTTAACTTTCAGCATCTTTTAGATAGAGCAGATGTGACAGCATCATATCTGTGGTTCCTTCCTCTTCAAAGTGGGCATTGGCAGTGATGTTGTTTAGGTGACACCTATTGCTCTATTCCAAAGCAGTCTCACGAACGACCCCAGATGAGTTCTACCTGTATTGTAAAGGACTAAAAAATGAACTATTTAAATAACCTCCAAAATAGAATTGGCCTGAAACTTGTATCTAAAGTTTTGGTACAGTTAGAAGTCTCATAGCACCAGGTTAAAGTACACAAGTTTATTTGGAGTCACGAGCTTTCGGAGCGCTGCTCCTTCATCAGGCTTAAACCTGTTGGACTTTAACCTGGAGGCGGCATGGTGGCACAATGGTTAGCACTGCTGCCTCACAGCGCCAGGGACCTGGGTTCAATTCCCGGCTTGGGTCACTGTCTGTGTGGAGTTTGCGTGTTCTGCCCGTGTCTGCGTGTGTTTTCTCCGGCTGCTCCGGTTTCTTCCCACACTCCAAAGACATGTGAGTTGGGTGAATTGGCCATGCCAAATTCTCCCTCAGTGAACCCAAACAGGCACCAGAATGTGGCGACTAGGGGATTTTCACAGTAACTTCATTACAGTGTTAATGTCAGCCTTACTTGTGACTAATAAATAAACTTTACTTTGGTGTTGTGAGGCTTCTTACTGTGCCCACCCCAGTCCAACACCGGCATCTCCACATCATGGCTACCATCGACACTGCAAACTGCCGGCTCAAAATGGAGAGGATCTCAAAGAATATCACGCATGTCGGCACAGACATCAAGTTTCTACATTAAACCTGTTGGACTTTAACCTGGGGTTGTGAGACTTCTTACTGTGCCTACCCCAGTCCAACACCAGCAACTCCACCTTAAAGTTTTGGTGCGAGGGAATTTTTTTTCGGAAGCACCCCCATCGCTGTATGTAAGTATTGTATAAATAAAGATGCATGTTACCAGTATTGAAAGGCTCTTGAATTTTTATTTGCCTCCTGAAAGCGTGCACTTTTTAAAAAAATTTCTTTCAGAGCTGCTGTGGTTATGGGAACATCAGCTTTGGGAGTTACTAATTGAGGATTAGATAGGGTGGAGAGTGAGAGCCTTTTTCCTCAGATGGTGTTGGCTAGCACGAGGGGACATAGCTTTAAATTGAGGGGTGAGAGATATAGGACAGATGTTAGAGGTAGGTTCTTTACTCAGAGAGTAGTAAGGGTGTGGAATGCCCCGCCTGCAGCAGTGGTGGACTCGTCAATGTTGAGAGCGTTCAAGTGGTTATTGGATAAACATATGGATGATATTGGAATAGTGTAGATTAGAGGGGCTTTAGATTGGTGCCACTGGTCGGCGCAACATCGAGGGCCGAAGGGCCTGTACTGCGCTGTAATGTTCTATGTTCTATGTAATAGTGTCCTGGAGCAGCCGGGAGGACAGAACTTTGGATGAGCCTGAGATGCCCAACTAGAGTTTCTTGTGCCCATTGGATTAGACCATAAGACATAGGAGCAGAATTAGGCCATTCGGCCCATTGAGTCTGCTCCACCATTCAATCATGGCTGATATTTTTCTCATCCCCATTCTCCTGCCTTTTCCCCATAACCCCTGATCCCCTTATTAATCAAGAATCTATCTGTCTCTGTCTTAAAGATACTCAATGACCTGGCCTCCACAGCCTTCTGCGGCAAAGAGTTCCACAGATTCACCACTCTCTGGCTGAAGAAATTCCTCCTCATCTCTGTTTTAAAGGATCGTGCCTTTAGTCTGAGGTTGGGCCCTCTGGTTCTAGTTTTTCCCACTAGTGGAAACATCCTCTCCACATCCACTCTATCCAGGCCTTGCAGTATCCTGTAAGTTTCAATAAGATCCCCCCTCATCCTTCGAAACTCCAACGAGTACAGACCCAGAGTCCTCAACCGTTCCTCATACGGCGAGCTCTTCATTCCAGGGATCTTTCTTGTGAACGTCCTCTAACTCTTTCCAAGGCCAGCACATCCTTCCTTAGAGACGGGGCCCAAAATTCAGACAGATTTGCCTTTATTGAGCACTTTTCATCTCCACAGGCCCAGATGGTGGATAGGTACAGCAAGAAAGGAGCTTATTCAGCCCCTCGTGCCTGTGCTAGCTCTTTGAACAAGCTGTCTAATTAATCCCACCCTGCTGCTCTTTCCCAATAACTCTGATTCTCTTCATGTATCCATTCAATTCTGCTTTGAAAGTTAAGAGAACGAGACATGTGGTCGGCTAAATGTGCTTGGATGTTTTCTTAGTGTAGCAATTTGCCCTCTGATCTGTAGCTATTGATTTTAAAAGGAGTCCGTTACCTGCAGTATCGCTGCAAACCAATTTCCTTCATAAACATTGGTTTAAGGTACCAAGTGTATTGATAATGTGTTGTGTACAAATCTTTAAGACTCAATAGCCTGTAGTCTGGTATTTTAACACAGTGTACATTGCAGTCCTCCTTCTGCACAGTTAATTTTAAAAGCAGGACTGGCACCGTGGCACAGTGGTTAGCACTGCTGATTCACAGCTCCAGGGACCCGGGTTCGATTCTCGGCTTGGGTCACTGTCTGTGTAGAGTTTGCACATTCTCCCCGTGTCTGCGTGGGTTTCCTCCGGGTGCTCCGGTTTCCTCCCACAGTCTGAAAGACGTGCTGGTTAGGGTGCATTGACCTGAAACAGGTGCCGGAGTGTGGCAACTAGGGGAATTTCACAGTAACTTCATTGCAGTGTTAATGTAAGCCTTACTTGTGACTAATAAATAAACTATAAAAAGTCCTGTGTCGCTGTTTGTCCTGTACATGAGCAATATTCCTAATCCCATGATCTTGTCCTGCTCCCACATCCTTTCATTCCACCGATCTGACTTAATCTTTAAATGTTGGCGCATTCGATCACTAACTTTGGCAGTGCATTCCACAACCTTTTAGTCCCCTCTGTAAAAAAAAACACTGCTGCAGCTTTCAACCGTAACCTCTGCTTACACCAAGCACTGCACTGGCTTCTCCCGTCCAGATCCTTCAGTATCGCTGCGAACCAATTTTCTTCATAAACATTGGTTTAAGGTACTAACTGTATTGATAATGTGTGGTGTATGAATCTTTATGTCTCAATAGCCTGTAGTTTGGTATTTGAACACAGCGTGCATTTTTGGCAAGGTTCTGCCCAGAGTGTTGGCTCAGGCAAGAACACTGGTCGTGAAGCTCGCAATGAACAACACTCTGTGCAATTTCAAAGAGGAAACGGGAATCACACAGTCCGCTGGGGGGGGGGGGGTGGGGCATGAGAAAGCTGGCACGGCCGGGATAAAGAGCACCACCCCCCCCCCCCCCCCCCCCCCCCCCTTGGATCAGGTCCAATGTTTATAAACATGGCTTCTCAGTCATTCTTTTTCAACTGCCTACTCCCCAAACTCTGGAATTACTTCCCTCAACCTCTCAGCCTCCGACCCCTCCTTAAAGATCCTTTTTTAAACCTACGTCTCATCAGACTTTGAGTCACCCGTTCTGATATCTCCTGATGCAGCCCAGTATCAAGTTTTGTCCTGATTGCGCTCCCCTGCAGTGCTTTGCGACCTCTTTACTATGTTACTGGGACTATATAAATGCAAGTTGTTGGTATAAAATATTTTTAAAGGTCATCACAAAAATGCAGCAGTAGGGGGCGGCACGGGGGCACGGTGGTTAGCGCTGCTGCCTCACAGCGCCAGGGACTCAGATTCGATTCCCGGCTTGGGTCACTGCCTGTGTGGAGTTTGCACGTTCTCCCCGTGTCTGCGTGGGTTTCCTACGGGTGCTCCGGTCTCGTCCCACAAAGATGTGCAGGTTAGGTGGATTGGCCATGCTAAATTGCCCCTTAGTGTCAGGAGGTCTAGCTAGGGTAAATGTGTGGGGTTGTGGGGATAAGGCTTGGGTGGGATTGTGGTCGGTTCAAACTCGTTGGGCCGAATGGCCTCCTTCTGCTCAGTAAAATTCTAATCAGTTGTCTGAGTGAATGTTTTAAACCATGGTCCCTCCGGCTAATCTTTCTCATATTTATTATGTTTCCCTCTAGGTGGCAGGACAGAGACGTCCACGAAAGAAAACAAGTGATCTCTAAGGCCGATCTTAGTGCCATCCAAGGAGTGATGGGTCTGCACTTAAAGCACTGACAGAATCATTTTTCCAGTTACTTTTCACTTACAACGGGATCCCCTAAAAACATTCATTTTCTTTGGTTTTCAACTGTGGGGTTTCAGTATTCCCGCCATTGTTGAAACAGCTTTTCTCTCTGACTTTACAAATGGGACCCCAGCTGGTGTGTGAAGGCTTTGCAGACTTTGGTACAATGGAGCTACAGAGCACTGTGGGGTGGCACAGTGGTTAGCACTGCTGCCTCACAGCGCCAGGGACCCGGGTTCAATTCCCGTCTTGGGTCATTGTCTGTGTGGAGTTTGTTCGTTCTCCCCGTGTCTGCGTGGGTTTCCTCCAGATGCTCCGGTTTCCTCCCACAGTCCAAAGATGTGCAGGTTAGGTTGATTGGCCATGCTAAAATTGCTCCTTAGTGTCCTGGGATGTGTAGATTAGAGGGATTGGCAGGTAAAATGTGTAGGGATATGGGGGTAGGGCCTGGGTGGGATTGTGGTCGGTGCAGACTCGATGGGCCGAATGGCCTCTTTCTGTACTGTAGGGTTTCTATGATTTCTATGACGTGGAAAACAACAGCCAGGATCCAAAGATGAACCCTCAGTTCATGGGAATGTAGGATTGTATGGGAACAGAAGACCTTGGGGACAGGATTTTCTGACCCCGCCCACCACCAGAATTGTCCAGTCCCGCCGAAAGTCAGTGGACTGTTACCTGGGTTTGCGATTTTCCCACAGCGGGTCTCGCCAAGTCGGGGCTGGAGAACAGAGAATGTTACAGCTTTGTTCAAAAAGGGTGTAAAGATAAGCCAACATCTATGGACAGTCAGTTTAATTTTGGTGGTGGACAAACGTCTGGAAACAATAATTCGGGACAAAATTAATGGCCACAAGGACAAATGCAGGTTAATTAAAGAAAGCCAGCATGGATTAGTTAAGGGAAAAATCATATTTAACTAACTTGGTGGAGTTTTTTCCAAGAGGCAGCAGAAAGTGTTAATGAGAGTAATGTCGTTGATATGGTCTACACAAACTTCCAAAAGGCAGTTGATACAGTGCCACACAACATACCTGAGAGAAGTTGTCGCCCATGGAATAAAGGGAACAGGAGCAACATTGATATAGCATTGGCTGAATGACAGGAACAGAGCAATGGTTAATAGATTTTTTTTGGACTGGAGGAGGGTTTGGACTGGACTGGAGGAGGGTTTGTAGCAGAGTTCCCCATGGGTCAGTGTTTTCCTGACATCTATCAATGACTTAGACCAGGGTTTCCCAAAATATTCCAACCACAGAATCCTTCTGACCTTGACAAGAGTACTGTTGAAACCCCTAAAAAAAACATTCTTACTAAACCACAAAAGATTATTGCTCAATAGGTACAAACATTAAAAAAAGTCTTTTCTATTTTCTGTATGTATACATTTATCAAAATTAAAAAGTTATTTTATTCAACAAATACTTACCTTTTTGTCATTTTCAATGGAAGGAGTGATGCTGATCTTTTGCTCACAAATTCATGTAATATTAAGAGTGCTGTGGGAGAGCTGGATCCTCATATTACACACAGAAGAAGCACACACACTTTGAGGTGTGTTTTTTCTATTCTTGGGACATGGGTGTCGCTGGCTGGCCAGCATTTATTGCCCATCCCTAGTTGCCCTTGAGAAGGTGATGGTGAGCTGCCTTCTTGAATCGCTGCAGTCCATGTTTCGTGGGTTGACCCACAATGCCATTAGGGAGGGAATTCCAGGATTTTGACCAAACATCTGTGAAGGAATGGTGATATATTTCCTTGTCAGGATGGTGAGTGGCTTGGAGGGGAACTTGCAGGTGGTGGTGTTCCCATTTATCTGCTGCTCTTGCCCTTCTAGATGGAAGTGGTCGTGGGTTTGGAAGGTGCTGTCTACGGATCTTTGGTGAATTGCTGCAGTGCATCTTGTAGATAGTGCACACTGCTGCTACTGAGCGTCGGGGGTGGAGGGAGTGGATACTTCTAGATGTGGTGCCAATCAAGCGGGGCTGCTTTGTCCTGGATGGTGTCAAGCTTCTTGTGTTGTTGGAGCTGCACCCATCCAGGCAAGTGGGGAGTATTCCATCACACTCCTGTGCCTTGTAGATGGTGGATAGGCTCTGGGGAGTCAGGAGGTGATTTATTCGCCTCAGTATTCCTAGCCTCTGACCTGCTCTTGTAGCCACTGTGTTTATGTGGTGAGTCCAGTTGAGTTTCTGGTCAATAGTAACCCCAAGGATGTTTGAGATTTTGATCCAAAGGGAGCTGGGAATATTTTCCCCAGGCTATTTTTACACTGCCTGAAAGAGTAGTAGAAGCAGTCACTTTCAAAATGAAATTCAATACTTCGGAACAGGAAAGGATGTGCAGGGCATTGGGAAGGAGAAGTGGAATGGGAGTAATTGGATAGCTCTTTCAAAGAGCTAGCACAAACACGATGGGCCGAATGGAATTCTTTTGTGCTGTGTGATTCTATGATTGTGATCCTCGTCTGCAACAAACTTACTTCTGGTGGCAAGAAGGTCATTGATGGAAACCCTTCAGTATTAGAATCCCGCTGATTTGATGTAAGGTAGTAAACTCTTCAGGCCTGACACTGATCAAAGGTACCAACAAGGCAAATATAAATTGTGTAAGTCAGCAGCACATGGTGTGATTCATAGAAAATAGGAAGAGGAATAGACCATTCATACCCTTGAACCTGGTCTGCCATTCTGTTATGTCATAGCTGATCTGTAACCTAACTTTATTTAAGTTAAAGTTTATTTATAAGCATCACAAGTAGTCTTACATTAACATTGCAATGAAGTTACTGTGAAAATTGCCTAATCGCCACTCTCTGGTGCCTGTTCGGGTACACTGAGGGAGAATTTAGCAAGGCCAATCCACCTAACCCGCATGTCTTTCAGACTGTGGGAGGAAACCCACGCAGACATGGGGAGAATGTGCAGACTCCACACAGACAGTGACCCAAGACCAGGAATTGAACCTGGGACCCTGGAACTGTGAGGCAGCAGTGCTAACCACTGTACTACCGTCCACCCCCAAATGAGTGGAACAAACTGGATAGTTCTTTAAAAGAGCTAGCATGAGCACAATGGGGCCAAATGGCCTCCTGATTCAATACGTGCCGTGTACCTTATCATCTGTCTCATCCTTTGGCTCACCAGTTGCTTTTCTGAACTGAAAAAAGGAGTTAGTACAAAAATGATGAGAATCTGAAATAAAAAGAATGAGTTCCTCTAAATGTACATTGTGTAGGATATTATCTGTTATGAACTGTGCTGAAGGACGGTACACTCGACTGATTCATACTAAGCTGTTTGTTGTTTCGAGGTGCCTGGCATTTAGTTTATTTATTACTTTGTTTATTAGTGTCACATTAACACTGCAACGAAGTTACTGTGAAACTCACGTGGTTGGGCACTAAACAATCCCTTATTTCAGCTCAGAAGCTGCTTCCTTTGGTTGCTTCCACAATGAAGTCAGCATGTTGCTGATCAGTTGCATGGGGTGAGATTGCACATTGTAAATACAATATAGAGCGCACAGACTCAGTCCATGCACACAATTCAGCAACGCCAACAGCAGCAGTGATAATACAGGACGACACGGTGGCACAGTGGTTAGCACTGCTGCCTCACAGTGCCAGGGACCCGGGTTCGATGCTCGGGTCACTGTCTGTGTGGAGTCTGCATGTTCTCCCCGTGTATGCGTGGGTTTCCTCCGGGTGCTCCGGATTCCTCCCACAGTCCAAAGACGTGCTGGTTAGGTAAACCGGCCATGCTAAATTCTCCCTTAGTGTATCTGAACAGGTGCTGGAGTGTGGCAAATAGGGGATTTTCACAGTAACTTCATTGCAGTGTTAATGTAAGCCTTACTTGTGACTAATAAATAAACTTTATTGCCCAGTAATCTGTTTACATGGTTCAGAAAAAAAACGCTTTTAAGGTACAGTAAATCTGATGAAGAACAATGATCTTTTTATTTAATTAAAGATGGATCGTGGATAATCAACAGGTTTGTTCTGGTCTTGTAGCAATCTATTGGAAGTGTGGCCAAGTTTCGGAAGATGCACTTTGATTGGAATCACCCCCAGTGCAAAGTGCTTTTTTCTTGTTTAAAGTTTACTTATCAGTCACAAGTAAGGCTTACATTAACACTGCAATGAAGTTACTGTGAAAATCCCCTAGTCGCCACACTCTGGCGCCTGTTCGGGTCAATGCACCCTAACCAGCACGTCTTTCAGATTGTGGGAGGAAACTGGAGCACCCGGAGGAAACTCACGCAGACACGGGGAGAACGTGCAAACTCCACCCAGCCGGGAATCGAACCCAGGTCCCTGGCGCTGTGAAGCAGCAGTGCTAACCACTGTGCCGCCCATGCCCGTACCATGGGGGGAATACTGGCAAACACTGGCATTTGCAGTGAGGAGCTGCTGTGGGTACAATGTGATCATCAAACCTTTTTTTGCCATGGCAATAAGCTTGAGAAATTCCCAGTGGCTATTTGGGGGAAGAGATTAATTTTGCTGCACAGAACCTAAACAGAGAGGGATTTAATGAGCTCCACAGATGCCAATAGTCAAAGGCGTGGAGAAAATTAATTTCCCAGCGCTGGAGTCTGTACACCTTCATTTTCAGGCGTTACAAAGTACGCTCCCAGTCTGCCATCATTTCAGGGCCCAGAAGCTTTGGGCTAGTCAACCATGGACACCATCACAACCATTACCCTAACATGCACATTTTCCAGTGGGTGGGAGTGAAGGGCTCAGTGGACAGCGATTAAGACAGATTGATTCTCCTTTCACAGCCTTTGAGGCTGGCTTCCCTTCCCCAGCTAAGCTTAGCTAACTCAACAGAGATCAGAGACTGAAGATGAAATGTCACCGCTGTGTCTATTCCTGCGACACATGACCATATGTTTTCCTGCCATGCTACACACAGCTTCTCCGTACTGGAACATCGGTGAACTTTGACTTCTTCCCTGATTCCCCGCAGGGTGTGATCCTCATGTGCAACACCCAATGTCCCAAACCTTGGCCTTTACTGTGAATTCAGAGCTCAGCCTCATTTGCAATGTATGAAGGGCCTACACATTCATAAACTAGAACTAGGGGGCACGGCCTCAAAATAAGGGGGAGCAGATCTAGGACTGAGTTGAGGAGGAACTTCTTCACTCAAAGGGTTGTGAATCTGTGGAATTCCCTGCCTAGTGAAGCAGTTGAGGCTACCTCATTGAATGTTTTTAAGGCAAGGATAGATAAATTTTTGAACAGTAAAGGAATTAAGGGTTATGGTGAGTGGGCGGGTAAGTGGAGCTGAGTCCACGAAAAGATCAGCCATGATCTTGTTGAGCAGGCTCGAGGGGCCAGATGGCCTACTCCTGCTCCTAGTTCTTACGTTCTAATGTAACAGCTCATCAAAAGGGGAGCCTAACAACCCCATAGGGTGATTGGGGTGGCAATAATTATTTTCCAATAGTAAACACTCAGCATGTTGATAAAGGCAGCAAAAACGCCAAACACTGTCTGAACCTTAAGCTGCAAATGGAGACTGAAGCTTTATTGAAGCCTCTGTGCCCTATGGATCTGCTCTGAATGCCACAGAAATGAGAGGGGTTCTCAGGGCTACATCACGGCCTTCAAAATCAGTATCAGAGCACGCTCAGCCCCCTCTCTCCCTCCCTCCCACTCAACCCTTTTTCACTCTCCTATTTCCCACTCCTTCTTTGCCCTCTCTCATCCTCCCCCTTGACCCCACTGCCTCTTGGCCCCACTTACCATTCCAACCCCCCACTCCCCCAACCCACTGTCTCCCACCCCCACTCATGGCCTTGGAGAGAAATAATGGGCCCTGCGCTTCTCCTGTTTCCAGTCCCCTCATTCCCTTTGTGTGTGCCTTCTAAGTGATTCCATCGCAATTATTAAACAAACACGGAGGGAGGAGACAGGACATCCTATTCACTTGCTGCTGCCTAAGCTCCCTCCCGGACAGGATGGCCTATTATCGCTGGGTCTATTAATCCAGAAACTCAGCTAATGTCCTGGGGTCTGGGTTCGAATCCCGCTACGGCAGACGGTGGAATTTGAATTCAATAAAAAATATCTGGAATTAAGAATCTGCTGATGACCATGAAACCATTGCGGATTGTCGGGAAAAACCCATCTGGTTCACTGATGTCCCTTTAGGGAAGGAAATCTGCCATCCTTACCTGGTCTGGCCTACATGTGACTCCAGAATCACAGCAATGTGGTTGACTCTCAACTGCGTCCAAGAGCAACTGGGGATGGGCAATAAATGCTGACCAGCCAGCGATGCCCATGTCCCACGAATGAATAAAAAAAATTTCCCCACACACTGACACAGCACTCATAATCCCCCTCCACCACCTCACTTCCACCTGTCCCCCTCTCTCCTGGCCTCCACACTTCTCTATGTTCTCTCTGAGCTCCATTCCATGCGTCTTCAGCTACCCACTCAGAACCTGCCTGAAGGCATGCAGTGGTGAAACATGCAGCCCAGATTAAGTTCCGCTTCACTGTGTGGTGTGAGCTGTCTGGGTGAGACTCAACAGTATCAGCAGAATCCACCTGTCTACTGGGAATTACGCCTAACATCAGTTGTGCTCCTTTCCATTGAAAGAATTGCTCCCTGCCCCTAGATCCAGTGAGGCCAGTGAGTTCTAGGCAATGGAAGCACTTCAGCCGAGAGATCTTCCGTCAGGGCAGTGGGAATTAGCTTGCTGCCAATGGAATTAATTTGATTTTGATTGGATTTGATTTGATTTATTATTGCCACATGTATTAGCATACAGTGAAAAGTATTGTTTCTTGCGCGCTATACAGACAAAGCATACCGTTCATAGAGAAAGAAAGGAGAGAGTGCAGAATGTAGTGTTACAGTTATAGCTAGGGTGTAGAGAAAGATCAACTTAATGCGAAGGAGGTCCATTCAAAGGTCTGACAGCAGCAGGTAAGAAGCTGTTCTTGAGTCAGCTGGCACGTGACGTCAGACTTTTGTATCTTTTTCCTGATGGAAGAAGGTGGAAGAGAGAATGTCCGGGGTGCGTGGGGTCCTTAATTGTGCTGGCTGCTTTTCCGAGGCAGCGGGAAGTGTAGACAGAGTCAATGGATGGGAGGCTGGTTTGCGTGATTAAAGACCGTTAACGGCTTAAAGGGACAGCTATCCCCACCACGCATTTAGATGAGAAAGATAAATGGAAATGAGGTGGCGTGCAGTAAGGTGACTAGATTTTTAACTAAAGTCTCAGTGGAAGTATAGGAATGTAGACAAGACAAAAAATGTAGTTGCACATGAGGCAGAATGAATGTTAGCAGTCTATATTTTAACTGTTGCACAATACAAATTCAAATTAAATGATGATAATTACTGTTATATTATTGGGCCTCAACTATTTACAATCTGTAATTTACAACCTGAGAGCGCAGCTCATAACGCATCCAAGTTTGCTAACAATATAAAGTTAAGTGGGAAAGTGAGAACACGAAGAGGCTGCAGAGAGTTTCGCTGAGTGGACAATGGAATACAATATGGTGAAATTAGCTGGCAGGCAAAGTTTAAAAAGTCGATTGTTTTGAGTGTTGGGAGATTAGGATGCTTGCATTTAGCGGAATCTGGATGTCGTTGTACATGAATCACAGAAAGTTAACAAGTAGGTATAGTAAGCAATTAGAAAGACAAATGGAATACTATTGTTTGTTATAAAGACCTTGGAGTGTAAAAGTAAATAAATCTTATTACAATTGCGTAGAGCATTGGTGAGGCCACACCTGAACCATAGAACCCATAGAAAAGTTACACCACAGAAGGAGGCCATTCAGCCTATCTTGTCCATGCCAGCCCGAGGACATCATGGGTGCTCTTTCTAATTCTTGCACCCAGCCCATAGCCCTGTAGTTTACAACACTTAAGGTGCAACTGAAGCACAGTTGTAACCTCCTGACCTAAAGACATTTTTGTCCTTGAGGGAGTGCAGTGAAGGTTCACTAGACTGGGATGTCCCTGGGGCGAAGGGATTGTCCAATGGAGAGATTGAATAAACTAGATATCCCCCAGTGTTTAGAAGAATGAGAGGTGATCGAATTGCAACATATAAAATTCTTAAAGGGCTTGATAGGGTAGATAATGTTTCGATTGGCTAGGAATCGAGAACATGAGGACACCATCTCAGAATAAACGGTCAGCCATTTAGCAACCGGCTCAAGAACAGCTTCTTCCCTGCTGCCATCATACTTTTGAATGGACCTTCCTAGGATGGTTTGAGTTATACGGAGAGGCTTGATAGACTGGTACTTTTTTCCCTGTAACGTAGGAGGCTTAGGGGTGATCTTATAGAGGTCTATAGAATAATGAGGGACATAGGTCAGCTAGATAGTCAATATCTTTTCCCAAAGGTAGGGGAGTCTAAAACTAAAGGCCATAGGTTTAAGCTAAGAGGGAAGAGATACAAAAGGGTCCAGAGGGGCAATTTTTTCTCACAGGGGATGGTAAGTACCTGGCACGAGCTGCCAGAGGCAGTAGCAGAGGCAGGTACAATTTTGTCTTTTAAAAAGCATTTAGACAGTTATATGGGTAAGATTGGTATAGAGGGATATGGGCCAAATGCGGGCAGTTGGCACCAGCTAAGTGGTACCAACTAGCCGGCATGGACAAGTTGGGCCAAAGGGCCTGTTTCCATGCTGTAAACCTCTATGACTCTACTTAGGGCTGAGATAAGGAAAGATTTCTTCAATTAAAGGGTTTTGAGTGTTTGGAATTCTCTATGCCAGAGAGCTCCATAACTGAATATATTTAAGATAGAGATTGATAGATTTTTGAGTACGAAGGGAAATGAAGGAATGTGAAGATAGTGCAGGTCGGCGGAATTGAGGTATAGTATCCACCATTTAGACCTGATGGGCCAAGGGGCCTACTCCAGCTCCTTACATGTTCTTACATTCAGATACCATTTAAAAATCATACAGGAACACTGTGCGGACTAAACAGTCCAGCCTGTGTTGGATCAACAATGCAAAATATTGCTGCTTCATTGATAATAGTGTTGGTGGCATCAACCTAACCAAAGCAGAAGCAGAAAAAAGACATTTGAGCACAGTTTTATGTTTTGTGCACCTAGGTGTTCTTTTGTAGATGTTGCCGTCTACTCAAAATGGGAAATGGTGATTGGCTTCTGGAACAGATTATGAATGTTTCTACCCTGGTTCGTTGTAAATATGGAAAATCCTTTAGAAGCTCATTGTTAAAGCAGCAATTAACACTTCACACCAAATCTGGAATTTTCAGTATGTTCAATGTCATATGACATTATATTGTAGCTATGGCAACTGCAATATTGCCACCTATGTCAGAACTAATAATGGGCGGCACAGTGGTTAGCACTGCTGCCTCACAGCGCCAGGGACCCGGGTTCGATTCTGGCCTTGGGTCACTGTCTGTGTGGAGTTTGCACATTCTCCCCGTGTCTGCATGGGTTTTCTCCAGGTGCTCCCACAGTCCGAAAGACGTGCTGGTTAGGTGCATTGGCCATGCTAAATTCTCCCTCAGTGTACCCAAACAAGTGCTGGAGTGTGGCAACTAGGGGATTTTCACAGTAACTTCATTGCAGTGTTAATGTAAGCTTACTTGTGACAATAATAAATAAACTTTAATGACAATAATAGAAACATTTGGGACATTTCTGTCAGTATTTATTACTATTGACATTTAGTCGACTCCTTCATCCAGGGAAACTTACACACTATATAACTCACTGATACATTCAACATAATCAACATGAGACACTAAAAATTAGGATACTGGGATGAAGTTTTGTGAAGTGAGAGGGTTCTTCTGGCAAAAGTTTTTCCCAGGAGACCTAGTACCTCATCCAGACACCGTGAACATTTTGAGGAACACATATTCACCCGAGGGCACAGAGCCTTTGTGTGAATCTGTTCTTGCAGGGACCGTTAGATAAAGGGATACCCAAAAAAATCCATGGTCCATTGGTGCTAATGGCCAGCATTTGTATTGCCAGTCAAACCTCCCCAACGCACAGTCAATCAACCTTCAGCAGGAATGATCATAACAATACACTGTGCTAATCATGTTTGCCAATGCAAATAACCTCTGATATAAAAAGGGTTGAAGTATCTGACTGCTTTACCATAAACCCATGCAAGGTACTCTTTCCATCCCCAGCCTCCTTTGGAAATGTCCTTTCACTCACATCCATTCGGACAAGCCTCATGTGGAGTGTCGTTTCCTCAGTCACCTTGGGTCAGATTCCGTCACCATCTCTCACAATTCAAAGTGGGTTCGCCCCTTGCACTTCATCAGCTGTAAAGTGCTTTCAGACACCCAGTCATAGATAGAATTGAGAGAATTCCTTGGCTCTTACATAGAACCCTACAGTGCAGGAGGAGGCCATTCGGCCCATCGAGTCTGCACCGACCACAATCCCACCCAGGCCCTATCCCCATAACCGCATCCATTTACCCTAGCTAGTCCCCCTGACACTAAGGGGCAATTTAACATGGCCAATCTACCTAACCCCGCACATCTTTGGACTGTGGGAGGAAACCGGAGCACCCGGATGAAACCCACACAGACATGGGGAGAACGCGCAGACTCCGCACAAACAGTGACCCAAGCCGGGAATCGAACCCGGGTCCCTGGCGCTGTGAGGCAGCAGTGCCAGCCACTGTGCCACCATGCCGCCCCTATGACACTCCACATGTAGTCATCATAAAAGGTGCTAAATAAATGCAATAGCATAAAGGCAAAATAGATACTGCGGATGCTGGAATTTGAAACAAAAACAGAAATGCTGGAAAATCTCAGCAGGTTTGACAGCATCCGTGGAGAGAGAATAGAGCCAACGTTCGAGTCTGGATGACTCTTCATGACAAAGGGTCACCCAGACTCGAAATGTTGGCTCTATTCTCTCTCGTCAAATAAATGCAACTCCTTCCTCCCTCCCTCCCTCCCTCCTTTTATCTGGGACAAGGTAGCCCAGGGCAGCAGGGAGACACAGTTACAAGTGGCAGACCCCATTTCCACCCAAACATGTGATCTCCATGAGGGGAAAGCCTTGCACTTTCTGATGAGGGAATCAATTTTCAAGGGTTTTGGAAATGGGCAAGTGGGAGGGCATGTGCTGGTCAGGGCTTGTTGTGATGTTTTTATCATATTCTTCATTCATTCTGTATCATGAAACCTCCCACTGTCTTCTACTTCATAGAATCATAGAATCCCCACAGTACAGAAGGAGGCCATTCGGTCCATCAAGTCTGCACCAACCACAATCCCACCCAGACCCTTTTCCCCTAACTCCTCATATTTACCCTGCTAATCCCCCTGACTCTAGGGTTAATTTAGCATGGCCAATCAACCTAACCCGCACATCTTTGGACTGTGGAGGGAAACTGGAGCACCCGGAGGAAACCCACACAGACACGGGGAGAATGTGCAAACTCCGCGCAGAGAGTGACCCAAGGCCGGATTGAACCCAGGTCCCTGGCGCTGTGAGGCAGCAGTGCTAACCACTGTGCCACCGTGCCGCCCTCACTGAAAGTGACATGGGATTGGCTCCTTAGGAGTCCCTCCAAACCTCTCTTTCTCCTCTTCTCTGAATTTGGTACGAGGCAAAGGAATAGATGCCATAATGTCCATTAGTGCCTGTACTTTGTATCACACAGTCCCACTTGCTCTATTCCTCACATGCTCCAGCCCAGAGACAAGCACATGCTGGGCACGGATGGATTTGGGAGCAAAGGGAGGACATTTTGAGCCAGAACTACAACTACAATATTTCATCAATAGTCCCTACAGCGCAGAATGGGCCATTTGGCCCATCGAGTCTGCGCCAACCACAATCCCACCCAGAACCGATTCCCACAGCCCCACATATTTACCCCACTAATCACCCTGACACTAGGGTCAATTTAGCATAGCCAATCAACCTAACCCGCACATCTTTGGACTGTGGGAGGAAACCCACGCAGACACGGGAGAATGTGCAAAGTCCACACAGACAGTCACCCGAGGCCAGAATTGAACCCGGGTCCCTGGTGCTGCGAGGCAGCAGTGCTAACCACTGTGCCACCGTGCCACTTAGTCAACAGAAATTCTCAAGACTGAGATTGGTAGATTTGCATTGGGTAAGGGTATTAAAAGAATGATGAGTTAACGGATTTGAGGTATCGTTAGTCACTATCCAACTGAATTAATATGTCTGAGGGAGTGAATAGTCCAGACCTGTACTTTTGTAAAAGATTCGTCTGAGACTAATGGTGAGGTATTTCTTTCTGGGAAATATTGGGCGGAAGATTTTCTTTGTGTTGAATGTTACTGAACGTGTTTACAGTTTTTGCAATCCTCAGGGAACAGCTCTTGCCCCTTATGGTGATTATTAGTGCAAAGCGAGACAGCACAGGGCACTAATAACTGGAAAAAAAAGAGCAAGGCTCCAGGGGAAATGGTGCAAAACATAGGAACAAGCAAGGGTTTATTACCTATTACAGAAAGGTCCCTAAAGAGGTCTTGCAATTGTGTTCCATCCTATTGCTGGTTTCCGATCTGCTAAGTCGGGACTGAACTGACCTTGTATGTTGGGTATGGATTTTGTTCCTTCAGTATGGCCTTAAAAGGATCACATCCATTCCCTCTCCTCCTACTAACAAGAGTAAATCTTTGCAGGTACATGTGCGTCTGTATCTTTTTGTGTGTGTGTGTGTGTGTCTGCCAGTATCCATAAACGTGTATGTTTGTGCATGTATGTGTGCCTTTGTCTATTTGTGTGATCTTTACATGTGTGTACATGTGTATGTCAGTGCTCTTGAATCATATGTACCACTAGCTTCAAAGGGAAAAAAAATGTCCAAATAATATTACCCCAGGTGTAATGATCATAAAATAGAATCCCCACAGTGCAGAAGGAGGCCATTCGGCCCATCGAATCTGCACAAACCACAATCCCACCCAGGCCCTATTCCTGTAACCCCTCATATTTGCCCTGCTAATCCCCCTGACACGAGGGTCAATTTAGCACGGCCAATCCACCTAACCCACACATCTTTGGACTGTGGGAGGAAGCCGGAGCACCCGGAGGAAACCCATGCAGACATGGGGAGAACGTGAAGACTCCACACAGACAGTGACCCAAGCCGGGAATCGAACCTGGGTCCCAGGCACTGTGAGGCAGCGGTGCTAACCACTGTGCCGCAAAGGAAGAATGTGTAAAATGCTTGTGTTATCGGTGTAGGTCAAATTGGTCTCATTGGCCTGGATATACAAAGGCCAAAGTTCTCCGGTGTCATAGTTTAGTGCTCAGCCAAATCTCCATTCACAGCAGCGGGACTGGAGAATCAGAGCCGTGGGCGGGGTCAGAGATTCCAGCCCCAAGTTTCAGAATACCAGCCGTGCTTGCTTGCCAGGATGGCTGTGATGGGAGTAGGCCTACCCATTATTGTACACGGTGACAAACTTGCATTTCTGACACGGTGGCACAGTGGTTAGCACTGCTGCCTCACAGCGCCAGGGACCCAGGTTCGATTCCCAGCTTGGGTCACTGTCTGTGTGGAGTTTGCATGTTCTCCCCGTGTCTGCGTGGGTTTCCTCCGGGTGCTCCAGTTTCCCTCCACATTCTGAAAGACGTGCTGGTTGAGTGCATTGACCCGAACAGGCGCCAGAGTGTGGCGACGAGGAAATTTCACAGTAACTTCATTGCAGTGTTAATGTCAGCCTTACTTGTGTCTAATAAATAAATAAAAGAATAACCATTGGCACATTTCACAAAAGGATTCCATCTGTTGAGATAACAACCCTACAAAGGGCTCCCAATGGCTAGATCCAAACTCGAGGTCTAACCCAGAAGCAGCCTACATGGTCTTGACACCCTCAAATCTGGAATTGAGAGCCTAGCCAGGATTGGTGATTTAAGACCTGTATGCTTGCCATCTGAAACTAGTTCATTGATGCAGGAAAGATCTAAAACACATCTAAGGAATTCACACTAGGCAGAAGGTCTCTCCCTTACAAAGCAACAGAGAGAAGGTTTCTCCTGTTCTGGTTTGAGTATCTGGGGGTTAAAGCCAGATGTTCATTCCATCATAGAATCCCTACAGTGCAGAAGGAGGCCATTTGGCCCATCGAGTCTGTATTGACCACATTCCCACCCTGGCCCTATCCCCGTAACCCCACATATTTACCCTGCTAATCCCCCTGACACTAAGGGGCAATTTAGCATAGCCAATCAACCTAACCCGCACATCTTTGGACTGTGGGAGGAAACCAGAGCACCCGGAGGAAACCCACGCAGACACGGGGAGAACTCCACACAGACAGTGACCTGAGGCCGGAACTGAACCCGGGTCCCTGGCTCAGTGTTAACCACATTATTCACACTATGGCAGTGTCATGGAACCCCTACAGTGCAGAAGGAGACTATTCGGCCCATCGAGTCTGCACCAACCCTCTGACAGAGCATCTCACCCAGGTCCTATCCCATAACCTCACAAATTTACCCCGCTAATTCCCCTAACCTATACATCTTTGAACAATTTAGCACGGTCAATCCACCTAACCTGCACATCTTTGGACTGTGGGAGGAAACCGGAGCACCCGGAGGAAACCCACGCAGATAGGGGGAGAAAGTGCAAACTCCACACAGACAGTGACCCGAGGCTGGAATTGAACCCGGGCGCTGTGAGGCAGTAGTGCTAACCACTGTGCCACCGTGCTGCTATGTTGCTCAAAAACCAGAGACCTACATTAGTAATCTAGAGACCCAAACTAATAATCCAAAGATCTATACGAGTAATCCAGACAACAGTTGTGAATTTGAATTTAGTTGAAGGAAAAAAACACTGGCATCAGTAAAAATAATCTTGAAGCAATTGGATTATCGTTAAAACTCTTGAGGAAAAGAAGACAGCTATCCTTACCCAGTATGTCATATATGTGACTTCAGTCCCACACCAAAGTGAGTGAGTCTCTTAACTGACCACTGAGTGGCCTCACATACCCAAAGGGGGGAATGAGAAATGGGTAATAAATGATAGGCTTGTCAGATTTGCCCACATACAGAGAATCAATTTTTATAAAAATTCACAACCTGAAACTGCTCCTCATTATTCCATCGGTTCCAACAGTCAGGGCACAAGGTACCACATGGTACTGGAGATACAATCCACATGCAAAGGCATATTGCTGAAGAGGTGTTTGGGAAGGTAATTCAAGGGGTGGGTGGGAGAGAGAAGGTTCAAATCATCAGGAAATGCCGGAAGGAAAAAACAGTTCAGACCAGTATTCTTATCTCCACATTTTACTGGTGCTTCATTTTAAAGTACACAACATCAGTTCAGACCAGAATTCCCATTTCCCTGGTTTACTGGTGTTCCATCTTAAAGTACACAAGACCAGTTCAGACCAGTCCCTTATCTTCCTGTTTTACTGGTGTTCCATCTTAAAGTACACAAGACCAGTTCAGACCAGTCCCTTATCTTCCTGTTTTACTGGTGTTCCATCTTAAAGTACACAAGACCAGTTCAGACCAGTCCCTTATCTTCCTGTTTTACTGGTGTTCCATCTTAAAGTACACAAGACCAGTTCAGACCAGTCCCTTATCTTCCTGTTTTACTGGTGTTCCATCTTAAAGTACACAAGACCAGTTCAGACCAGTCCCTTATCTTCCTGTTTTACTGTTTTTTTCCTTCTGGGCATGTTTGGAGAAGATTGTGATTTTGGGAGCAAGAATCATGGGTTACCTCTCATTGTCTGGCCAATTGAATCTTAATCTGATACATCTCTGTTCTCCAAGGTGTGCAGCCTGGATTGTCACATTAGTACATTAGACCATAAGACATAGGAGCAGAAATAGGCCACTCGGCCCATCGAGTCTGCTCCACCATTCAATCCTAGCTGATATTTTTCTCATCCCCATTCTCCTGCCTTTTCCCCTTAACCCCTGATCCCCTTATTAATCAAGAACCTATCTATCTCTGTCTTAAAGACACTCAATGACCTGGCCTCCACAGCCTTCTGCGGCAAAGAGTTCCACAGATTCACCACTCTCTGGCTGAAGAAATTCCTCCTCATCTCTGTTTCAAAGGATCGTCCCTTTAGCCTGAGGTTGTGCCCTCTGGTTCTAGTTTTTCCTACTAGTGGAAACATTCTCTCCACGTCCACTCTATCCAGGCCTCGCAGTATCCTGTACTAAGTGCAGGGAATGAGGAAGGATTAGTGGAAAAATTGATGAGAACTACACAAGAAATTGTTAGTCTGAATATTTCCAGCATGGCTGGAAGGAATTGGTCAGCGGTGCCTGATAATTCCACAATTAGGTTCTCTACCTCTGCTCTTCCCAAACTATCTGACTGAACTTCAGTATTTATTCTTTCATCTATCCATCAAATATTTGTAAGAGTAAAGTTTAAAGCTTTAAAGTTTATTTATTACTTTATTCATTAGTGTCACAAGCAGGCTTACAATAACACTACGGTGAAGTTACTGTGAAATTCCCCCAAGTCGCCAAACTCCAGCACCTGTTTGGGTACATTGAGGGAGGATTTAGCATGGCCAATCCACCTAACCAGCACGTCTTTCAGACTGTGGGAGGAAACCGGAGCACCCGGAGGAAACCCACGCAGACACAGGGAGAACGTGCAAACTCCACACAGGCAGTGACCCAAGCCGGGAATTGAACCCGCGTCCCTGGCGCTGTGAGGCAGCAGTACCACCATGCTGCCCCGTAAAGATGGCATAGTAGCACAGTGGCTAGCACTGCTGCTTCACAGCGCCAGGGTCCCGGGTTCGATTCCCGGGTTTGGGTCGCTGTCTGTGTGGAGTTTGCACATTCTCCCCGTGTCTGCGTGGGTTTCCTCCGGGCGCTCCGGTTTCCTCCCACAGTCTGAAAGACGTGCTGGTTAGGTACATTGACCCGAACAGGCGCCGGAGTGTGGGGAATTTCACAGTAACTTCATTGCAGTGTTAATGTAAGCTTAACTTGTGACTAATAAATAAACTTTTACTTTACTTTGAAGTTGCAACGTCCCCAAAAAAATTCTAAATCAACTTAATTTCTTATCTTTACCACAGGATTCAAGGTGAAAACACAACTAATTAAGGAGCAGCTTGAGTTGGATGTTTACAACAAGATGCAAAACTCTGACTTTCCACTGTGCTTGCCGAGAGGCTCCTTATTATTCAGGTCCAGTCTTGACTCTTCTCCTTCTTCTCCCCTGGAGACAGCTGTGCTCTCAGGGCACTTGTTATGCTCGGATCTGTTGATTTCCCTATCTTCAGAACAAAAGAAAAGTTGATATTAATAGAGTTAAGTCATCAAATTATATACTCAATATATAGACCCAGTGCTGGTGTACTGAATTGGTGCACCATTCCATTTACACTGTATATCACTGACGTATTTCATTTCCAGTAAGTGCCACAATGCGAGCTGTACAACATGGATTTAAAGTAAAGTCAAGAGTAAAGTTTATTTACTCTTCGTCACAAGTAAGGCTTACATTAACACTGCAATGAAGTTACTGTGAAATTCCCCTAGTCGTCACACTCCGGCGCCTGTTCGGGCACACTGAGGGAGAATTTAGAACGGCCAATCCACCTAACCAGCACGTCTTTCAGACTGTGGGAGGAAATGGGAGCACCCGGAGGAAACCCACGCAGACACGGGGAGAATGTGCAGACTCCACACAGACAGTGACCCAAGCCGGGAATCGAACTGGGTCCCTAACGCTGTGATGTAGCAGTGCTAACCATCGTGTCACTGTAAATTACTAAATTTAATGAAAGAAATTAAATAAAGTGCACTATATTTAAAAAGTGGACAATGCAGAGGAGAGTTCCTGACTAGCCTGTGAATGGAGGAACAGGAATGGGTGGCACGGTGGCACAATGGTTAGCACTGCTGCCTCACAGCGCCAGGAACCCGGTTTGGATTCCCGACTTGGGTCACTGTCTGTGTGGAGTTTGCATGTTCTCCCCATGTTCTGTGTGGGTTTCCTCTGGTTTCCTCCCACAATCCGAAAGACATGCTGGTTAGATGGATTGGCCGTGCTAAATTCTCCCTCAGTGTTCCCGAACAAGCGCCGGAGTGTGGCAATCAGGGGATTTTCACAGTAACTTCATTGCAGTGTTAATGTAAGCCTAACTTGTGACACTAATAAAATAAACTGAACTTTAGAAAGGGAAAAGGATGGTGATGTGGATGGATTAGATGTAAGATTTGAAGTTCAGCTCAGAGTCAAACAGCAGCAAAACTTCTGCCTTCAGCTTGATGGAACAGCAACTGAGAAGATGTGAAATACGAGGCTGAGCTCAGGATTTCCAATGGGAACTGAGAGGAATGAATTGATTAGTTTAAATACTGAACCAATTAATTTCCTGAAAGAGTGAAGACTTGAGAAAATTTGTGATAGTCAACACATGCATGCAAGGATATCATAGAATCCCTACATGCAGAAAGTGGCCATTCGGCCCATCGAGTCTGCACCAACCACAATCCCACCTAGGTCATAACCCCACATATTTACCCTGTTAATCCCTCTAACCTATGCATTCTGGGACACTAAAGGGCAATTTAGCATGGCCAATCAACCTAACCCACACATTTTTGGAGTGTGGGAGGAAATCGGAGCACCCGGAAGAAACCCACGCAGACACGGGGAGAACGTGCAGACTCCGCACGGACGGTGACCCGAGCCGGGATTCGACTCCGGGTCCCTGGCGCTGTGAGGCAGCAGTGCTAACCACTGTGCTACCGTGCCATTTCAGTGAGCTGATCGTAGCGGGTATGTTGATGGGTTATCAATCATTCTCCCATTGTGTATCAAACCCCCAGTATTGTGGACAATGGGGGGTACTGAAAGGTACCATTATGTGACTGAAACTGGCTAGAGATAACAGATCTCACATCCCCATAAGGGATCCCAGCAGGTCAGTCTGCAAACTAACAGGACAAAAAGGACCATCCTCCAGCAAGGCCGAATGGCCTACCCCTGGTTCACTGTGCCACCGTGCTGCCCAGTAACTGCAGTAACATTCAGCATCTCTATGAATGAGATACTCTTCAAGAGGTTTGATTGTTGAGAAGGGATTCACTGTCTGGTCCCCTTCGCCAATATTACTCAATGTGGCCAAAGCTTTGAATTCATGCAGAATCGAGCCACCCATCATGAACTTTGCTCTGTGGGCTGCCTCATGGCGCCAGGGACCCAGGTTCAATTCCAGCCTTGGGTCACTGTCTGTGCGGAGTTTGCACATTCTCCCTGTATCTGCGTGGGCTTCCTCCAGGTGCTCCGGTTTCCTCCCACAGTCCAAAGGTGTGCAGGTAGATTGGCCATGCTAAATTGACCATTAGTGTCATGTGGGGTCATGGGGTTAGGGCCTGGGTCCGATTGTGGTCGGTACAGACTCGATGGGCCAAATGGCCTCCTTCCGCACTGTAGGATTCTATGAATAATGATGAGTTGGCAATTTGTCAGACTCCAGGCTTCCCACTGGAGCACTGATCTCTCATTCAATCCCGTGTTCTTTGTCTCAGTGGATTGTCTGTGGATAGTGTATCCTTAGGGATGATCACCAACTGGTTATATTTCCTAATGGGACAGTCCTTGTGACTTGAATGATCAGGTTTTGTTTTAACCTTCAATGTGTATCTGTCGAGCTGTTAAATCCATCTAAAAACACCGATTTCATTTGTTTCTCTGGCCCAACAGCAGGAGAAGCTTAATTCTTAACTACGGCCTTATGGTATCCATAGAACTTACCGGAAGGGTTACTTGTCTGCTCACTATCAGCATACTTCATGATAACAGCAGGCCTGTGGTCTTGATCTTCATTGTTGCTCTGTTCTGCAAATTGAGGGGAGAGCTACCTATTCAGTAATAATTTGAAGATGACCTGCATTAATTCTATGCTTAGACCCTGACCCACGTACAATTACTATTTAATTAATATTTAATATTAATTAAATAATTAATTAAATAGGAAGCAGAGAGTTGGAATAAATGGGTGCTTTTCTGGTTGGCAGATGGTGACTAGTGGCGTGCCGCAGGGATCGGTGCCGGGGCCTCAACTGTTTACTATTTACATAGACGATCTGGAGGAGGGGACTGAGTGTAGGGTAACAAAGTTTGCTGACGACACGAAGATAAGTGGGAAAGTGAATTGCGTGGAGGAAGCGGAAGGTCTGCAGAGAGATTTGAATAGGCTGAGTGAGTGGGCGAGGATCTGGCAGATGGAGTATAACGTTGGCAAATGCGAGGTTATTCACTTTGGAAGGAATAATAGTAAAATGGATTATTATTTAAATAGAAAAAAATTACAACATGCTACTGTGCAAAGGGACCTGGGGTTCCTTGTGCATGAGTCGCAAAAACTCAGTCTGCAAGTACAACAGGTGATCAAGAAGGCAAATGGGATGTTGGCGTTTATCACGAGGGGGATAGAATATAAAAGCAGAGAAGTCTTGCTGCATCTGTACAGGGCATTGGTGAGGCCGCAGCTGGAATACTGTGTGCAGTTTTGGTCCCCTTACTTGCGAAAGGATATATTGACCTTGGAGGGAGTGCAGAGAAGGTTCACCAGGTTGATACTGGAGATGAGGGGTGTAGATTATGAGGAGAGATTGAGCAGATTAGGTTTGTACTCGTTGGAGTTTAGAAGGCTAAAGGGTGATTTTATAGAGGCATATAAGATAATGAAGGGGCTGGATAGGGTAGAAGTGGAGAGATTCTTTCCACTTAGAAAGGAAACCAGAACTAGAGGGCACAGCCTCAAAATAAGGGGGGCTCAGTTTAGGACAGAGTTGAGGAGGAACTTCTTCTCTCAGAGGGTGGTGAATCTCTGGAATTCTCTGCCCACTGAAGTGGTGGAGGCTACCTCGTTGAATATGTTTAAGTCACGGATAGATGGATTTCTGATCAGTCGGGGAATTAAGGATTATGGGGAGCAGGCGAGTGAGTGGAACTGATTCACTTCAGATCAGCCATGATCTTATTGAATGGCGGGGCAGGCTCGAGGGGCTAGATGGCCTACTCCTGCTCCTATTTCTTATGTTCTTATGTTCTCATGTAATATTGCAATGTTCCAGTGAAGCTCAACGCAAACTGGAGGAACAGCATCTCATCTTCCGGCTGGGCACTTTACAGCCTCCTGGTTTCAACATCGAATTCAACAACTTCAGATGATTAGCTCTACCCCACCTCCACCCCTTTGTTTTCATTTCATTTAATTTTTTACTGTTCTCTACCTTTTATTTCTTTACTGTCTTTCTTCATTTTTCTTCCCCCCCCCCCAACTCTTTCCCCCTACTTCATCCCCCTTCCCTTACCTTTTCTCTCCTTTTTTCTAAATTTTACCTCTGTCCCATCCATTTCCACTCCCCCCGCCCAAAATCTTCATCTGTCACAGCTTGCAGCTTCTCTGCCGTTTGGCCATTCACACCCTTTATTCTCTCTATGGGCTGCCATTAGCAGTCTTTTCCCCTGGTTTCTGTGGCTATGGCTCATGTTTCATCCCCTCACCCTGCAGCATAAATATCTCCCACTTTCTCTGCCTTTTAGCTTTGACAAAGGGTCATCTGGACTCGAAACGTCAGCTCTTTTCTCTCCTTACAGATGCTGCCGGACCTGCTGAGATTTTCCAGCATTTTCTCTTTTGGTTTCAATTAATATTTCATCTCAGTTACTCATTAACTGGTGATTCGAGACCAGAATACATTTTCTTTTATCTCGTATCTCAAGCTTTCCTCTGGCAGGTAACTGGTTAATTTATTGATAATAAATAACAATGATTGGTTGGAATTATATTGTACCCATTCCATATTTATATTGAGTTTTGTAACTGCAGTAAGCACTGTTTAGCAATGTCGTCACCAGATGTGACTTCACAGGTTGCTAGCACGGGACACTGCCTGAGTGAAGAACCAGCCCATAGTGAATACACATTGTCTATAAAGCTCTGTTAGTTTTAAACCTCCATGCTTTTTAGTGTCAATACCACCATCCACAACATGAAAGCTGGCAACGAGGACTTCAAACGGCGTTTGCTAGTCACCTGGGAGGAAAGAAAGTTAACAATAAGCCCAAAAAGACTTGGAGGGAAAGCTCTCGCATGTGCTCCAAAAACCATGGGTGAGGTGGGCATGAGTAACGATACTCTGCAGAACAAGTGGGGCGGCATGGCGACACAGTGGTTAGCACTGCTGCCTCATAGCGCCAGGGACCCGGGTTCAATTCCGGCCTCGGGTCACTGTCTGTGTGGAGTTTGCACGTTCTCCCCGTGTCTGCGGGGGTTTCCTCCGGGTGCTCCGGTTTCCTCCCACAGTCCAAAGACGTGCGGATTAGGTGGATTGGCCAGGCTAAATTCTCCCTCAGTGTACCGAACAAGAGGAGTGTGGCGACTAGGGGATTTTCACAATAACTTCATTGCAGTGTTAATGTAAGACTATTTGTGACTAATAAATAAACTTTAATTTAATTACAGAGCTGGGGGTGTTTTAAAAAGCGAGGCTGAAGCTCGGGTGTGGCCTTGTTTAAGCAGGAAAAGCAAGGTAGCTGCTAAAAACATGTTGCAAAGAGTGCATTCGGGAAACCTCCATTAGGAAGAAAATGGCGGGAGTTTCGGTGCCATGGGAACCTTCGATGAAAAAGTGGAGCGATGGAGCTCCTACGCTGAGCAGTTTTATTCATTTGTGCAGGCAAAAAAAAATAGCACAAGATATGGGGGTTCCCATGGTCCTGCGCACGATGTTCTATCTCCTCAGTAGCTTAGTGCAATCGGAGAAGCCAGGGACTAAAACTGTAGTAAGTCCCCAGAGGCAGAAGTCCCTTCACAAAATCCCTTTAGTTATCAGCCTGACAACAGCACACCGAGTGCTCTCAGTTAGCAGTGTACACCAGGAGTCCCAGAGGAACTGACAGTCCTGGTTAAATATAAAGTAAGAGGCTCCTTGATTGGCCCATCAATTTGGCCCTTAATCGGGGAGCTCATATTCTAACAGGCCCACCTCAATTGCCTGAATAAAGTCATTCCAAAACATATGATTCCCGGCTTGGGTCACTGTCTGTGTGGAGTTTGCACATTCTCCCCGTGTCTGCGTGGGTTTCCTCCGGGTGCTCCGGTTTCCTCCCATACTCCAAAGATGTGCGGATTAGGTGGATTGACCATGTTAAATTGCCCCTTATTGTCAGGGAGTTAGTAGGGTAAATAAGTAGGGTTATGAGGATAGGGCCTGGGTAGGATTGGGGTTGGTGCAGACTCGATGGGCCGAATGGCGTCCTCCTCCACTGTAGGGATTCTAGGTTCCAGAAACAACATCAAGAGGGAGAATCAATTGCACAATTCGTGGCTGTATAAAAAAAAACTTGCAGAGTTCGGTGATGTGCTCAATGATACAATTCGGGACAGATTGGTCTGTGAAGTGAGACAATATGGAAACGGTTGCTGAGAGAAACCTTACTCTGCAAAAGGCCAAGGAAATTGCTGTTTCAATGGAGCTGGCTGAGAAAGAAGCTCAGCAACTGAGTTCAAATACTTGGACCCACAAAATGTCGAGTGAAATATTGACTCGGCCAACATTGTCTACCTGATACGCTGCAGGAAAGGATGTCCCGAGGCATGGTACATTGGGGAAACCATGCAGACGCTACGACAACGGATGAATGAACACCGCTCGACAATCACCAGGCAAGACTGTTCTCTTCCTGTGGGGGAGCACTTCAGCAGTCACGGGCATTCAGCCTTGGATCTTCAGGTAAGCGTTCTCCAAGGCAGCCTTCACGACACACGACAGCGCAGAGTCGCTGAGCAGAAACTGATAGCCAAGTTCCGCACACATGAGGACGGCCTAAACCGGGATGTTGGATTTATGTCACATTATCAGTAACCCCCACAGCTTGCCTCCTGGGCTTGTAGAATCTCACTAGCTGTTCTGTCTGGAGACAATACACATCTCTTTAACCTGTGTTTAATGTTCCCTCCACCCACATTGTCTGTACCTTTAAGACCTGGCTGGTTGTAGGATTCGCATTCTAATTAGTATTCTGCAACTTGATTTTGTCTGTTTGCACTGTTTGAGAGCACATTTCCACTCCATCTGACGAAGGAGCAGTGCTCCGAAAGCTTATGGTATTTGCTACCAAATAAACCTGTGGACTTTAACCTGGTGTTGTGAGACTTCTTACCGTGTTCACCCCAGTCCAACGCCGGCATCTCCACATTATTAATAATGAACAGACAATTACATTTGGCATTTGACTCCTGAAAATGAAATAAATCATTCAACAGAAACAAGGAAAGATAGAAGGGCAGGAAAGTAAAGTAAACCATTGAATTTTCCACTCTATTGCTGGATGGACAGCCAGTAAGGATGGAAGTTGACACTGGGGCAGCAGTCCCGCTGGTACCAGACACTGTACATAAGGAAAAACCCAGACATGTTCCCTTGAAAGCTTCAAGAATAGTCTTGAAGACATCCACTGGTGAAGTGATTCTACTGAATCAAGGACAAGGAGTGTTGGCTCCAAGGAAATGACTCCACAGAAGAGAAGTGGGTTCCTATCACGATCCTTGCACAGACTGGACCTGTCTCGTATACTGTCTAACCAAAGATGATGCCATCTGGAGGAGACATATGGATCACCAATCCCCACCGGATTGGTGGGGAGAACCGATCCACCGGAAATAGAATCTGCTGAAAACCCAGAATAGACTGTACAAAGTCCTAACCCGAATCTCCCTGAAATATTGACACTGACAGAGACTGGGGAGGAAGACAACACCTCACCTTCAGACCAAGCACTGATTCAACCTCTAGTTACAACATCGACACCAGTCAAAACAACCACTGATAATGTTCATACAAAAGTAAAAATGCCAGAGGTTACAACTAGTGTAAAGGAGGAGACACCAGAGGTTTAGAATAGAATAGAATTCCTACAATGCAGAAGGAGGCCATTTGGCCCATCGGGTCTGCACCAACCACAATCCCACTCAGGCTATCCTCATAACCCTACTGATTTACCCTGCTATTCCCCTGACACTAAGGGTCAATTTAGCACGACCAATGCACCTAACCTGCACATCTTTGGACTGCAGGAGGAAACCGGAGCACCCGGAGGAAACCCACGCAGACACGGGGAGAATGTGCAAACTCCACACAGACAGTGACCCAAGCCGGGAGTCAAACCTGGGTCCCTGGCGCTGTGAGGCAGCAGTGCTAACCACTGTGCCGCCCAGAGCAGGGCTCAGTTGACCAGCTGATCCAGTATAAATAGAAAGCAGATGGGGATTGTGGGGGCATTTTGTGGCCCAGGGCACATTCCAAGTGGTGGTGTAAAGAAGTTTCTTTATTAAACCTTCACCTTTGATTTTCTTTGTTAAGTTAGTTTTTTTAATTCCTTGCCACTGAAGTATCCTTACTGCCGGATGAACATTCAGGACCTGTCTCCTTGCTCCAACTGCTGGTGCTCTGGGTCAGACCTACCTTCAAGCCGAGAATTCGAGAAGAGGTTGGAGTGAAAATCGAGTCTGATAAGGTTACCTATTGGAGTAACTGTGATGATAACCAGCCCATAACTGTGCTGCTGGTGGGATAGTGTGAAATTAAAACAGGGAGAAAACTGTAAAGGGGAAAGATTAATCAAAATCAGCGATATTGGCAGTCAGGTCAGGCGAATACATCTTTTCATGTGGCTGTTTTGACAAAGTGAATATAAACTTCTAAGACAGCAAAGTACCAGTGATCGGGGTTGTGTTAGAAAATGTTTGACAGCCAATGAGTTCTGAGTGGACTGGTCCCATTCAGCAGGGCGCACAGCAAACAGTCTATTCTATTTCCTCGGGTGGATGGAGCTATTACAAGGGGGCATAACTATAGGCTTCATGGTGGGAGATATAGGAAGGATATCAGAGGTAGGTTCTTTACGCAGAGAGTGGTTGGGGTGTGGAATGGACTGCCTGCAGTGATAGTGGAGTCAGACACTTTAGGAACATTTAAGCGGTTATTGGATAGGCACATGGAACACACCAGGATGATAGGGAGTGGGATAGCTTGATCTTGGTTTCAGATAAAGCTCGGCACAACATTGTGGGCCGAAGGGCCTGTTCTGTGCTGTACTGTTCTATGTTCTATAGAATGCAAAGTCTATTTACTAAGCAGACACAGTCTATTTATGCAGCCCATTCCAACAGTCTACAGAGTCTATTTATGCAGCTCATTCCAACAGTCTACAGAGTCTATTTAAAATGAGTCTCTACAAACCAGAGGAAACAAAATCCTGGTCAGAACTACAGCACCATTTCACAATTAAAATCAAAATGATTTCTCCTCAATCTGCAGTGAATCAAGGATAGTTACACAACAGGGCTCAGATAGATAAAATGTGCTATTGATGCATTAAACATTTTCTAACACAGCCCCGATCACTGGTACTTTGCTGTCTATTTTACCTAACTCAGTAACACTTCCTCTGCCTTGACAGTACTAACTGCAATTATCGCCTTTGAATCCTGGTTGCAAACTATGCTATATAACTGTCAGAGTCGTATTCCCTGTGTGGTAAAACTCACCGTTCTGCTCACAGTGCTCAGAGAGCCCCTTGCTGCCGTTGTTGCATTGGTTGCGATCTCCTCCATCGCCCTTTGGTGGCCTCCCCATGATGTCGTCCTCAGTGGCACGCAGGTTCTCAACGAGGAAGTAGGTGATCATATCCCCTTTACCTTTCACAGTGATTTCTCCCCTCTCCACGATTTCAAAGCCTTTGTTTTGGAGGGCTCTGTATGACAAGAGTATAATCCTGTTGAAGTATGCTTGTATTTAGAGGTTATAGCCTTTGTCTATATACCATGCCTTTAGCGCCTTTCACAACCTCGGGATATCCTACAAGTGCTTTTGACATGTATATTCTTTACTAATTTGGAACGCAGCACAGTAAGATCTCGATTAAATAGATTTCTGTACAAGTGCTCAATCTTGACAATTTCACTTAAAACAGCCTGCATTCAAACCAGGCCTCCATTCCAGGCAAAGTCACTTTTGGGATGGGAGGAATTGAGAGAGGGTTCCTGAGTTGGAGAATTCTCCAGTCTCCATTGTGCAGACTGTGCTACCAACGATGGTTCACCACTGGGGGTTGTTACTATGTTACTGTTGGGCTAGGGTGTTGTTACTGTGGGGGTTGTACAATGTTGTTGGGTTAGGGTGTTTACCTGTTATAAGAGTTAACATGGCACATTCCAGTGGGGTCCCGCCTCCGGTGGCGAGGTATAAGACCCCCTGCTCCGGCAGGACCCCTTCAGTCTGAACTGGTGTATTCGTGTTAGTAGTTCCATTGTTACTCTATTAAAGCCTTCAATACCGAAGCCTTGGTTCCATGTGCTTATTGTCGCGCATCAATTTAATAGAGTAAACAGAAAACTCACAGCTGTACAACAAGAAGAAAAAAAAAACAGAGAGTATGGAACAGATTCTAAAACCGGATCGTCTGACACTGGACCCACGTGCGGTCGGTGCAGCTAACACATTCGACCATTGGTGGAAGTGCTTTGAGGACTACCTGGCAGCCTCGGTAGCTATCACTACAGACAGTGATAAACTCCAGGTCCTCCACGCAAGGGTAAGCGACACGATTTACCTAGCCATTCGTGCAGCTCCCACTTACCTGGGTGCCGTCGAGCTCCTAAAAAAAAGATACACTATGCCACCCAACGAGATACATGCTCGTTACCTCCTCGCTACACGACGTCGGCAGTCGGGCGAAACCATGGAGGACTATGCCAATGAGCTCCTGCAGCTTGCCAGGGGTTGCGATTGTAAGGACGTATCAGCCGAACAGTATATGTATGACCTCGCCCGAGACGCGTTCGTAGCAGGGGTAGGGTCCTCGTACATCAGGCTTAAATTGCTGGAAAAGGGGAAACTCAACTTGACCCAAGCAATGGAGATGGCCGTGAGGTTGGAGGCGGCGTCGAAGAGCTTGGCGCTGTACCCCGAGGACCACGTGCAGTCAACGTGGTTGGAGCAAGCTCAGCTCCCTCCTCGCCCCGCTAACCCGCGCTCCCAGATCGATTCGACGACGGCGGCAGCTCCAGGTGGCCAGCGATGCTATTTTTGTGGTGGGGCCAAGCATCCACGGCAACAGTGTCCGGCAAGAACGGCAATCTGCAGCCAGTGCGGTAAAAAAGACCACTACGGCAAAGTCTGCAGGTCCAAACCTAAAAACGGCAGTGCAGCTTGTAACCCTCCAGAACGGAGACAATCTCCTTCGGCGTCGCAGTACCCACGAGGTCCGACCACGTGCGATCCCAGGACGGCGCCATCGTGGCTGACAGAGGAGGAGGAAGACCACCAGGAGTCGCTGCGCTTGGCGCCCTCGCCCACGTGCGATTCATGGGGGCGGCCATCATGGTCCACGACGACTAGGAGCGACCAGCAGGGGTCCTCAGCATCCACATCGGCAGCATGCAGTGACGCCCAGGGGCCAACGGTGGCGTCGATCTCCCTGGATCAGACCAGGCACTACAGACTGGAACATTCTATGATGGATATAAAGGTTAGTGGTAGAACTGTGAATTGTCCGTTTGACAGTGGAAGCACCGAAAGTTTCATACACCCTGAAACTGCTAAAAGGTGTGGACTCCGGGTTCTCCCTGCCAAACAGACAATTTCCATGGCATCACGGTCCCGGTCTGTACCGATCCAAGGACGATGTATGGTAACTCTTGAGGTACAGGGCACAATTTACGAGCAATACAGGCTCCTTGTGTTACCTCACCTTTGCGCGCCAATTCTCCTCGGACTAAACTTTATGGTCCACATGAAGAGTGTGATCCTACAGTACGGTGGGCCACTCCCTTCACTGGCAGTAGGGAATCAGCCGCAGCCTCCAAATTGCCCAAAGCGCCCCGCATGCAATCTATCCACCCTGAAAATCACTACACCATCCCTTTTTAAAAATCTGGTACCTGGCTGCAAGCCCATCGCTACTAAAAGTAGGCGTTACAGCGCTGAGGACCGGATCTTTATTAGATCTGAGGTTCAGCGGCTCCTCAAGGAAGGGATCATACAGGCCAGTGCTAGTCCGTGGAGAGCGCAGGTCGTGGTAGTCAAAAGCGGGAACAAACCTCGGATGGTCATCGACTATAGTCAGACCATTAATCGTTATACGCAGCTGGATGCGTATCCTCTCCCGCGCATTTCTGATATGGTCAATCAGATTGCGCAGTACCGAGTGTTTTCTACCATAGACCTTAAGTCCGCCTACCATCAACTCCCCATCCGCCCAGAGGACCGACAATATACGGCTTTTGAGGCGGATGGTCGTCTATACCAATTCCTCAGGGTTCCATTTGGTGTCACCAATGGGGTCTCGGTCTTCCAGCGTGCTATGGACCGAATGGTGGACCAGAACGGGTTGTGGGCTACCTTCCCGTACCTGGATAACGTCACCATCTGCGGCCATGACCAGCAGGACCACGACACGAATCTCCAACACTTTCTGCGCACTGCATCTCGCCTGAATCTGACCTATAACAGGGAGAAGTGCGTATTCCGTACGCGTAGGTTAGCCATCCTCGGATACGTGGTGGAAAACGGGGTCATTGGCCCTGATCCAGACCGTATGCGCCCACTCACTGAACTTCCCTTGCCCGCTAGCACGAAAGCACTGAGGAGATGCCTCGGGTTCTTTTCGTATTATGCACAGTGGGTCCTCAACTACGCGGACAAAGCTCGTCCGCTCATTAAGTCCACGACCTTCCCACTTACGCCGGAGGCCCAATTGGCCTTCAAGGTTTTGAAGAGCGACATCTCGAAAGCCACGATGCACGCGGTGGATGAATCCATTCCTTTCCAGGTGGAGAGTGATGCATCTGACTTCGCCCTAGCCGCCACACTAAACCAGGCAGGCAGGCCCGTCGCGTTCTTTTCCCGCACCCTTCAAGGCCCAGAAATTCGGCACTCAGCAGTGGAGAAGGAGGCTCAGGCCATTGTGGAGGCAGTCAGACACTGGCGCCATTACCTGGCAGGGAAGCGGTTCACCCTGATCACGGATCAACGATCCGTGGCGTTTATGTGCAGTAACACGCAGAGGGGCAAGATCAAGAACGATAAGATCTTGCGGTGGAGAATTGAGCTCTCCACCTATAATTACGATATTATGTATCGTCCAGGGAAGCTCAATGAGCCCTCGGATGCCCTCTCGCGCGGAACATGCGCAATCATGCAGGAGGACCGCTTGAAGGCTCTCCACAATGATCTGTGTCATCCTGGAGTCACCAGACTCTACCACTTCGTCAAAGCCCGCAACCTGCCTTACTCGGTGGAGGATGTCAGGTCAGTGACTAGAAGCTGTCGGATTTGCGCAGAATGCAAACCACACTTTTATCGACCAGACGGGGCACTATTGGTCAAGGCCACTCGCCCTTTTGAGAGGCTGAGTGTGGATTTTAAGGGCCCCCTTCCCTCAACGGACCGGAATGTCTATTTCCTCAACATAATAGACGAGTATTCCCGGTTTCCGTTTGTTGTCCCCTGTGCGGACACGTCGACTGCCACCGTCATCAAGGTTTTCAGTGAACTTTTTACCCTGTTCGGGTACCCCTGCTACATTCATAGCGACAGGGGCTCGTCGTTCATGAGCAACGACTTGAGGCAATTCCTGCTCTCATTCGGGATTGCCTCTAGTAGAACCACGAGCTACAACCCTAGGGGTAACGGACAGGTGGAAAGGGAGAATGCTACAGTCTGGAAGGCTGTCCTACTGGCACTGAAATCCAGGGGCCTTCCAGTCTCCCGTTGGCAGGAGGTCCTTCCAAATGCGCTCCATTCTATCCGCTCCCTCCTGTGTACGGCAACCAATGCTACTCCCCACGAGAGGATGTTCTCATTCCCTCGGAAGTCGTCCTCGGGAACCTCATTGCCAGCCTGGTTGACGTACCCAGGACCCGTCCTTCTGCGGCGACATGTGAGGGCTCGCAAGTCCGACCCCTTGGTCGAACCGGTCCAACTCCTCCACGCCAACCCTCAGTATGCCTATGTGGCATATCCTGACGGGCGAGAGGACACTGTCTCCATTAGAGACCTGGCGCCCGCAGGGGACGTAGCAACTCCTGTCGCTCCTATTCCCCCAGTCACGAATCCACTACTCCTCATTACTTCCCCAGACGTGGCGCGGTCAGCACCGGGACCAGTGCATAACACTTTTACTCCCATGTACAGCTTGCCTGAGACTCGGAGATCGGCGCGACCATCATCACCACCACCACTACCACCAAACGTTCCAGGATCCCCTGCACCATCGCCTCACCAGGGCCGGCCGGCCCGGGAGTCCTTGAGGGGACAGCCAGACGTTGCTTTGGAAAGAGCACCACCACAAGCACCTGCTCCGGTTTCGCAACCGGTGTTGAGGAGTTCGCAGCGTCGGTGCGGTCCTCCAGACCGTCTGGACTTGTGAATCCTGTGATTTGTCTGTTTATATGACCTGTTTTTCGTGCACCCCGCCACCTTTTGTTCTTAAAGGAGGGGTGAATGTGGTGAACCATCGTTGGTTCACCACTGGGGGTTGTTACTATGTTACTGTAGGCGGGCATAAATTTTGTGGGTATTAGGATTAGAATATTTCTTAAACTATAACTCGATAAATGAAGCAAAACAGGACAGCATTCAGCCAGAAAGGTGTGAGTAAGGCAAGCAGACATCTTTTAAACACAGAAACCAGGTTGACAAAGACTCAGGAACTCGCATCAATATGCTATTCAGAAAATATCTTGAGACCTGGAAAACTTCCTGACATCCCATCAAACACCCATTGTCCAAAGGAATTCAGAGACATAAAGCAATTATCACACTCTTAAACCAAACTTTACATATTAAAACTCTAGACCAGAAAACCCATTAACGGGATAACTATAAAAGAAAACCATTTACACATCAAACTCCACACCCACAAACCTATTGAAACAGGATGATTATATCAGGAAACCACTCACAAACCATTTACATATCAAAACAGATCGTTACTATAACTGTACTCCGTTTTGGCAGGCAAGCAGAGTACTTTACGGGACTGTCTTGTCTGTGTCCTGATTGTACCTCCGTCGACGTAAAACACTATAATAAACTGTGCTGCTATCGATCTTGGCTCTGGGTGCGAGTGGTGTGGTATCTGTTCACTCGCGCTAACATTACTGTTGGGCTAGGGTGTTGTTACTGTGGGGGTTGTACAATGTTGTTGGGTTAGGGTGTTTACCTGTTATAAGAGTTATCGTGGCACATTCCAGTGGGGTCCCGCCTCCGGTGGCGAGGTATAAGACCCCCTGCTCCGGCAGGACCCCTTCAGTCTGAACTGGTGTATTCGTGTTAGTAGTTCCATTGTTACTCTATTAAAGCCTTCAATACCGAAGCCTTGGTTCCATGTGCTTATTGTCGCGCATCACAGACTTCACAATACAGGTGCCCCGAGTCAGCTCCAGTACAAATCAGGTGCAGAGTAAATATACGTTCGCTTGTCCATTCGCTGGGTCTGTACTCGTTGGAGTTTAGAAGGATGAGGGGGGATCTTATTGAAACTTACAGGATACTGCGAGGCCTGGATAGAGTGGACGTGGAGAGGGTGTTTCCACTAGTAGGAAAAACTAGAACCAAAGGGCACAACCTCAGGCTAAAGGGACGATCCTTCAAAACAGAGATGAGGAGGAATTTCTTCAGCCAGAGAGTGGAGAATCTGTGGAACTCTTTGTCGCAGAAGGCTGTGGTGGCCAGGTCATTGAGTGTCTTTAAGACAGAGATAGGTTCTTGATTAAAAAGGGGATCAGGAGTTATGGGGAAAAGGCAGGAGAATGGGGATGGGAAAAAAATCAGCCATGGTTGAATGGCGGAGCAGACTCGATGGGCCGAGTGGCCTAATTCTGCGCCGACGTCTTATGGCCCTCATGTCTTCAACCCCATTAACTAATGGTACCATGTTAGGAAATAATAAGACGGTTGATCAGAAACGTGGCCCAAGAGTTAGGTTTGAAAGAACGTCTTAAAGGAGGAGAGAAGGATAGAGAGGTTTAAGCAGGGGGTTTCAGAGCCCAATACCCAAAGGCAATGCTATGAAAATCTGGGCTGCGTCTGGAGAGGAGATGGTGGTGTAACAGTAATCCAGAGGCCCAGACTAATTGATCTACTGTCATATGTATCAGCATACAATGAAAAGTATTGTTTCTTGCGCGCTATACAGACAAAGCATACCGTTCAGAGAGAAGGAAAGGAGAGAGTGCAGAATGTAGTGTTACAGTCATAGCTTGGGTGTAGAGAAAATTCAACTTAATGCAAGGTAGGTCCATTCAAAAGTCTGATGGCAGCAGGGAAGAAGCTGTTCTTGTGTCGGTTGGTATGTGACCTCAGACTTTTATATCTTTTTCCGACGGAAGAATGTGGAAGAGAGAATGTCCGGGGTGCGTGGGATCCTTAATTATGCTGGCTGCTTTGCTGAGGCAGTGGGAAGTGTAGACAGAGTTAATATAGCCCCCTACCATGCTCCTTATACACCTATGACTGTGTGGCCAAATTCCCCTCCAATTCGATTTTCAAGTTTGTTGATGGCACCACTGTACTGGGTTGGATCTCAAACAATGATGAGACAGAGTACAGGAATGAAATAGAGAATCTGGTGAACTGGTGCGGCAACAATAATCTCTCCCTCAATGTCATCAAAATGAAGGAGATTGTCATCAACTTCAGGAAGCATAGAGGAGAACATGCCCCTGTCTACATCAATGGGGACAAAGCAGAAAGGGTCGAGAGCTTTGCATTTTTTGGTGTCCAGATCACCAACAACCTGTCCTGTTCCCCCCATGCCGACACTATAGTTAAGAAAGCCCACCAACGCCTCTACCTTCCCAGAAGACTAAGGAAATTTGGCATGTCAGCTACGACTCTCTCCAACTTTTACAGATGCACCATAGAAAGCATTCTTTCTGGTTGTATCACAGCTTGGTATGGCTCCTGCTCTGCCCAAGACCGCAAGAAACTACAAAAGGTCATGAACGTAGTCCAATCCATCACGCAAACCAGCCTCCCATCCATTGACTCTGTCTACACTTCCCGCTGCCTCAGAAAAGCAACCAGCATAATTAAGGACCCCACGCACCCCAGACATTCTCTCTTCCACTTTCTTCCGTCGGGAAAAAGATACAAAAATCTGAGGTCACGTACCAACTGACACAAAAGCAGCTTCTTCCCTGCTGCCATCAGACTTTTGAATGGACCTACCCTGCTTTAAGTTGATCTTTCTCTACACCCTAGCTGTGACTGTAACACTACATTCTGCACTCTCTCCTTTCCTTCTCTATGAACGGTATGCTTTGTCTGTATAACGCGCAAGAAACAATACTTTTCACTGCGTGCTAATATATGTAACAATAATAACAAGTCAAATCAAATCAAAACTTTCGAATACTTCACTCTGAAAGTGACAAAGGCATGGATGAGTGCCTCAGAAGAGCTGAGGCCGGTTAGAGTTCACTACCTGTTTGCCGTCGGGCTGAGGTGGATTTTGCCTGGCACTCCATGGCTCTCCATCCTTGAAGCGGTATTAACCGTGTCACCAAACAGGCAGTATCTGGGCATCTTATCTCCGACCACTCCTGCCAAAACCGGTCCCGAGTGGATGCCAACTCGGATCTGATTGTGTAAAAGAAAGAATTCACATCAATTCACCATCAGAACCCACTTTCTCAAAGGTCAGCATTTTTACATTAACTTACCATCAATAACCCTCCTTCGGCCTTCAATTATTGATCGGTTTGGTTTGATTTTGATTTGATTTATTATTGTTGCATGCATTAGTTTCCAGTGAAAAGTATTGCTTCTTGCGCGCTATACAGACAAAACATACCGTTCATAGAGAAGGAAAGGAGAGAGTGCAGAATGTAGTGTTACAGTCATAGCTAGGGTGTAGAGAAAGATCAACTTAATGCGAGGTAGGTCCATTCAAAAGTCTGACAGCAGCAGGGGAGAAGCTGTTCTTGAGTCGGTTGGTACGTGACCTCAGACTTTTGTATCTTTTTCCTGATGGAAGAAAGTGGAAGAGAGAATGTCCGGGGTGCGTGGGGTCCTTAATTATGCTGGCTGCTTTGCCGAGGCAGCGGGAAGTGTAGACAGAGTCAATGGATGGGAAATTGGTTTGTGTGATGGATTGGGCTACATTCACGACCTTTTGTAGTTTCTTGCGGTCTTGGACAGAGCAGGAGACATACCAAGCTGTGATACAACCAGAAAGAATGCTTTTTATGGTGCACCTATAAAAGTTGGAGAGAGTCGGAGCTGAAATGCCAAATTTCCTGAGTCTTCTGGGAAGGTAGAGGCACTGGTGGGCTTTCTTGACTATAGTGTCAGGTGGGGGGACCAGGACAGGTTGTTGGTGATCTGGACACCTAAAAACGTGAAGCTCTCTACCCTTCCTACTTCATCCTGTCGATGTAGACAGGGGCATGTTCTCCATTACGCTTCCTGAAGTCGTGACAATCTCCTTCGTTTTGTTGACATTGAGGGAGAGATTATTGTTGCCGCTCCAGTTCACCAGATTCTCTATCTCATTTCCTGTACTCTGTCTCGTCATTGTTTGAAATCCGACCCACTACGGTGGTGTTGTCAGCAAACTTGAAAATTGAGTTGGAGGGGAATTT